>NC_092725.1:137214011-137514011 GCF_047496885.1 Scyliorhinus torazame
GGTGTATCTCGTGTTCACCTCAAAGTCACTAATTCTGAGCCTAAAAAACTTTGGAATTCTAGGCCCTCAATTTTATGTGTGCCTGTATGGCTTTATTTTCTACGGCTTAAATTATTGAAGCAACCTATAAGATATTGTAAAAAGTATTTTGAAAAGGACAGTTTGCAAAATAATATAAGCTGGTGAAACATTTCCTAAAAATGTATTCATTCATGGGATGTGGGCATTGTTGGTGAGGCCAGCATTTATTGCCCATCAGAAGATGCTGGTAAGCTGCATTTTTAAAGCAATGTAGCTGGTGTTTAGATAAATTAAATCATAGAATCATAGAATTTACAGTGCAGAAGGAGGCATTCGGCCCATCAAGTCTGCACCGGCACTTGGAAAAAGCACCCCACTTAAGCTCAAGCCTCCACCCTATCTCCGTAACCCCACCCCACCTTTTGTGGACACTCAGGGCAATTTAGCATGGCTAATCCACCGAACCTGCACATCTTTGGACTGTGGGAGAAAACTGGAGCATCCGGAAGAAACCCACACAGACACAGGGAGAACGTGCAGACTCCACACAGACAGTGAACCAAGCAGGGAATCGAACCTGGAACGCTGGAGCTGTGAAGTAACTGTGCTAACCACTGTGCTACCGTGCTGCCCAATAGAGTACTGTTGAGTCAGCAATGTCCTTACTACTTACCGGCTGTTAGGTGCACTAGCAACAATACCGGCATCACCTAGATTAACACTCGCTCAATTCTGGAGAGCATGAAATGGCTTGAAAGTTAAGACAACAAACTGCACTCATGCCATCAAGTCTGTTTACTAATCCATTGATTTCCAGACAGATTAAATTGTAGGCCACCTACTAAATTTTCAAGGATGATTGAGAAAGACTGAACAAATCTACGCACTGGTAACGTGTGACCAGTGCATGTTTGGATCGCTAGGATTTATTAATATTTTCAAATTTCCTCTAGTTCTGGTCACAGTGAGGTTAGGCAAAGCTGTTGGTAGGGGGTGGGAGAGAGAAAGAGTGCATATTTCCACTGGAAGGTTTGGAAGATATGTTTGTGGAAACGTGCTTCAAAACAGAAGTGAAATAAGTGAGGTTCGATTGGTTGCTGGAACATCAAGCTGTTACAGGCAGACAAAAATAAATTTGCTTCTCTCACAAATTACTGTTATCATAAATAATACATTTATGCAAATAAGATGGAAGAAAACAACTATTTTGGGTGAACAGTGGCTTCGGTGTATATGCTTACAATGGTTTTAAATCACTCAAAGCCCATCTGTATCCTACCACAATGTTGAATGGAGCTCCATCTTTGCTTTTGCATCTCCATTCAAAAAGTTCAAAACATGCATACTTATCCATTTTCTTCTGTACCAAATCCAGGAATTCATTGCAGTACACAATATTGTCAGGTAGGCCCACATTGAAAGAATGATCTTTAGCCATATGGTTGAAGAGAATAGCCCTGAACATGTATTTATAATAAAATTGAAATCAATATTTTTCATTCAAGTCCTTATTTTAATCATCACTTTTATGATAAAGTTGCATAAATAAATTACTACTTTTGTACCTCTGGAAGAGTTAATTTCTAAAATTAACAAAAAGTTGAAAAAAATTAAACCCTTTTTAAGCTCGGACATCAAATAACTTTAAAAGCTTCATGAAATGGGCAGCACAGTAGCATTGTGGATAGCACAAATGCTTCACAGCTCCAGGGTCTCAGTTTCGATTCCGGCTTGGGTCACTGTCTGTGCGGAGTCTGCACATCCTCCCCGTGTGTGCGTGGGTTTCCCCCGGGTGCTCCGGTTTCCTCCCACAGTCCAAAGATGTGCGGGTTAGGTGGATTGGCCATGATAAATTGCCCTTAGTGTCCAAAATTGCCCTTAGTGTTGGGTGGGGTTACTGGGTTATGGGGATAGGGTGGAGGTGTAGACCTTGGGTAGGGTGCTCTTTCCAAGAGCCGGTGCAGACTCGATGGGCCGAATGGCCTCCTTCTGCACTGTAAATTCTATGAAATAAATTTCATTCACGGACCCTTTTTTGCGAATAATTCCTAATTTCAAAAAAATGGTTTTAATCAAATTAAACAAAAAAGAAACCATGTTACACAGTAGTACAATTGAATAGAATCATCTTGTGAATTTTTAAAATCCTTTTCACTGAAATATTCATTTGAAGACCCCAACATAGAATCATGGAATCTCTCCAGTGCAGATAGAGGACATTCAGCCCATCGAGTCTGCACCGACCCTTGGAAAGAGCACCCTACCTAGCCCACGCCCCGGCCCTATCCCCATAACCCCACCTAGTCTTTGGACACTAAGGGACAATTTAAAATGGCCAATCCACCTAACCTGCAGATCTTTGGGCTGTGGAAGGAAACCGGAGCACCTGGAGGAAACCCACACAGACACGGGGAGAACGCGCAAACTCCAGTCACCCGAGGCCATAATTGAACCTGGGAACCTGGTGCTGTGAAGCAGCAGTGCTAACCACTGTGCACCACAGAAGGTTGCCCTCTCTGAGGACATCACCAAAAGGTTTTGCTGCAAGAGAGAGAGAATAACGTGAGCAATTACCATCGAGCGTGAAAAGCTATTTATGTCTGCACCAAATTTGTCATGGAGGGGAAAGAAAATCACCTGTACATGATAACGTACTAATTAAGTTAGTCATGTGCACAGTTTTTTGCCTTTTTGTCTGCTGATGTTTCAACTGGAGTCATTTTCTTGGTAGCTTTTGTTAGTAGTGACTTGCCACAGTCTTCTACACCCAGGTGCAGGGCAGGGAGGCAGGTCCGAAGTTGACCTCAGCCAGAATGGGATTTTAGCCCGTGCTGTTGGCATTACTGTGAACCAGACATTGCCAGTTACCCAACTGAGCTAACCAGCCCCCCAGTGTAATAACTGATAAACATCTGAAAAAAAAGGTCAAAGCATTGTGTAGTTTCAAGAAGTAATTAGATATAGCTCTTGGGCTAAAGGATATAGCTATGGGGTGGGGGGAAAGAGAAGGTGGAATCAGGGTATTAAACTTGATGATCCACCATGATCATAATGAATGACGGGGCAGGCTTGAAGGGCCAAATGGCCTCCTTCCGCTTCTATTGTCTATGTATGTTTCTCTGCATGTTTCTAAATATATTGCGTTTTAGAATTCTCTCAGTAATTAGTGGAATATGGTACAATGCTGTACAACAATGCTTTCCTGGGTCACAAGTGGCAACCAGTTAAACATTCTGTAATTTCAGTCTCAGAAAAGGCCTGGGTTTGGGAGGAAAAGAAAAGTTAACTATTTAAAAAAAGCAACTGAAAGATTTCACAAAGGTCGCTTGAATATTTCCAGGGTTAAAAAAGCACAGCTGCTTCAGAAAGTACAGACCTGTTTCCTGCAAATTCTTCATTACAAAACACACAGACACGAGCAAAGCTGCTGTCATTCCTTTCCTGTTGCTGCTGCTCCAAAACCTCTTCCTGTAAAAGAGGAAGCGAGTCAGAGAATTCATGCTGACCATGTTATATTTATCGTAGAGAACAATGAGGGAAGAAATACACAAGACAAGCGATCTGTGAAGTTATCACTGACTGGATGATATGCATATTTAATTTTAATCAAATTTGTGTTCTTACAGACCATTTAATGTAACGAATACTCATAGAAACAATGAATAATCGATACTCGTGAGAGAGAAAAAGAGCGAACTCATACAAGTCAATACAACACGACAAATTGAATTCCAAACATATTTTTGAGAGAGAAAATGTCCTGCAGTGATTTAAAGATGAGAAGCAGATACCAAACAGTAGAAAAAGAATTAAGAGAAATTATGTTCAAAAGGATAGTTTTTGAAAAGGCCCCTACAGGTTGAGAGAAGTGATGTGGAGATGCCGGCGTTGGACTGGGGTGAGCACAGTAAGAAGTCTTACAACCCCAGGTTAAAGTCCAACAGTTTATTTGGAATCACTAGCTTTCGGAGCGTAGTTCCTTCATCAGGTTCATCAAGCTCCGAAAGCTAGTGATTCCAAATAAACCTGTTGGACTTTAACCTGGGGTTGAGAGAAAAGCAGTGAGGAGGGTTTTCAAGAACTACAATGATCAAGATCAAAGGTTAAGATCGCTAAGGCTGCAACACCAATGATTGGTGGAAGACAGGAGATCAGAATCAAAGGATTAAGGATGAAAAATTGGACTGGTGGAGTTTGAAGAGGTAAGATGGGAAAGGCCCAGGGGAAGAACTTTAAATGAGGATGAAGCTTTTTTGAATTTGATGCTCTGACAACAGAGCGGTGGTCATAGAGGATGAGAGTGATAGATCTGCATGAAGATACATAAAATGAGGACAATGGTTTCAATGATAGCAGAGTGGTGCAAAAGCGGGAGCAAATAATACTGCAGATGGAAATAAAAAAAAGCCTTGGTGATGGACAGAAAGTTATGTTTCAAATTCAGCTCAGGATTGAGGGGCATAGTAAGTCTGAACAGTTAATTCAGTGGGCAACGAGAGAAAGGACACAATCAGTGGCAAAAGGTGTGCAGATTCCAGCAGATGTCAAATAAAATGGGTTTGATTTTCCAGATGTTCAACTCCAAGGTGTCCTGGTTGAACAGTAACTTGATGCTGGGCAGTCGCCAACACGGTTGGTCATGAAGTTGTTGAGATGATGGTGAATAGCAAGACATATAGAAACTGATTACATGCCTGTGGTAAAGGTCACAGTGGGGCAACATTTAAACAAAAAAGGAGAGAGTTAATGAAATAGTTGACTGGTTGTACCGAACTGGAGTCTTGCTGAAAAAAGACATTTTTGTCAAAGCTTTTCATCTTGCACTCATCAGGACAATTGCAAGAATACCAATGTCGGTGGAACAACAACTTTATACTGTACGAGAAGAGAGTGCTGACTGGTTGGCAAGTAAACTTTGATTGGTAGAGACATTGCCATGGAGTATGCGCCAGTTAATGGCGACCGACAGTTAACTGTCGTGCATTGTTTGACCATTTATAGCTGGTTGAAATGTTCAAGTGGGACTGTGAAAGAAAGGCATTACTGGAGAAATACTTGTATTATTGGATAAGGGACAATGAAAGTAGGCAACAGTGATTCTCTGGAGACTGCCCACGCAGGAGAAGCAGCAGAAGAGGTTTAAGTGGTTGAATGCTTTGGAAAGGACTAAGAAGGACTACCACGATCACAAAAAAAGAATACTGTTGGTTAGTGCTGTATTTGCTCATTACCAAAGACTGGATGAAAACCAGACTTGAGAGTTTCAAACAGAATTATGGGAGAGATAATCATGGAGTTGGTTGGTGACAACATATTCCAGAATCTTCTCAGGGACTGAGTTTTGAGATCAGCATACAATAGAGAAGGACATTTGGGTAATTGTGGTCACCCTGGCTCTCTGAAAGAGTTTTCAGTTATCTATTTACCTAGCTTCTCTTTGTAGTCTTTTACAATTTTTATTTTTCAGATATGTATTTACTTCTCCTGAAAGGTAATATGGATTCAGCTTCATTCACTGTTTCAATAAAGTTTTGAATGTCCTGTCGCATTAAATAAAAACCGTATCCTCATTTTTTATCTTATTAAAACCTTCATAATTTTCATAACTTCTGTCAGATTGCATCTTAATTATCTTCTTTTCTGGTGAAAAGAGACCACAGTTGACCGTATCTCATATGTTGGTGAATCGTTTGGGTCTTGACATCCTTCCTAAAGTTGGACAGAACGGCAAGGTTCAGGAAGTACTTTGAGGAGGAGGATTGTGAGAAGACTGATGAAAGGGAGATAAATTATGCCCATGCAAAAAGCCATTGAAAAAAAATACACTCAAGGGGTGTGGGCTTTGCTGGCAAGGCCAGCATTACTGTCCATCCCTAATTGTCCTTGAGAACAAAGAACAAAGAAATGTACAGCACAGGAACAGGCCCTTCGGCCCTCCAAGCCCGTGCCGACCATGCTGCCCGACTAAACTACAATCTTCTACACTTCCTGGGTCCGTATCCCTCTATTCCCATCCTATTCATGTATTTGTCAAGATGCCCCTTAAATGTCACTATCGTCCCTGCTTCCACCACCTCCTCCGGTAGCGAGTTCCAGGCACCCACTACCCTCTGCGTAAAAAACTTGCCTCGTACATCTACTCTAAGCCTTGCCCCTCTCACCTTAAACCTATGCCCCCTAGTAATTGACCCCTCTACCCTGGGGAAAAGCCTCTGACTATCCACTCTGTCTATGCCCCTCATAATTCTGTATACCTCTATCAGGTCTCCCCTCAACCTCCTTCGTTCCAGTGAGAACAAACAGAGTTTATTCAACCGCTCCTCATAGCTAATGCCCTCCATACCAGGCAACATTCTGGTAAATCTCTTCTGCACCCTCTCTAAAGCCTCCACATCCTTCTGGTAGTGTGGCGACCAGAATTGAACACTATACTCCAAGTGTGGCCTAACTAAGGTTCTATACAGCTGCAACATGACTTGCCAATTCTTATACTCAATGCCCCGGCCAATGAAGGCAAGCATGCCGTATGCCTCGACTACCTTCTCCACCTGTGTTGCCCCTTTCAATGACCTGTGGACCTGTACTCCTAGATCTCTTTGACTTTCAATACTCTTGAGGGTTCTACCATTCACTGTATATTCCCTACCTGCATTAGACCTTCCAAAATGCATTACCTCACATTTGTCCGGATTAAACTCCATCTGCCACCTCTCCGCCCAAGTCTCCAAACAATCTAAATCCTGCTGTATCCTCCGACAGTCCTCATCGCTTTCCGCAATTCCACCAACCTTTGTGTCGTCTGCAAACTTACTAATCAGACCAGTTACATTTTCCTCCAAACCATTTATATACTACAAAGAGCAAAGGTCCCAGCACTGATCCCTGTGGAACACCACTGGTCACAGCGCTCCAATTAGAAAAGCATCCTTCCATTGCTACTCTCTGCCTTCTATGGCCTAGCCAGTTTTGTATCCACCTTGCCAGCTCACCCCTGATCCCGTGTGACTTCACCTTTTGTACTAGTCTACCATGAGGGACCTTGTCAAAGGCCTTACTGAAGTCCATATAGACAACATCCACTGCCCTACCTGCATCAACCATCTTTGTGACCTCCTCGAAAAACTCTATCAAGTTAGTGAGACACGACCTTCCCTTCACAAAACCGTGCTGCCTCTCACTAATACGTCCATTTGCTTCCAAATGGGAGTAGATCCTGTCTCGAAGAATTCTCTCCAGTAATTTCCCTACCACTGAAGTAAGGCTCACCGGCCTGTAGTTCCCGGGATTATCCTTGCTACCCTTCTTAAACAGAGGAACAACATTGGCTATTCTCCAGTCCTCCGGGACATCCCCAGGTGGTGGTCTTCTTGAAGCGCTACAGTCATGTGTTGTAGGTCCTCCCTCAGTGATATATAAGAGAGGGTGCTCCAGGATGTGACCCAGCAACAGTGAATGAATGGCGTCATAGTTCCAAGTCAGGATGGTGTGTGACTTGGGAGGGGAACTTCCAGGTGGTGGTATTCCAATGTGTCTGGTGCTGTTGTCCTTCTAGATGGTAGTGGTCACAGATTTGGAAGATGTTATCGAAGGAGCCTTGGTGAGTTCCTGCAGTGCATTTTGTAGGTGGTACACACTACTGCTTCTGTGGAGTGAATGCTTGTGGATGGTGTGCCAACCAAACGGGCTGCTTTGTCCAGGATGGTGTCAAGCTTCTCGAATGTTGTTGGACTGCACTCATCCAGGCAAGTGGAGAGTATTCAATCACACTCCTGACTTGCGTCTTGTAGATTGGAGACACACTTTGGGAGACAGGAGGCAAGTTACTCACTGCAGGATTCCTAGCCTCTGACCTGCTCCAGTAGCCATAGTATTTCTATGGTTAGTTCAGTTCAGTTTTTGGTCAATGGTAAACCCCTGAATGTTGACAGCGGGGATACAGCGATGATAATGCCATTGAATTTCAAGGGGCAAATGGTTAAGATTCTGTCTTGTTGGAGGTGGTCATTGCGGGCCACTTGTGTGGTGCGAGTGTTACTTGTCACTTCAAACCTTGACATTGCTGCAGTTGGACATGGACTATTTCAGTATCCGAGTTGCCAATGGTGCAAACACCAGTGAACATCCCCATTTCTGACCTTATGATGGAAGGATAGTAATTGATGAAGCAGCTGAAGGTTGTTGGGCCTAGGATACTATTCTGAGGAAGTCTTGCAGTAATGTCCTGTAATTGAGATGACTGATCTCCAACAACCACAACCATCTTCCTTTGTGCCAAGTATGGCCAACCAGTGGAGCATTTTTCTCTCGATTCCTATTGACTCCAGTTTTCCTAGGGCTCCTTGATGCCACACTCGGTCAAATGCTGCCCTGATGTCAAGGGCAGTCACTCTTACCTCACCTCTGGAACTCAGTTCTTTTGTACATGTTTAAACCAAGGCTGTAATGAGGTCAGAAGCTGAGTGGCCCTGACAGAACCCAAACTGAGTGCCAGTAAGCAGGTTAATGCTGAGCAAGTGTCGCTTGATAGCACTGTTGAGTTAGTGTTGTGTGGTGTTAGGTAGGGAGGGGTATCAAAGCGACAGGAGGTGCATCAAAGTGGCTAGGCTGCTAAAGGGAGATGAGATGTAGAGAGTAAGGTAGAATGACAGGAGGTTGGGGACAAGGATGAGGTTGTGATGGCTGAATGACCTCTGTGAATAGTTGCAATGAGATGAAAAAGTTCAAATGTTCCCCTACTTGACCTTGGCGTGACAGAGGCAGGGAAAAGGACTATGGAGACATTTGTTGAAATGTCTTAGCTTTTCTTTACCCTCCAAAATGATCTGAGGAGGAGGATTTGGCCAGAGAGTGAATAGAGGGAGGGTATTGTTTGATATGGATGAGTCATATCTGGCATTGGAAAACCAAGCCTGTTTGAAACCAAGAATGGAAGCTGACATTTGGTAACATTAATTCCTATTTTCACCAAGCGAAAATATTTCTGAAGTTGCAAATGTCTCACAGTGCTAAGGTACTTGCAAAATAAACTTCCAAGCAGATACATTCAACAACATATGCTTCAAGTTGGGGGCCACAGATGAAGGAAGCACAGAATGGAGAATTGTAAGCCATGCCCCTCAGATATTGAATATTCATTTATGATGAATATCTGCTAGCATCATGCAAAAGCAGCATGGTTTGACTCATTTATTAAAATAAGGTACGATATCCCTGGTACATGTTAATGCAGGATTTATGCAGCAACATTGTAGGGTACATGAAGGGTTTACTAGCAATAAATTATCAGACCAGCTCAAACTTTTCATGCTAAAAATGTGCAATGCCATGAAAAACAAAAAATTCATCAATCCTGCATGCAAAAGGCACACAGGTCAGAAACAGTGCTACAACATGACTATGATTCTCCATTTTGTATTCTTCATTCATCTGTGGCCTCAACTGGAAGCATAGGTCAATGAATTATCTGATGGAAAGTAATTATGCAAGTATCTTAGCATGGTGTGATATTCTTGTTTGCAACTTCAAGGATACCGTTGTTTAGTGAACATGGTAATTCATGTTGCCAAAGTCAGCTTACCTCAGTTGATGAGATTTTGATATAAGTCAGAAGGTGATAGATACAAGCTTCACTGTCCTCGAGTGTCTATTTTACACTGACAGCAAGTGCAGGACTTAGAGTGTGCTACAATGTCTGACGTGGCTTTGGATGAGACATAAAATAAAGCAGCACGGTGGCACAGTCGTTAGCACTGCTGCATCACAGCACCAGGCACCCGGGTTCGATTCCGGCCTGGGGTGATTGCCCGTGAGGAGTTTGCGCCTTTTCCCTGTGTCTGTGAGGGTTTCCTCCAGGTGCTCCAGTTTCCTCCCCGGGTCCAAAGGTGTAGTTAGGTGGGTTGGCCATGCAGAATTGCCTCTTAGACAAAGGTGCGTAGGTCAGGTGGGTTTACAGGGATAGGGCGGGGGATTGCGCCCAGATTGGGTGCTCCTTCAGAGGGTCAGTGCACTCGATGGGCCGAATGGCATCCTTCTGCACCATAGGGATTCTATTAACATCTAGTCTGCTTTCTTGGATGGACAAAAAACAATTCAGGATACTATTGAAGAAGAATTAGGGAAATTCTGTGTTCTGGCTAAAAGTCCTCCCACCAAAAACAAATACTGTGGCCAGTTATTTGCTGGTTGCTCAATTTTATTATTTGTACACAGGCAGCAATGTTAACCTGCAGAACAATAAGCTACTGCACATCAACAAGTAATTCACAGTTTGTACAGTGTTTTGAGGCACTCCAAGGTAGTGACAAGGTGTTATACAAATGAAATCTTTTTTTTTTGTTCTTCATTATATATTTTCAAAGTTCGAGGAATATAAAGCAAAACTCGTGCTATGCTTTTGTATCTGCTTTATCTTTCAACATTTACTGAAGCAATTTCGAAATCAGGCCACAGGCTTTAGTCCAGAAACTAATGGATAAACAGGAAATTCCTGTTATTCGAGGCTAGGCCAGAACAGTTTTTGCTGAGAAATCTGTACGTTGTGAATTATTATAATACATTTTTATACAAATGTAAGTTATTAATTATTAGTTTTCATTTAAAAGGTTTCATTGGGATGCTGTTTATATTTAAAAGATGGTTCATTTTCTGCCAGTGTGGTTTAATCTGTAATTATTTACATCTGTGCTACTTATCAGAATATAATTTTTATTGTGAAATCAGGGTACACCATGTCACTTCTGGATCTGGTCCACTTTTCTAAACATAGCTTGATTTGAGTCATTACAGAGTAATAATGCAGTGGGCCTACTTCAATAATCAGATTTCTTACATATTAGTTACATTTTGAAATTATTTTTACTGCAGAATTTTCTTTTCTTGGTGGGGTTGGTGGAGTGGTTTCAATGTCTGAAACCAATCCTACAGGTGAGTACTTGCTCTGTTTTTGCCACTAAATGCTTTTACATAGCCACAGAAAGTATCTAAATAATTTCTAGAAGAAGAATTGAAGGAGGTCAAGAATCGCATTTTTTGGCACAAGTAGGCTTACATTAACACTGCAATGAAGCTACTGAGAAAATCCCCTAGTGGCCACACTCCGGCGCCTGTTTGGATATACAGAGGGAGAATTCAGAATGTCCAAATCACCTAACAGCATGTCTTTTGGGACTTGTGGGAGGAAACCGGAGTGCCCGGAGGAAACCCGCAGACACGGGGAGAACATGCAGACTCCTCACAGACAGTGACCCAAGCCGGGAATCGAACCTGGGAACCTGGCGCTGAGAAGCAACAGTGCTACCCACTGTGCGACCGTGCTGCCAAATGAAAGGGAACTTACATTTGCAGAGATCTTACAAATTCTCAGCAGTCCAAAGTGCTCTGCAGTCAATCAACTAATTTAATATTATTGTTCTTTGGAAAATTTTACAACCAGCAAGATACCACAAGCAATGAGATAAATTACACCAGAGAAATTACCACTTCCGTCCTAAAGAGCTACAGGATAATTTATTTTCATCAGAACACGAAGTCCAGGCCTCAGTTGAACTGCTCATCCAAAAGACTGCATGTCCAAGAGTTTAGTACTCCCCGATTACTTAACCTAGGTTGGATGCTTAACCCAGTAGCAGGGCTTGAAACCACTGCCTTCTGACTCACCAACGACAACAGTTTTACCACAGAGCCACCGCTTCATGTGGCAATTTATAATTTTTCAGCACCAAATGCAATTTGGTCCATTGCTTTTGTGCAGCCTCTCTGAAAGACCTGCTCAGTTAATTCCATTAATCTATTCTTTTCACACACACCTTATATTTTCTTTTCTTTAACATTTTTCTTTTGAGAGAAATTATAAATTCCGCTTCTGCAGAGAGATTAGACCATGTGCTGCTTCGCCAAACGTGGCTATTCGGGTCTAAATAGATCATTTAAAAGGAAATGAGATAAGCATTTGAAGGAGGAAAATAAAAGAATTCAGTGTGAAACTGAGGTCACAGGAGAAAATGCCAGACAGGCATAAACACTGGGGAGGGGGCCAAATTGCCTCCGGTGCTGCATTTGAATTAGTGAACAAAAACTCTCCTTTGTGGAATTCAGGC
The DNA here is from genome assembly GCF_047496885.1 of Scyliorhinus torazame. Lineage (NCBI taxonomy): Eukaryota > Metazoa > Chordata > Chondrichthyes > Carcharhiniformes > Scyliorhinidae > Scyliorhinus > Scyliorhinus torazame. Next base: position 137,226,128 of record NC_092725.1, read on the forward strand.
TTTAGAAGTGATGGTGCTGAGTTGAGCTTAGGATGATGTACTCTGTGAGAAATACTCCAAACAACTCTGCCACTCTTGGTTTGGTCCAGGCTAACTTCTGGCGAGCAGTTTTGACATAACAAGTCCAAGTACAGACCAACATCTGACTCAGGCTCCGAGTTCAAACTTGGCACCTTTACACGGAACCTTCGGCCAATCTAGAGCCCACGGATATATGGTGCAGAATGGGGGTCTCGGATGTTGGTTGTAAAATCAAGGAGAATCCCGCATCACCTATGCTGGGGAATAACAAATGGAACGAAGTGACCGTCAGGCACTTACCAGGTCAGCGTCAGAACCCCGTGGGCAGAAATACAGTCCACTGAGAGCTGAAGCCAATCGGAGGCCGTCAGCTCTCCACTGCCGGCAGCTGCTGGTGAAGATCTCAGGCTGAGGCCTACAATCGTTGAGGGACCGAGGCCACAGGTGAAAGAGAGTGAGATGGGGATGATGCGAAGAAGGTCAAAAGTGGGTTGGGGAGGAAGAAATAGGTCGGGAGTGGCTTTCAGCAAGACTATCTCTTCCGAATGCTGGATTTCTTAATCAGACACTGCGCCGTTGGTTGAGCAATGCCTCATGTGAGGTTGCAGGCAAATCAGTGGCAGTGGAATAAGGCCCTAAAGTAGGCATTAATTGCATTTGGGTAGGAAAGCTTCTCCGCCTTCCCATCCCAGACTGAATCGGATGGGGAGGCGGCAGGTTATCGACCCAACAACCCCCCCATCCAAGTAAATATCTCCCTGGCTCCAAACACGCCGTTGGTGGTTTTAGAATCATAGAATTTACAATGCTGAAGGAGGCCATTCGGCCCATCGAGTCTGTACTGGCCCGTGGAAAGAGCATCCTAATTAAGCCCTCGCCTCCACCTGTAACCCCACCTAACCTAAGGGGCAATTTAGCATGGCCAATCAACCTAACCGGGGGTGGGGCCGACACAGTGGTTAGCCCTGCTGCCTCACGACGCCGAGGTCCCAGGTTCGATCCTGGCCCTGGGTCACTGTCCGTGTGGAGTTTGCACATTCTCCCCGTGTTTGCATGGGTTTCGCCTCCACAACCCAAAGATGTGCAGGGTAGGTGGATTGGCCATGTTAGATTGCCCCTTGATTTAACGAAAAATCCACCTAACTGGCACATCTTTGGACTGTGGGAGGAAACTGGAGCACCCGGAGGAAACCCTCGCAGACACGGGGAGAAAGTGCAAACTCCACACAGACAGTGACCCGAGGCCGGAATTGAACACGGGATCCTGGAGCCGCGAGGCAGCAGTGCTAACCACTGTGCCATCGTGCAGCTCACCATGGTGGGGGTGGGGAGGGAATTATGAAGCTTAACTGCATGTTGTGCAGTGCAGGGGAATGTGACTACATGTGCAGGGTGAGAGCAGTGGCTTATAGGATTACAACTGTTTAGCGGTAGCATACACGGAGGGTCACACCTAATACTAACAGTTACATCTAGACTGCAAGTTATTGTACTACCTTTGATTATGAGGGGAATCTAGGTGCCAAGTGTATTCTATTGAACATCACTGCAATTTTGATTAGTTACTATGAGCTACTTGGAATCAAAGTTCCTCTCCTCTCTGGTTTCCCCTCTAACAATCCCTCCCCACCTTCAATTTCTCTTCTTCATATGTAACATCTGGGTTCTTGAAATTTCTCACACAAAAGTTGTAAGTGCAAAACAATCAGCAATGATGCTCAACTACAGAGCACCCAACATCATTAAGTAAAGGCAATAACAATAGATATCAGTAGTACACAAATTTCTGATCATCAAAAAACGTTCCAGGTGACTTCAACTTCCAGTATAGGAAAACAATAGACAGAAAAACAAGGGATTATAGATGAATAATACCTACAGAGAGCTAGAAAAGTCAAATATTGGTTACGACCACGCTTTTAAAGGTGAAAATAAGTGCAATCAAATTGGCATAGAACTTTTCAGACATTCCACTGAAGCAGTTTCATTTCTATATGCGAACTTCAGAAACAATTGTGTTTATGGTAAATCATGGCCTTCTATAGAAACTGACCTGTACTCTGAAATCAAAGAATGATGAGGCCCGGTTTTATTTTACAAACAACTATTTTCCCCACTCCATACCATAGAGCAGTTGAAATACAAATGGGATGCAGGTGACTTAGTTGCAAGCTTTTACCAGTCTCTGTTCTGGAGCCAACCTTTGTAACATACAAAAGAGAAACTGGAGCTTTGGGCACAGCACCTTTCCTAGCTATTTGTTGACAGGAAACCCATTTTCACGAAGAAGTATGGGTACAATCGTAGATCACGCCAGTTTTTGTCACAGCACTTCAGAACACGAGGATGTTCTAACACCACAATATCTAAATCCAAGTAGTTGCTTCTTTAAACAACAGATTTGCCTTGAACTTTTCATCTTTTACTTCGCAACTTAAAAACATTTGTATTACCACATAATAACACCAGCCAACTCGGCATGAACGAAAGAAAACAAGAGAAGCAGAAGCCAATGGAAATTTTACTCAACTCCTGTTATTTGCAGAAGAACTACAGCATATAATTGAGTTATTAAAGTGCTAACTACTCTTTAGTAATCTTCTTTGTTAATCTGTAGGTGCAGATTAACATTGATAAAAATCAGCTGTTTTGGAATGATGTTGCAATGAATCACTGCACAGCTCATTCTCAATTTCAGACGTGCTGTCTGCTGTCAGACATGTGTCTGCATAATTTTTTTTACGTAAAGCTTTTAAAAAAAACTAATGCTGGTCATAATTTTTAATCCCTCTTGGGAAAAACATTTTGTACTTCGAAAAATGTTAACCATTGAAATCTCTTTGGCAATGAGACTCCATTAAGGTATTTGTCAATGCAGGAGCACATAGCCAGCTTGGGGGATTGGACAGATAAAGACAAAATAACATGTTTCCGGATAAAGATCAGAGAATCAAACTATAATGTGACCAGCAAAAATGTCAAAGAAGCCAGAAACCAGAGAGAGCCGGAGATGCATGTACACAAACTGCACGTGGAATAAAAAAAAAGTAAACCAGATTCTAGGTTTTATGTTGAGAGTAGTGACTATTAAAGTGAAGCAGTAATGATAAATCTAGATGGGTTTGAGCACTGCCTGTGGTTTTGGGTGAGGAGCTTCAAAGAGCCATCAAAAATGTGCTATCAGATTAACATGGCCAGAGAGAAATTAAAGGTACAATGACAGACTTGACAAACAAGGGATGTACACAATGATTCAGGGAATGTTAACAGGATATCTAAAACAAGTTCAAAGTTTGAAAAGGCTTTGGGAGTGTAAACAGTGAAAGAAGTATTTTCACTGCTTGGCACATCAGGGCAAGTGATCATAAACTGGTAGTTAAATCATAAAGCAAGAAGGGAGAAATATTAGAACATACAATGTATTGAAACGTACATAGAAACATACATGGAAAATAGAAGCAGGCGGAGGCCATTCGGCCCTTCGAGCCTATTCTGCCATTCATTATGCTCATGGTTGATCATCAAGTTCAATACCCTGATCCTGCCCCCCCCCCCTCCCCCCCCCCCCTCCCCCTCCCCATGTCCCTTGATCCCTTTACCCCAAGAGCTATATCTAATTCCTTCCTGAAGTTACACAACGTTTTGGCCTCAACTACTTTCTGTGGTAGCGAATTCCACAGATTCACCACTCTCTGGGTGAAGTGGGTAGCACTGTTGCTTCACAGCTCTGGGGACCCAGGTTCGGTTCCCAGCTTGGGTCACTGTCTGTGCGGAGTCTGCATGTTCTCCCTGTGTCTGCGTGGGTTTCCTCCGGGTACTCCGGTTTCCTCCCACAAGTCCCGAAAGACGTGCTGTTAGGTAATTTGGACATTCTGAATTCTCCCTCTGTGTACCTGAACAGACGCTGGAATGTGACTCGGGGCTTTTCACAGTAACTTCATTGCAGTCTTAATGTAAGCCTACTTGCGACAAGAATAAAGATTATTATAACATACCATTTGCCTTCTTTACTGCCTGTTGTACCTGCACGCTTACTTTCAGCGACTGATGAAAAATACTTTTCACTGCACCTCGGTACATGTGCCAATAAACAAATCCAATGCATGAGGACACCAAGGTCTCATCTGAGTATCCACCTCTCTCGATTTACACCCATTCAAATAATGATCTGCCATCCTATTTTTGCCACCAAAGCGGATAACCTCATATTTATCCACATTATATTGCATCTGCCATGCATATGCCCATTCACTCAGCCTGTCCAAATCCCGCTGAAGCGTCTCTGAATCCTCCTCACAGCTCACCCTCACACCAACTTTGTATCATCTGCAAATTTGGAGATAATACACTTAGTTCACGCATTCAAATTATTAATATATAGTGTGAACAGTTGGGGTCCTAGCACAGATCCCTGCGGTATCCCACTAGTCACCCTTTGCCCAGTGAAGCAGTAGAGGCTCCTTCATTAAATGTTTTTAAGATAAAGATAGATAGTTTTTTGAAGAATAAAGGGATTAAGGGTTGCGGTGTTCGGGCCGGAAAGTGGAGCTGAGTCCACAAAAGATCAGCCATGATCTCATTGAATGGCAGAGCAGGCTCGAGGGGCCAGATGGCCGACTCCTGCTTCTAGTTCTTATGTTCTTATGTCACTGCCTGCCAATCAGAAAAAAAACACATTTATTCCAACTTTTTGCTTCCTGTCTGCTAACCAGCTTTCTAGCCACTTGAGACACTATCCACAATCCCATGTGCTTTAACTTTACATAGTAATCTGCTATGTGAGACCTTGTCGAAAACCTTCTAAAAGTCTAAATAAACCGCATCCAGCAGTTTTACCTGGTCAACTCTACGAGTTACATCTTCAAAGAATTCTATGCTGATTATACTACTGCTTTCCAAATGCGATGCTATAAAATCCTTGATTATGGTCTCTAGCAGCTTCCCTATTACCGATGTCAGACTCACTGGTCTATAGATCCCTGTTTTCTCTCTACCCCCCTTTTTGAACAGCGAGGTTATATTAGCTGTCCTCCAATCTGTAGAAACCATTCCAGGCCCCAAAGAATTTTGAAAATGACCAGTAATGGATCTACTATTTCTATGGTCACTGTTCTCTGGGATGAAGATTATCAGGCCCTGGAGATTTATTCACCTTCAAATCCCATTAATTTCCCCAAAACCATTTCTTTACTGATACGAATTTCCTTCACTCCTCACTGAAACTTGTGTTTCTCAGAACTTCGGTACATTAATCACATCTTCCTTCGTGAAGACAGAAGCAAAGTACAAACTTAGTTCCTCAGTCATTTCTTTATTCCACGTTATGAATTCCTCGTATCTGACTGTAAGGGGCCGCCATTAGGTTTTAATCAATCTTTTTCTCTTTACATAGCTATAGTGACATTTGGTGATTGAAGCAGAAACGTTCCAAGAGGGAATTGAAAAATAAAAATATTAAAAAGTAATAAGAGCCGGTAAATGGTATTACAGTAGATGGCTCCGATGTGAAGCTCACATTCCCAAAGGCAAGGTGTTGTCACATAATTGTGAATTCAGGATTGTTTTCCTGTCTTGAAAGTTTATTTTTCACTTTGACAATAAAGAATAACAAATACTGTTCCAAGATATTTTGGATTTGTAGCCGTGGATGCTGGAATCGGAAACAAAAGCCGAAAATACTGGACAATCTCAGCAGGTCTGACAGCGTCCGTGGAAAGAGAAGGGAGCTAATGTTTTGAGTCTCGATGACTCGAGAGAGAGAGAACTGGAAATAGAGTCAGATTTATACTGCTGTGTGTGTGTGTTTGGGGGGGGGGCATGTAGCAGTGGGGCTGGATAGAGGGCCAGTAATAGGTGGAGATTGCCAAAGATGTTGTGGACAGAACGGCAAAGAGAATGTGAATGGGGGTGATCAAGGCTAAGAAGGGTGAATTCTGGTTGCGGCTATGCGGAGCTAAGCCGCACGATTCGGCAGCTCTCGCGAACACAGACTTTCGGGCTCGCTAGAAGAGCCCCAACGGAACTTTTTTTACAGCCAAACCGTGACGAAGAGAGGAGAGAGGTCCCCTACTAACTTGTATGGACCAGACCCGCAGCAAAACGGCCAAAAAAGTGGCATTGGAGCAGCGGGAGAAGAGAGGGAAAATAAGCAAAATGGCGGTGGCCGGGGACAAAGAGGAATTCATCCAGCGCTGCTTCGAGGAGCTGCGTAAGGAGATGGTGGCGCCTATGTTGGCAATAATTGAAGGACTTGGGGCAACCCAGAAAGCCCACGAGATGAAGATCCAGGAAAAAGTGAGTGAGAATGAGGACGAGCTCTTGGGCCTGGCGGTGAGAGTGGAGCGGCACAAGGCGCTACACAAGTCGTGGGCGGGAAGACTCGAAGACCTGGAGAACAGGTCGAGGAGAAATAATCTGAGGATCCTGGGTCTCCCAGAAGGAGTGGAGGGGGCCGACGCTGCGGCATATGCGGGCACAATGATCGGGGCGCTGATGGGCGCCGAGGCCCCCCCCCCCCCCCCCCCCGAGGTTGCTGGAGTTGGAAGGGGCGCACTGGGTGCTGGCGCAGTGTTCTTTTCCCGCGCACGGGAAGAAAGGCGGGAAGGGGAATGAAGGAACGTATATTGAAGGGGAGACTCCCACACGGGGGGGGGTCAAAGGGATGGCGGGGGAAGCCGGTGTCAGCAGGTGTCAGCTGACTTACGGGAGTGATATGGGGGGGGGGGGGAGAAAAAAAGCTAGACTGGGATCTAGCGGGGGGGGGAGGGGAGGAAAGGGGGGGGGGGGTAAGGGTTGCTGCTGCACTGGCCGAAAGGGAATGGGACACAGAAGAGGTGGTCGGGACGGAGGTCCCCCGGCTGGGGGACTGGAGGGTGAGGGAGACGCGGACATGGGATTGGACCAGAAAAGGAGATGGCTAGTCGGTGGGGGCCTCCAATCCAGCTGATAACGTGGAACGTGAGGGGCCTGAATGGGCCGGTGAAGAGGGCTCGAGTGTTCGAGCACTTGAAGGGACTGACGGCAGACGTGGCTATGCTCCAAGAGACACACCTGAAGGTGGCGGACCAGGTTAGGTTAAGAAGGGGATGGGTAGGACAGGTATTTCACTCGGGACTGGACGCGAAAAATAGAGGGGTGGCAATTCTGGTGGGAAAGCATGTGTCATTTGAGGCCAAGACTATCGTAGTGGATAATGGAGGGCGATATGTGATGGTGAGTGGTAGGTTGCAAGTGACGTGGGTGGTGTTGGTAAATGTATCCTCCCCGAACTGGGATGATGCTGGATTCATGAAGCGCATGTTGGGGCACATTCCGGACCTGGAGGTAGGAGGACTGATAATGGGAGGGGGCTTCAATACAGTGCTGGACCCAGCACTGAACCGCTCCAGATCAAGGACGGGAAAGAGGCCGGCGGCAGCCAAGGTGCTCAGGGGGTTTATGGATCAGATGGCGGGGGGGGGGGGTGGACCCATGGAGGTTTTCAAAACCGCAGGCCAGGGAATTTTCTTTCTTTTCCCACGTGCACAAGGCCTACTCCCGGATAGATTTCTTTGTTCTGGGCAGGGCGCTCATCCCGAGGGTGGAGGGGACGGAGTATTCGGCCATAGCTGTTTCGGACCATGCCCCGCACTGGGTGGAAATGGGGCTGCGACAGGAGAGGGACCAACGCCCGCTGTGGTGGCTGGACGTGGGACTGCTGGCAGATGAGGTGGTGTGTGGGAAGGTGAGGGGATGTAACGAAAGGTACTTGGAGGCCACGACAACGGGGAGGTGCGAGTGGGGATGGTATGGGAGGCGTTGAAGGCGGTGATCATGGGAGAGCTAATCTCCATCAGGGCTCATAGGGAGAAGACAGAGGGCGTGGAAAGGGAGAGGTTAGTGGGGGAGATTTTGCGAGTGGACAGGAGATACGCAGAGGCCCCGGAGGAAAGATTACTTGGGGAAAGGCGACGGCTCCAGACGGAGTTTGACCGGTTGACCACGGGGAAGGCGGAGACACAATGGAGGAAGGCGCAGGGGGCGACCTACGAGTACGGGGAAAAGGCCAGTCGGATGCTGGCAAACCAGCTCCGTAAGAGGACGGCAGCGAGGGAAATAGGGGGAGTCAAAGATGGAAGGGGAGCCATGGTTCAGAGTGCAACGAAAATAAACAAGGTATTCAAGGCCTTCTATGAAGAGCTGTACAGATCCCAGCCCCCAGGGGGGGGAAGAGGGGATGAGACGATTCCTAGACCATCTGCGGTTCCCGAGGGTGGAGGAGCAAGAGGCGGCTGGTTTGGGGGCACCAATCGGGTTGGAGGAGCTGAGTAAGGGTTTGGGGAGCATGCAGGCGGGGAAGGCCCCGGGGCCGGACGGGTTCCCGGTGGAGTTCTATAGAAAGTATGTGAACCTGTTGGCCCCGCTACTAGTGGGGACCTTTAATGAGGCAAGAGAGGAGGGGACTCTGCCCCCGACAATGTCGGAGGTGACAATTTCCTTGATTCTGAAGCGAGACAAGGACCCACAGCAATGTGGATCGTACAGGCCGATTTCGCTACTCAATGTGGACGCTAAGTTATTGGCAAAAGTGCTGGCCACGAGGATTGAGGACTGTGTCCCGGGGGTGATTCATGAGGACCAGACGGGATTCGTAAAGGGTAGGCAATTAAATACTGATGTGCGGTGGCTCTTAAACGTGATAATGATGACATCGGAGGAGGGAGAGGCGGAGATAGTGGCAGCTATGGACGCGGAAAAGGCCTTTGACCGAGTAGAGTGGGAGTACCTCTGGGAGGTGTTGCGTAGGTTTGGGTTCGGAGGAGGGTTTATTAGCTGGGTTAAGCTCCTTTACAGCGCCCCGGTGGCGAGTGTGGTGACGAACCGGCGGAGGTCGGAGTACTTTCGGCTGTACCGAGGAGCGAGGCAGGGGTGCCCCCGTCCCCCCTACTGTTTGCATTGGCGATCGAACCCTTGGCCATATCACTGAGGGAGTCTAATAAATGGAGGGGGGTGGTCCGCGGGGGAGAAGAGCATCATGTGTCGCTATACGCGGATGACCTGCTGCTGTATGTGGCAGACCCAATGGAGGGGATGGTGGAGGTCATGCAGACTCTGAGGGAGTTTGGGGAGTTCTCGGGCTATAAGCTCAATGTAGGGAAGAGTGAGCTTTTTGTATTACAGACAGGGGACCAAGAAAGACGGATAGGGGACCTACTGCCGAGGAGGGCGGTGGGGAGTTTTCGGTATCTGGGGATCCAGATAGCCAGGAGTTGGGGGCCCTACACAAATTGAATCTGACGAGGTTGGTGGACCAAATGGAGGTGGACTTCAAAAGATGGGACATGTTGCCGCTCTCGTTGGCGGGTAGAGTGCAGTCGGTCAAAATGGTGGTCCTTCCGAGGTTTTTGTTTGTGTTTCAGTGCCTTCCCATCGTGATCACCAAGGGCTTTTTCAAGAGAGTAGGTAGGAGTATTATGGGCTTTGTGTGGGCGAATAAGACCCCGAGGGTAAGGAGAGGATTCCTGGAACGCAGTAGGGACCGAGGAGGGTTGGCGCTGCCAAACCTGGGGAGCTACTACTGGGCAGCAAATGTGGCGATGATCCGCAAGTGGGTTATGGAGGGAGAGGGGGCGGCATGGAAGAGGATGGCGATGGCGTCCTGTAAAGGAACGAGCTTGGGGGCGTTGGTGACGGCACCGCTGCCGTTCTCGCCATCAAAGTATACCACGAGCCCGGTGGTGGCGGCAACGTTAAGGATCTGGGGCCGGTGGAGACGGCACAGGGGTGCAGTGGGAGCCTCGGTGTGGTCCCCGATCAGGGGTAACCACCGGTTTGTCCCGGGGAAGATGGACGGGGGGTTCCAGGGCTGGCATCGGGCGGGGATTAGAAGAATGGGGGACTTGTTCATTGACGGGACATTTGCGAGCCTAGGGGCACTGGAGAAGAAGTTTGAGTTACCCCCGGGAAATGCATTTTGCTATATGCAGGTGAGGACATTTGTGAGGCGACAGGTCAGGGAATTCCCGTTGCTCCCGGCACAAGAAATCCAAGACAGGGTGATCTCGGGTGTATGGGTCGGGGAGGGCAAGGTTTCGGCAATACACCAAGAGATGAAAGAAGAGGGGGAAGCCCTAGCAGAAGAGTTGAAGGGTAAATGGGAGGAGGAGCTGGGGGAGGAGATCGAGGGAGGTTTGTGGGCAGATGCCCTGGGTAGGGTTAATTCCTCCTCCTCATGTGCCAGGCTCAGCCTGATACAATTTAAGGTGGTTCACAGAGCTCACTTGACGGGGGCGAGGTTGAGTAGGTTCTTTGGGGTAGAGGACAGATGTGGAAGGTGTTCAGGGAGTCCGGCGAACCATGTCCACATGTTTTGGTCATGCCCGGCACTGGAGGGGTTCTGGAGAGGAGTGGCGGGAGCAATATCTCAGGTGGTGAAAGTCCGGGTCAAGCCAAGCTGGGGGCCAGCAATATTCGGAGTAGTGGATGAGCCGGGAGTGCAGGAGGCGAAAGAGGCCGGAATTCTGGCCTTTGCATCCCTAGTAGCCCGGCGAAGGATCTTGCTATTGTGGAAGGAGGCGAAGCCCCCTAGCCTGGAGGCCTGGATAAACAAAATGGCTGGGTTCATAAAGCTGGAGAGGATTAAGTTTGCATTGAGAGGGTCTGCGCAGGGGTTCTACAGGCGGTGGCAACCGTTCCTAGACTACCTCGCGGAGCGTTAGAGGAAGATCGGTCAGCAGCAGCAACCCTGGGGGGGGGGGGGGGGGGGGGGAAGACGACGAGAGATTGTTTGAGGGGATGGATGAGCAGGCGATACCATGAAGGGTGGGGGAAACTGGCGCGTGCGGGCGAGAGCCAGTGTATAAAGCTATGTAAATATACCATTTTGCCATGTATGTATCTTGCTCAGTGCGATTTTGTGTTATTTTGTTACGGGGGGGGGGGTTATTGTTTGTAAGGGGAAAAAATTGTGTTGTTAAAAAACTTTAATAAATATATATATTTTTTAAAAGGCTAAGAAGGGTGCTGATAGTGGCACATTAAGAGATTAGAATGTGTTAATGGCAGAACAAAGCTAAGCAGTGTCAAATGACAACTATGAATTGGGATCAGATGGCCCAAGTGGGGTGGAGTTGCGGAGGGGGGAGGGGAAGGGGAAGGGGGGGGACAAGACAATGGTGAGGGGAAAATGGATGGATGGAACAAATACTGTTCCAACATGGCCATGTAAGCCAACTGCTTCATCAATGGCCTTCCCTCCATCATAAAGTTAGAAGTGGAGAACTTCACTGTTGATTGCAGTCTTCAATTTCAGCATGGACAACATTCAGGCGTGGGCTGATGAGTGGTGTGAATGTTACTTGCCACTTAAATGCCATGATGTGGAGATGCCGGCGTTGGACTGGGGTGAGCACAGTACGAAGTCTTACAACACCAGGTTAAAGTCCAACAGGTTTGTTTCAATGTCACTTGCTTTCGGAGCGCTGCTCCTTCACCTGAGGAAGGAGCAGCGCTCCGAAAGCGAGTGACATTGAAACAAACCTGTTGGACGTTAACCTGGTGTTGTAAGACTTTGTACTTAAATGTCAGGCAATGAATGTCTCCAAAAAGAGAGAATGCAACCATCTCCCACTGCATTATCATCGCTGAATCCCCCATTGTCAACGTCCTGGAGGTTACCACCAACAGGAAACGTAATTGGATGAGCCACATAAATATTGCGGCTACAAGAACAGGTCAGATGTTGGTAACTTTGTGGCAAGTAACAATCTCTTCTAACTACCCAAAGCTTGTGCACTATCTGCAAGACATAAGTCAATGGTATGTTGTAATCATTTCCACTTGCCTGGGTAAGTGCTCCAACATGTAAGAAGCTCTACACCATCCACGCAAAAGCAATCTATATGATTAGATCCCATCCACCACCAGGGACAGCATCAGCAAAGTACACTACTTACAAGCTGCACCACAGGAATATGCTAGGCTTGTTTCAATAGCACTTTCCAAGCCCACTACTGCTACCACCTAGAAGGGCAAGGGCAGCAGATACATGGGAATGCCACCACTTCCAGGTTTCCGCTCCAAGTTACACATCATCCTGGCTATCACTGCCCATTCACCGTCAGTGAGTCAAAATTGAGGAATTCTTTTCAAACAGCATTGTGGGTGAACCTACACCATAGTTCAGCAGTTCAAGAGAGTGGTTATCCACCATATTCTGGAGGACAATTAGGATTGGGCAATAAATGCTGGCTTTGCCAGCGGGATCCACATCCTATGAGCAAATAAAAACAAACTGTGGGTTCAGATGTTACGTAATATACTTAAAGCAAGAATATGATTGTCAACTGACAATTTAAACAAGAGATATGGATGAAAAGAATGTTATGTTTATTAATCAAAGTAACTTCAAGAAAGGTAACTTCAAGGAAAAGTAATTTCAAGAAAATTCAACTTGAAACGTTAACTCTGCTTATCTCTCCACAGATGTTGTCAGACTTGCAGAGTATGTCCAGCAAATTCTGTTTTTATTTCAGAAATGCTTTGGATTTGTAGCCACTGCTATAATGTAGGAAACACAGTAGTTACTTTGCACACAGCAAGCTCACAGAAACAACAATGGAATAATGACCAGGATTTTGTTTTACATAAGAACTAGAACTAGAAGCAGGAGTCGGCCATCTGGCCCCTCGAGCCTGCTCCACCATTCAATGAGATCATGGCTGATCTTTTGTGGACTCAGCTCCACTTTCCGGCCCGAACACCATAACCCTTAATCCCTTTATTCTTCAAAAAACTATCTTTATCTTAAAAACATTTAATGAAGGAGCCTCTACTGCTTCACTGGGCAAGGAATTCCATAGATTCACACCCTTTGGGTGAAGAAGTTCCTCCTAAACTCAGTCCTAAATCTACTTCCCCTTATTTTGAGGCTATGCCCCCTAGTTCTGCTTTCACCCGCCAATGGAAACAACCTGCCCGCATCTATCCTATCTATTCCCTTCATAATTATATATGTTTCTATAAGATCCCCCCTCATCCTTCTAAATTCCAACGAGTACAGTCCCAGTCTACTCAACCTCTCCTCGCAATCCAACCCCTTCAGCTCTGGGATTAACCTAGTGAATCTCCTCTGCACGCCCTCCAGTGCCAGTACGTCCTTTCTCAAGTAATTAAGGAGACCAAAACTGAACACAATACTCCAGGTGTGGCCTCACTAACACCTTATCCAATTGCAGCAGAACCTCCCTAGTCTTAAACTCCATCCCTCTAGCAACGAAGGACAAAATTCCATTTGCCTTCTTAATCACCTGCTGCACATGTAAACCTACTTTTTGCGACTCCTGCACTAGCACACCCAGGTCTCTCTGCACAGCAGCATGTTTTAATATTTTATCATTTAAATAACAATCCCGTTTGCTGTTATTCCTACCAAAATGGATAACCTCACATTTGTCAACATTGTATTCCATCTGCCAGACCCTAGCCCATTCACTTAGCCTATCCAAATCCCTCTGCAGACTTCCAGTATCCTCTGCACTTTTTGCTTTACCACTTATCTTAATGTCGTCTGCAAACTTGGACACATTGCCCTTGGTCCCCAACTCCAAATCAACTATGTAAATTGTGAACAATTGTGGGCCCAACACTGATCCCTGAGGGACACCACTAGCTACTGATTGCCAACCAGAGAAACACCCGTTAATCCCCACTCTTTGCTTTCTATTAATTAACCAATCCTCTATCCATGCTACTACTTTCCCCTTAATGCCATGCATCTTTATCTTATGCAGCAACCTTTTGTGTGGCACCTTGTCAAAGGCTTTCTGGAAATCCAGATATACCACATCCATTGGCTCCCCGTTATCTACCGCACTGGTAATGTCCTCAAAAAATTCCACTAAATTAGTAAGGCACGACCTGCCCTTTATGAACCCATGCTGCGTAATGCTGATTGAGGGATAAATATTGGCCAGGGCCCAGGGATAACTCTTCTGTTATTTAAAAAAAATAGTGCCATGGAATCTTTTACATCCACCTTAGAAAAAAGACCAGAAGCCTTAGTTTAAGTCTGCACAGGAGTGTCAGCCTAGATCGGTGTGTTCAAGTCTTTGGAGTTGGCACTGAACCACAATCTTGCTAGAAATAAGAGTTCTCCCAACTGAACCACGACTGGCGCTCCAGGGTGAATTACTGTTGCGAATACTTCCTGTTGAAATCTCTCCAATGCATATGTGATCTATGCACACTATGGCGTAGAGTTCCCTCTGCATTTGTGCTTAGATGTACCCTTAATTTGGACACAAACAAATCACGGGGCTTGAAAGATCACAGCATTTTGTCACAGTTTATGTGAATTATGCCCAGGTCACCTCGGTCTTCTACATTGGTCTACGAAACCTCCTGTTGGAAAGAATCTGACGACAAAACTAATTATACCCCTAAAACAAATAAATGCTGCTAGACTTGCTGAGCTTTTCCAGCATTTTCTCTTTTTATTTTAGTTACACCCAAACTCTCAGTTGCAAAAATCCTCCAATTGTGCTTGTTTGGGTGAAGCAGAGCGGGTCTTTCAACAGTGTCTCCTGCTATGCCTCCAATGCTGTTGCCATGTCATCCTCCTGGTCTTTTAACTGCATTTTTGAGCATTATTTACAAGTTGATCCCCACTGGAGACTTTGATTTCTCTGAATGAAGTATAAGTCACATTAAAGATTGGAAAGATTCCTCATTTACAGGTACATAAACATGTTATGCTTGATATATATATGAATGACGACAAAATGAGTAGAAACTTAAACTTTCAGATTCAAATAAGGAATATACTACTCCTGTATATTAAGAAATTTAAAGTTAGGATTATTATTATTCCCTCCAATTGTCATTTTTTTCCATTCTTCTGCCAAGAATGCTAATACAAGAGTACAGTTCTAAGGAATCTAATTACCACTGCCAACTCAGGCTATATTTCAGATATGAATCCAGATAAAAAGTGAGAAAAGGCTACAATGGGAATTCAAAGCTGGCCCCTCTGGGTCCAGAAGTGCACTTTTCTCCAATGATGATCGGAGGCCATCAGGAGCAAGAGTTGTGGCAGACTGTCCTCTGTCTACCTCCGAGGTGTGGAAGCTAGTTGCAAAACCTTTTCTGCAGTCCAGTTGAGATCAACATAGACCAAGGCAGAGGAAGAAGATCTGTTTGAACCAAGTATATTCTCATAGAAATAGACTGCTATATTTGTTTGGGTATATATGAATCTGAATTACAGGCAAGTTGAAAAATCACAGCAGTAGATTCAGTTGAAAAATGACAAAAAATCATTGAAAAATCATTGCAGATGCAACATCAGCATATTTGCAAGACACTGTAATCGTTAATCTAATTAGCTCAGTTCCAACAATTGCATTGCTGGGGAACAAAAAACTAAACAGGTTATAAATACTTCCAAGAGTACAATCTGCATTGTAGAATTAATTCCATTACAGCTTCACACGTCATGCTGACTAATATAATAAAATTTTAGATTGGAATCAATAGTTGGAATCAATAGTTTTCAGTTATGCAAGGAAGAACATTGCCTTCTTGTACAGAGTGTCAACCCACTTGTCCATTGTACCACTCTGTTTTATCTCAAACATAAGTAGCTTCAGTAGATACTCTCAATCCCAATGGTAAGCTTTCATTCGGAGGCTGAGTTCCTTTTGTTTCTGAATTATTTCAGTTGTATTTATATAAACTGTAAAGTTGTCTAGCTTGCACCGTTTTGTGAATGTTTGGTTTTTAAAGAGTCTAATAGTCGGACAATGTCAAAAATGATATTGCATTTCGGTAGATGTGATTTTAACTTTCAACATTCAAGACCTTTGGACCTTAACTGGAGTAAGCCTTAAAACCTCCTTCCATCCTGGATGAATACAGGTTTCAAGTTTGATTAAGGGATACAATGATATACTAGGTTTGATTAGAATGCAGGTCCCCGAAGATAGTCAAACTGTTCATCTTGAAAACCATGATTAATGGCTGGCTTAAAGCAAGGGGGGTTCATGAAGAGTCCGTCAATTAAACCCATTTTCTGACGGTACATGTTCATTTATCTTTTTTAAATTTTGGCTGACAAATTACTGCAATTACTTACTAGTCTTTTTTGCTGAAGCTGCTCTCTAAGCCGTCTGTCTTCAGGTAGAACATCACACAGAAGGTAATAGTCCGCTTGTTCCCCTGTCAAAAAAAATACTTTCAGTTGCTCAGTATTTGTAAACCTATTTTAGAATTCCATCTTCTCTGCATTTTCAATTGCTCTATTTTACCTCAAGATTTTCCAATTTTGTTTTACTTTTGCAATCAATTTCTTGGCACTAGAAAATATCTTCGAAAATCAGATGAATAATAATTATTCATTAGTAAACTTTAATAGACAAGGGTAGTTTTTTTCACATACTTTAAAGCTGCCACAATTACCTTCAGGAGCCTGGGAGTTGGTTCTTACTACTGTACAGAAATCTGTTATTGGTTGCTCAATAAACCTTTTCTTCCAATACAAAATGTACCTTGAAACAAACCAAAATCAAAAATAAGTCACTGTTTCATTGTATACCATCTTTCTGACTGTTAATTAAATTTAATATCCCCCTCGCACCCCCTCCCCCCCCATACACAAATGTTATGCACTAATTCAGAAAGAAAGTAAATATTGTGTTCTTAAAGAGGCTAATAAGTTAAAAACTGATTGGACTCGGGTTTGAAAGTCTTTTTGATAATTCTGAAGGACTGTCTTCTACTTAAATTAACTGAACTTTGTGAGGTGATATTCTCAAGTGATTTGGATGATGCACTACAATACGGTACATTGAACAATTTATTATATCATTCAAATCCTGTTCAAACTTATCTGCATTGATTCTTATTTTAGTTTTCCATTTCAATAACATTTACAGATTTAAATGTTTTTGCTCACATTTATTTGATTAAAATGTCGACTTTTTACTGTTTGCTTTACAGTTTTCTGAGGGGAAGCTATTTGCGGTGACAACTCCCAAGATAGCCAAGTGGTGAGGGATAGAACTGGAGCTTTGCCTTTCTGCCCTTGGAAGCTTTTAGTTCCAGAGATTCACATTAGAGATTGTGGTGGTTGGATTGGAGGCGCACAGTTTCAGCCTGCTCACACAGGGTAAGAGTGATCATCACAAATGTCATGACAAGAAGACGTTGAAGTTAAGTCAGGAATCTGGAAATTTTTTTAATGAAGTCAAGAGTGAGGAGCAGAGGAAGGCTCCAGGTCTAAAGCTGCAGGAAGCAGACTTAAAGTAAAATAGGCCTGTGAGGAACTGGCGATCCAAGGAGATAGCCAAAGGCCTGTAACTCCTTACTGAGGGTCTGTAAAGAAGTACAGCTCAGTTGGTATGGCTGAATACTTGAGTAAGCAGGTGGACGGTGAAGCTTGGATATATATGGTGATCCAGGGGAGAGTAACTTTGGAAGGAGAGATTGAAACCCTAGAGGTGGACTCTTGTGGAAGGCGTCTGAGAGGAAGCATTGTTTGGGAGAAGATTCCAAAGTGAGTACTTTGAGCATTGAGATAGGAAACCTCTGAGGGAAAGACAGCGTTCCAGTGAGACCAGTTGGTTTATAGTGTGACAAGCATCTGGGGGAGTTAATGAGAGATCCATAACATTGGTTTGAGGTTGCAGCTGTCACTTGGTTTCAGAGTATGACATGTCTGACTATAGGTTACTAGACTGCACTTACTGTGATCATTAGAGTATAAAATAGGCAGCTCGGTGGCTCAGTGGTTAGCATTGCTGCCTCAGGGCGCCGAGGTACCAGATTCGATCCTGGCTCTAGGTCTCTGTCCGTGTGGAGTTTGCACATTCTCCGTGTTTGCGTGGGTTTCGCCCCACAACCTAAAGATGTACAGGGTAGGTGGATTGGCCACGCTAAATTGCCCCTTAATTGGAAAAAATGAATTGGGTACTCTAAATTTTTTTTTTAAAAATTAGAGTATAAAATAGATTTTGTAACTTGTCCTTACGAACCTTATATCTGTAAAGGCGTAGTTGTGAGTGAAGAAATAGTGTAATATAGTTCATCTTTCCTTGTTTAATAAATGTCTTATTCTTTTGTTAAAAGTTCATCAGTGAACTCTGACTCTGTTGAGAAAAGTGGAGAGCGGCTACTGAACACAAGATGTTCAGATCTACCAGGCCTAATTCCACCCTAGGATCTCTAACACCAGCTGGGATCGGAACAACAGCCATCAGCATTGTGAAGGGCAAATGCCATTCCTTCACTGTTAATTGCAACAGTTGGGCCCAAGTTGTTTCCGCTATGTACTCATCAGAACTGGAAGATGATTATTTTATTAAAAACTTAAATCTTAAGTTTCTGGAATAACATTAGTTTAGATATCTGGCCAACAATCATGATGGGTAAAGGGCCTGTCTTTGGATGAGTCAGGCTGTGGAAGGTAAATTTGAACAGATAGAAATGTATGCTCTGAGGTACAATATGTTCACTGACAAAATTCTTTGGGGCTAAATGATGTATCAAAGATTCAAAAGAGGACAAGTGTTTCTTTAATTTCTATTATCTGTGCAATCTAACTAGAGGTGAACCACCCCGTGACAGACTGGAAAAACAAACAAATTAAGAGTGTGGAAATTGCAAAATGTCAGCTGTCTGCCAAGATGTAACATTCTGCTTCTGTACAGTAAAGGGACAAGTACTCAGAAAGACATTAGTGAGCTCCTAAGCAAGTGTTGAATTATTTGTACTCCCAGATCATAATATTACAATTTCAGTTATTGCTCCTTTTATTGCTAAACTTATGTTGTCACTCACACCCAACCTGTTCAAATTGTCATATGAATTGCTTCACCAGAGAGGTGCTTGTACATAAGACATAGGAGCAGAATTAGGCCATTCGGCCCATCGAGTCTGCTCCGCCATTCAATCATGGCTGATATTTTCTCATTCCCATTCTCCTGCCTTCTCCCCATAACCCCTGATCCTCTTATTAATCAAGAACCTATCTACCTATGTCTTAAAGACGCTCAGTGATTTGGCCTCCACAGCCTTCTGCGGCAAACAGTTCCACAGATTCACCACCCTCTGGCTGACGAAATTCCTCATCTCTGTTTTAAAGGATCGTCCCTTTAGTCTGAGATGGTGTCCTCTGGTTCTAGTTTTTCCTACAAGTGGAAACATCCTCTCCAAGTCCACTCTATCCAGGCTCTATCTATACATGCTACTGTAAGTTAAATCAATTCCGAGGTGCCTGAAGACTGTAAATTGACACGTGAAATACAAGAGTCACACGAGAAAAAATAATGTCTTGGTCAGAATTGCAAGTAAATAGAATCTTGGGAAAAGAAATATGATCCACATGAGGATTAAAGCTGCTCTTTGGGGTTGTTAAACAGATTTGCACCAGGCACCAGGTGCGATCCACAAATCTTAACTGCAAATCACAGAAGTCAGCAGATACTATTGGTGAATAATTTAAAACAATCTGCTACACAAAATGGAAATGTGATGGCTGAATGTTTCTGTGCTCAGGATCAAATTCTGTGCATTATAACTGAAACTTAAGGGCATTTTCCCTAGGATTCAAACTATCTCGTGGTTAATGTAAGATCCTGGGAAACTTCTCAAAAAAATAAAACTTTACTGAAAGCCAGCACTTAACCCCTGTAGTATGCTGTGCGTCCACCATTTTTTGTTAATTATTTAACTATCTGTATGTCATAGGTTAAACCTAATTAAGAGCGTAAGCTTAAATTCAGCCTTAAGTAATTTCTGTTGTAATAATCTTGTCTGACGTGGCTTTGTAAAAGAAAACCATCAGGAAAATTATGTTAACTGACCAACAAGCTGTTTAATAAGCAGTAACGTCACAGATCAATGGAACCAATCTATCAAAATCCAACAGAACTTTTGGACGAAAAGGGCATCAGACCAGCAGAAGGCCACAATGAAGTAAATTTTACTTCTCAACATAAATACCATTTTAAACATGTTTATATTGCTTCAACAAATCCAAAAATGTGCAGTGTTGGTTCATTAAAGTTGTTGTTTGCAAGTAGGTGGTGGGTGCAATACCAGGAATTAAATCCTGAAGTATGGGGTTGAAGGACAAAACCCTGTTTTAAAAAAAGGGAGCTCACAAGCAGACTAGCAATGTCTCAATATTTCTAGACTGCAGTGCATAAATAAATGTTATTTCTTAGCCCCAGTTCCTATTTTCCACATTTTGAAGTTAAATAGCACATATCAACTTTTTGCACCCAGCATTGACAATTGAGGTACTAGCTGAGCAATTAGCCACCTTGTGGTGAAACATTTTTTAAAAATTCTCAGCTCAATCATTTTCTTTCAGAGAACATTATTGCTGCCTCTGCTATTGAGGATATGTTATTTCTTATCCTTTTTGTTTATAAAATGGAATCTAGAAAAATATCTACAAAACTTATTAAAAATAGCTTCCAATTTAAGATTGCGTGAGAAAACATGCCGAATGTTTGAAAGAAATAATCAAATTATTGTCTGCATACGGCTAGTTGCTGGCAAAATTTCAGAAAAATCATGAACATGGTGAAGTTGAAAGAAATAGTCGTATGTTCTTGTGGTTCACTTTTATTTGTATGTATTTTGTAGGTTCCTTGTAATATTGTACCTAGATCGCCAGAGACCTAAAACAGTTTCTGATATTTACAAAAGTACCGTTCCAGGAATTTAGTGGATATCTATTCACAGATGCTTCACTCAAATCAGGAGCCCAAAATGGTCTCCCAATCACAATGCTGTAATTTCCACACCAGGAATAGTCTCTTTTAGGTTCTACAAACTGACTGGACTGTGCACGTCTCCGAGACCATCCTTAATTAAGAAAATAACCTCTGGGTTCTGCTCTCTGCCCCCGAGTGTCCTTAAATCTTTTCTTCCCCTCCTTTTTTATCTCCAATATGTGTAAGGCTTTCAAGGGTGCTTCTTCCACCATTGGGACTGAGGCCATGTGTACAGCTTCCTCTTCTGATGCCCCTTTCTCACCACAGCAACCTTCCCCAACGTCCCGTCTAAGTTATGTACTCACATCTTTCTCCAGTTTCTCTCCTATCCTCCCTCATATCTTCTCTG
Source organism: Scyliorhinus torazame (assembly GCF_047496885.1). Taxonomy (NCBI): domain Eukaryota; kingdom Metazoa; phylum Chordata; class Chondrichthyes; order Carcharhiniformes; family Scyliorhinidae; genus Scyliorhinus; species Scyliorhinus torazame. Next base: position 137,247,257 of record NC_092725.1, read on the forward strand.
GTGCTCACATGATGCATTTCCAGCTCCATTTCAATTAAACTGTTGACCATCCAACTTCCCTTCCTGCCCACCCCACTATCATTCATGCCAGCCAACATCGTAAATGGTTCCTTTTCATCAGGTACTCTCTTCTCGCCTTTGAAAACCATCATCATTATGTTCTTCAAAAAAAAATCCCTCATCTTTCTGGCCTTGGTAATCTTTCCTGCAACTCCTGGAATCTCTCCGATCACTATTCCTTCCAGCACTAAAATGACATGTCACAAATGACCCTCTTTGTGACTTTGGTGCACTTTCCGTCCTGACCACTGTGCAGTCTTGTGACATGATTGGGCATACTCCACCAACTCCTTATCTCTGTTGCACAGTCAGACTACCCTCACTTGGTTCCACGAGATCCACAATGCGATCATAGTCAGAGCAGGTTCAGCAATGAATTCTCTACCTGCCCCCCACTCCATTACTTCCAAAGTCCTCAATGATTAATCATTGGCTCCTTCCGCTTCCTCATTTATATGCTGACAATTTGCATATGTTAAAATATGGTTCCAAATGCATTTGTATGACAGCGATCACCGTCTCTTCACTACCTCTTTCAACACCTGCATTCCTTCCTTTGTCAGATTCAAAGTTTGACATTAAATATTGAATGAGCCGCATACCCCTGCAGTTAAACATTGGGAAGGCTGAAGCCATCATTGTTGCCCCCATCACAAACTCTGTATCCTTATCATAAATTCCAGTCCCCTCTTTGGACACAACCTCAGTTTGAAGCAGGCTGTTTGTGACTTCAGTATCCTACCTGGCACCAAGCTAATCTTCAGATCTGTTTCTATAGCTCAAGATCACATATGTCCACCTCCACAACATTGCTAGCCTCTATTCCTGTCTTAGCTCATTTTCTGCTGCCATCCTCATCCATGCTGGCCACCTTCAGAGATGACAATCCCAGTGCTCCATCATTTATAAATTTGAACTCTTCTAAAACCATGCTGCCCATGTCCTATCATGCCCATCACACCTCTGCGTTTGTTGGCCTACATTTGAGGCACCGGTACAAGCCAATGTAAAATTCTCAACCACATGCTCAAAGAACAAAGAAAAGTACAGCACAGGAACAGACCCTTCGGCCCTCCAGGCCTGCGCCGACCATGCTGCCCGTCTAAACTAAAATCTTCTACACTTCTGGGGTCCGTATCCCTCTATTCCTATCCTATTCATGTATTTGTCAAGATGCCCCTTAAACGTCACTATCGTCCCTCCTCCCGCAGTGAGTTCCACTCCTGTCATTGCTTCAATCCCTCCCCATGCCAGTCAACCTCTCCAGCCGTATAATCATACCCACCCAACCCCAGAAGATTGCATTCCTCCAACTCTGTTCACCTCACTCTTGGCAATTGTACCTTCAGCTATTTAGGCTGCAAGATGTGTGATTACCTCTCTGAATCTCTCCACTTCCCCGCCTTTCCTCTCTGGTCTTCCTTGAAACTTTATTCTTTGACCAAGTTTTCTGTCACCCCTAAATATCATCTCCTTAGGCAGTTGATTCCTGTTTGAATATACTTTTGTGAAGCATCTTTGGAATTCTCTCTACATTACAGGTGTGTCCCAATGCAAGCAGTTGTTGAAACTAAACGGGGATCTAAACAATTCCTCCGGTAAATACGTTGCACGGTACATGTATTGGAGACAGGGAGGAGAACATTTGACAACTAAAATGACTACCAATTTGGCTTTCTCTAGTATGTCAGTGATTGTGACAGATTTTTAATTACACAACAATTTTACAGGATTGGGTCTGCAATGTTTATCCCTCTACACAAAAGGTCCATTGCGTAGGACACCAAAATGCTGTCCAGTTTATTTTAAAAGTATGCAAATATTGTCTTTTCCTGCCAATGTATAAGTTCCCTGTGCTAAAAATTGGGTTTCAAAGAAAAGAAAAATGGCAATGATATACAGCCACTCCAGGCAACAGTAATATAGGACTAATTTTCCCACATGTACTGTTGCAGTGTTTCTCTATCAGTGTGGTCAGGGGGATTTTGAAAAATTCTACACATTTATAAGCCTTTGTGCATATCACATGGGAAGATTAAAAATATATATAGGCCATCTCCATACACGCTTCTGACGTCAGCAAAAACATCTTGTACTGGGATTGAAGCTTTATATGGGGCCTTTTTGTTTTAAATTTAAAGTACCCAATTCATTTTTTTCCAATTAAGAGACAATTTAGCATGGCCAATTCAGCTACCCTGCGCATCTTTGGGTTGTGGGGGTGAGACCCACCTAGACACGGGGATACTGTTCAAACTCCACACGGACAGTGACCTGGAGCCGGGATCGAACCTGAAGCCTTGGCGCCGTGAGGTAGCAGTGCTAACCACTGAGCCACCATGCCGCCCCATTATATGGGGACGTTTAAATGAACTCTGGTTGCCTTGACTTCTTCAGGCTCAGTTGCTTACCATAATTACACATATTACAGGTCTTGGGTGATTTACACAAAGGTTAATGCCTCAATACAAGAGGGGTCTGATAGATGATCAGCTCACTTTTTCTTGTACATTTTAGAAATGAGCCCTACAATTTTCTAATCTGGACTGTATTTCAAGTGGAAGTTAGAATCTCCACTCCTATTCAATACAGAATAATGCACATTTACTCAGTATCATGCAAAAAACAGAGTGAGCCCATGAAATGTAATTCATCAAACCTTCTAAAATCTACAATGAGCTTCACATCAGCTATCACCAGTTTGTGTTCAACAATCATGTGCCCGAGTAGCTTTTCCTGCTCTTCTACAGGATAACAATCTTCACAAAATATGCAAGGCAATGGCAGCAAAGTAAACCCATCATTAATGCAACTTGGAAACTCTGGCAAGGAGAGTGGCTCCAATATCCAATCTTTTTTTCCTGAAAACAATACAAAATTCACTATTAGTTAAATGAATAACACTTTCAATCTGCATTTGAAGCCCTTTCATTTATTTATAATTCCATTTGCATGGATTCAGTCCCACCATAACTGTAATATGTATTTGAGGGTGGATGCTGACTCCTGCTCCAAGTAACAAGAGGTGCCTGAAGTCAGCATCGCCATATAAACTTTAGAGCTTTTCTGTGCATAAGACATGTTATGGACTGCCGTCTGCATATGGCATGTGATCATTTGTCTTTATCATGTTGATGAGGGGTGAATGGACATTTTGCAGTCCAAGAGTGAGTAAATTTGGTTAATTCACAGAAGGCATTTAGAGACCCAGTTAGAGTGGACGTGGAAAGGATGTTTCCACGAGTTAGAAAAACAGATCCCGAGGCCACCAGGAAAGGAAGGAAATTGGAATTTGAAAAGATAGTCCCAGTTAAAGAGTTACATGAATAGCTACCAATAAGTTCTGATTTTAATAACTTTTTAAAAATCACTGAACAATTTTCTCTACTCCTTCCTCCTGATGACATTAGCTCTTTGCTGGCCTATTGTTCCATGGGAAGCCAGTTAGTACTTTAAACCAACAGATCTTATTCATCAACGAGAGAATCAGCAGACTATTTGACCATTGGCCATTTGAGTTGAATTTCCAGCAAATGTCATGAGATTGCAATCAAAGCAATTTGGCTATTTCTTCACCTCTTAAAACCAAGAGTCGGAGTAAAACTGTAGCAGTATAAAGCTGGATCAGGGAACTCAGCATAAACCTGGGATTTAATCAGACTCTTTCTGTTGTATGACACAGCTTCCCATTTAATTATTAGCTATGCCAATACTTGTAAAATAAATGAAAATCAGGCCATAAACAACACAATGACAGAAAACAAAAATAAGGTTCACTTCAAGTACACTGAAATGAACTATGTTACAAAAATAGGCTTCATTTTGGTATTCATAGCTATTTAGTTTCTTTCATTGAGTCCTAATTCCACATTTGGTTGAAAATAAATGACTAATGTTAAAGACTGTAGACGGTACACTCGGTAACACCCATGTTAATTCACCTCAGCTATAATTGCAACACATTTGGACTCAAAAAACTTTTTTCTTTAAAAAGGCAAACCAGGGAATCCGTTCTTTTTATAAGCATTCAAATGTTTCTAAATCTTCCTGAGGGGGGGGGGGGGGGGGGGGGAGAGAGAGAGAGGGTGGATCTCAATGATTTGCTATCAATTTAAGGAATAATTATAATAATCTTTTACTGTCACAAGTATCAAGTTACTTTGAAAAGCTCCTCGTTGCCACATTCCGGCGCCTGTTCGGGTAAGCTGATATGGGAATTGAACCCGCGCTGCTGGCCTTGTTTTGCATCACAAAGCAGCTGTCTAGCCCACTGAGTTAAACCAGCCCAATCTGGGACTCTGGAGATCTCTTCCTTTCTCTCTTTGCAATGAAGCTGTATGGTACATAAAATTTATCTTTGATAGCCACTCACCATCCTTCATAGACTTTATCAAGTTGTGGCTGTTTGTGTCCAATGAATGTAGTGTTGCAATTCGCAATTTATCTCAAATTCTATTCTGCCAAGTCTCACTGCAGCTTTGTATCATTGATTGCATCAGTGGCAGGTACAGAAACTGACTGGGAACAGAATGGGAGAACTTTTACACAAAAGCAACTCAAAGCTACCAAAATCTAATAGATAACTAAGTAATGAGATTGTTGCAAACTGTACTTTTGCAAATGCCAGTGCAAGCTGATTAGATATCATTTAAAAGTTAGACATCCAGGAGCTTCTGCGACCTTTAGGATTCTCTACCCCAGAAAAGTGTGGCTGTCCAGTCATTGTGTATATTCAAGACAGATAAATAATTGGATACGGAGAAAATCAAGGGATATGGCGAGAGTGCAACAAGGCGGAAAAGGCCAATCATGAGTGTACTGAATGGTAAGGGAGGGTCTAACAGCCAAATTGTGTACATTGTTTGATTTCATATGCTCCTTCTGTCATGGCCACCATAAGGCCATAAGATATAGGAGCAGAGGGCAGCACGGCGGCGCAGTCGGTTAGCCCTGCAGCCTCACGGCACCGAGGTCCCAGGTTCGATCCCGGCTCTGGGTCACAGTCCGTGTGGAGTTTGCACATACTCCCAATGTTTGCGTGGGTTTCATCGCCACAACCCAAAGATGTGCAGGCTAGGTGGATTGGCAATGCTAAATTGCCCCTTAATTGGAAAAAATTAATTGGGTAATCTAAATTTTTAAAAAAACTAAAAAAGATATTGGAGCAGAATTAAGCCATTCGGCCCATCAGGTCTGCTCCACCAGTTCCTCATCCTCCTGCCCATAATCCCTGATGCCTTACTTATTAATCAAGAACACCAGATTTGTGATTGAGGTGCTGTTACCTACCAAGAGCTGGAAGGTGGAATAAGACAGAATAGTTCTTTCTTAGAACATACGAACTAGGAGCAAGAGTAGGCAATTTAGCCTCTCGAGTCTGCTCCACCATTCAATACGATCATGGCTGATCTCATAATGGCCTCAACTCCGCCATCCTGCCTGTTCACCATACCTCTTTAACCCATTACCAATTAAAAACCTGTCTAAATCTGTCGCTCCATTCTCCAACCACACTTTGGCAAATCCGATCACAAGTCGGTACTCCTACATCCGGCTTACAAACAGCAACTCAAGCGTGCTGGTCTGAGGCATCAGAGGACACTCTCCACGGTTGCTTGGAGTCTGTGGGCTGGTCAATATTCAAGGCCGCGGCAGCTAACCTGGACGAGTATGCAACCACCGTCACAGACTTCATCAGTAAGTGTGTCGAGGGCTGTGTACCAAAGGCGACAATATGGGTGTTTCCCAGTCGGAAACCCTGGTTCAACCAAAAGGTCCACTCCCTGCTAAAGTCCTGGACGGAGGTGTTCAAGTCTGACGACCCTGACCTACATAAGAAATCCAGGTACGCGTACGGAAAGTCATCAGGGACACCAAAAGAAAATACCGGATCAAACTAGAGTCCCAGGCCAACGACACAAACCCAAGATGTCCAAGGCAGGGCTTACATGAGATCACAGGCTACAAAGCAAGGCCAGGTGGAATCTCTGGGGCTGGAGCACCCACCCCGACGATCTGATCAAGCTGGCGAGTGTATTCAGATATCTTCAACACCTCACTTCTCCACCATAAGACTACCAGTACCAAAGAAGAAGGTAGCCTGCCTCAACGACTACCGACCGGTGGCCCTGATGTCTGTTATCATGAAATGCTTCGAGAGGCTAGTCATGAGACAGATCAACGCCAGCCTCCCAGATGGTCTTGATCCATTGCAGTTTGCCTACCACGGCAAATGATCCACAGCAGACGCTACCTCTCTGGCCCTACAATCAACTCTCGGATATCTCGACAACAAGGACACCCGTGTCAGACTGCTGTTCAGAGACTACAGTTCCGCCTTCAACACCATTATCCCAACAAGACTAATAACCGAACTCTGCAACCTTTGACTTGACCCCTCCCTGTGCAGCTGGACCCTTGACTTCCTCACAAACAGACCTCAATCTGTCAGGATAGGTAACAACACCTCCTCCACAATAGTCCTCAACACCGTGAATTTAGGGGCAGCAGGGTAGCACAAGTGGATAGCACTGTGGCTTCACAACGACAGGGTCCCAGGTTCGATTCCCCGCTGGGTCCCTGTCTGTGCGGAGTCTGCACGTTCTCCCCGTGTCTACGTGGGTTTCCTCCGGGTGGTCTGGTTTCCTCCCACAGTCCAAAGATGTGTAGGTTAGGTGGATTGGCCATGCTAACTGCCCTTAAATCTTCAAAAAGGTTAGGAGGGGTTATTGGGTGACGGTGGAAGTGAGGGCTTAAGTGGGTCGGTGCTGACTCGATGGGCCGAATGGCCTCCTCCTGCACTGTATGTTCTATGTTCTAAACCAGGGCCCCGGAAGGATGTATGCCCAGTCCTCTACTGTACTCCCTATACACACACGACTGAGTGGCAAGATTCAGCTCCAATTCAATCTATACGTTTGCAGATGATACGACTGTGGTGGGTCGTTTCTCAAACAACCACAAATCAGACTACAGGAGATAGATGACTTGGTTCCATGGTGTACCAAAAACAACCACTCTCTAAATGTTGGAAAGACCAAGGAACTGATCAGCAACTTCCGGAAGCGCAGCACAACACCCCCCGCCCCCCTCTGTCTACATCAATAGCTCCGAAGTGGAGATGGTCGATAGCTTTAAGTTCCTGGGGGTCACCATCACCAAGTCTATCCTGGTCCACTCACATTGATGCATCAGTCAATAAAGCACAACAACGTCGCTACTTCCAAAGGAAGCTAAAGAAATTCGACATGTCTGCATTGACTCTCACAAACCTCTACAGATGTGCCATAGTGAGCACCCTATCGGGCTGCATTACAGCTTGGTATTGCACTTGCACAGTCCAAGAAACCGCAGTGTGGTGAACTCAGCCCAATGTATCACACAAGCTTGCCATCTCCCATTGATTCTGTACACACCTCCCACTGCCTCAGAAAGGCAGACAGCATTATCAAAGACCCCTCACACCAAGGCTTTGCCCTCTTCCAAACCCTTCCATCAGGCAGAAGATACAGAAGTCTGAAGACCCGCTGGTTTAGCACAAGGCTAAATAACTGGCTTTTAAAGCAGGCCAAGGCAGCCAGCAGCGCGGGTTCAATTCCCGTACCAGCCTCCCCAAACAGGCGCCGGAATGTAGCGACTAGGGGCTTTTCACAGTAACTTCATTTGAAGCCTGCTTGTGACAATAAGTGATTTTCATTTTATTTCATTTTCATTTCATCCAGACATAGGAACTGCTTTTTCCCCACGGCTACTAGACTCCTCAACATATCTCCCTTGGACTAATCTGTTCCCTGTAAGAACACTATTCGCGACGCCCTGTGCTGTTCTTGTTTGGCCTTGTTCCGCACTGTAACCAATCACTATTTGTTGATGTACTATTGTCAATGTACTCTGTCAATTATTCTTTTGTCTATTATGTACATTCCCTTGGCTGCAGAAAAATACTTTTCACTGTACTTCGGTACGTGACAATAAATATCAACTCCTTCTTAAATTTTCTCATGATTCCAGCATCCACCACACTGAGGTAGTGAATTCCAGATTCATGATGTATTATAGGGCTAATCAACTAAATAGAACAGAAATAAACTGTCCTGAGTGAGAAGTAGTTTCTCCTCATATGTTTTAAATTTGCGCTCCCTAATCCTGAGGCCGTAACCTCTTGTTCTAGAATGCCCCACAACAGGAAGCATTTGCTCCACGTCTACTTTATCCATACATTTTATCATCTTGAATAGCTCAATTTGACCTCCCCTCATTTTTCTAAATTCTAGCGTGCATAGGCCAAAAACTCCTCAACCTCTCTTCATAAGACAAATCTCTCATCTCTGCTGTAACCAACCTAGTGCACCTCCTCTGAACTACCTCCAATACCACTACATCTTTCCTCAAATAAGGGGACCAAAACTGTGCAAATTACTTCAGGTGTGGTCTCACCATTGCCTCGTACAGTTGCAACATTTCCTTACCTTTATACTCTATTCCTTTAGCTATAAATGCCAACATGCCATTCACTTTCCTTATTACCTGCTGTACCTACAGGCTAGCTTTCTGAGACTCGCACACGAGGACACCCAGACCCCTCTCTACCAGTGCACCCCCAAAGGTTCTTATTTCCTCATTGCAACTTACTGTCCCACCTATTTTAGTGACATCACTTGTTAACCACTTTGCTACCGTGTCGCCCTTGTATCCAAGTCATTTATATGGATCGTAAATAGTTGGGGCCCCAAGGACCAACCCTGTGGCCGTCCCACCACTTACATCTTGCCATCCAGAAAAATACCCATTTATCACCACCCATGTTCTCTCAACACCGAATGAACGCCAGCTAGATCTTGGGAGGTAATGACCTCAGATTTTTGGGTGTTCATCCCTAACCCACCTCAACTATTGTATTCTGTGCTGGGTTGTGCTGCTCTACAGGTCACCCACACCTACCCCCAGCTTCTCAATAGCCCAATAACTCCGGGATATTCCGCCACCTTAGCGCTGGAACAGGCCGAGCAGCCGGTTTTGCCTTGAGTGTAACTGCTTCTGCTGTGTTAAAAGGAGCCAAGGGTTGGCCATGGCCTGTTTGGCGCCGTGGCTTAATGTCGTCCATTAGTACCAAAAATTATGCGCGGCTGCTCCCCCCTCTCACTGAAAAGGAGCAAGTGGAATCAACGCAATCGTAAGATGTCCCCCACCTTCCACAGCCGCCATCCCCACCGCCGCCATGACAGGACCCAGTGGGCGGGGGAGGAGCCTCTGCCTGGTAACCATGACAATCCGCTGTGCCACCAATCGGCTCGCGATGCTGGCAATGACGCGGTGGATTCCGCGGTGCGCTCTGGGAAGGCTGTAGTTCTTTTCACCCCCCCTTTCGCGCCTGCGCACGAGATCGGGCCGGCGGTGGCGAACTCCCGCGGCCCCCGCCCCCTTTCTCCTCCGAACTACAGCCCCCAGAACCGACCGCCGCCGCAGTTCCCCCCTCCGACCCTGGACTACAACTCCCGGCAGCCCCCGCGCGCGCCCGCCCGGCTGCCCGGGTTCCTCTGCCCGTCCAGAGGGGCTGAACAATGGTCCCGCGGAGAAAGTGCTGGAGAAGTCGGGCGCGCTCAGGGGGACAACTTTTATCGCTGGGCCGTTAAAAACAATATATAAACAAACTGCTTACCATCGTGTACACCAGGGTCGACAATGTGGATACCGACGGACCATGAGAAATACGGTGTGGGTGAGTAAGCGAGCGAGCTGCCGGCTGACCGTCTCTACCCCCCCCCCCCCCCCCAACCACCGCTGTGTGTGATTTTAAATATATATATATATATTATATATGTGTGGAATTGCAGTGAAGTTGGTGACGAGAGTGAAATGGGGAGGGAGGGGGAACACTGAGGAGAACCGAGGCACCCACCACCATCAATAACAGTGTTAGCGCTTCAATAACGGTGCAGGCGGACAGCAGCTCGCCCTCTCTCTCTGCTTCTCTCTGTCTTATTGCTCTACCTTTCTCCATTTTCCTCTCTGTGCCTCTGTTTGTGTGTGTCTGTGTCTCTCTGTATCTCTGTATCTCTGTGTCTCTCTGTATCTCTGTGTCTCTCTGTATCTCTGTGTCTCTCTGTATGTCTGTGTGTGTCTATGTGTCTCTCTGTATCTCTGTGTGTCTCTCTGTATGTCTGTGTGTGTGTCTATGTGTCTCTCTGTATCCCTGTGTGTCTCTGTGTATGTGTGTGTCTCTCTCTCTGTATGTCTGTGTGTGTCTGTGTCTCTCTGTATCCCTGTGTGTGTGTGTCTCTCTCTCTGTACGTCTGTGTCTCTGTGTGTGTGTGTGTCTATGTGCCTCTCTGTATGTGTGTGTGTGTCTCTCTCTGTATGTCTGTGTCTCTGTGTGTGTGTGTGTCTATGTGCCTCTCTGTATGTGTGTGTGTGTGTCTCTCTGTATCCCTGTGTGTATCTGTGTATGTGTGTGTGTGTGTCTCTCTCTCTGTATGTCTGTGTGTGTGCCTGTGTCTCTCTGTATCCCTGTGTGTATCTGTGTGTGTGTGTGTGTCTCTCTCTCTGTGTGTCTGTGTCTCTGTGTGTGTGTGTCTATGTGCCTCTCTGTATGTGTGTGTGTCTCTCTGTCATTCTCTTTCCAGTGGTTTAGCACACTGGGCTAAATCGCTGGCTTTGAAAGCAGACCAAGGCAGGCCAGTGGCACGGTTCAATTCCCGTACCAGCCTCCCCGAACAGGCGCTGGAAAGTGGCGACTAGGGGCTTTTCACAGTAACTTCATTTACAATAAGCGATTTTCATTCATTCTCTGTCACTCTCTCTGTCTCTGTGCGTCTATCTCAGTTTCTGTGTCTCTCTCTCTCTGTTTCTCTCTCTGTCGCCGTCTCCACTCAGCTCCCCTTGTTCCTTTCAAAATGCCCTTGCCGTGTCTTCTCTTTGCTTTGTGGTCTCGCCGCCTTTTTATTGCCCATATAACGCCCCCCGCCCCCGCCAGCCCGCCACGAATCTTGTTTATTGAACCCCCCAATCCGGCCCCCCCCCCTCCCCAAGCAAAATAAGAATCACCCCCTTCCTTTTTCTGCCTCTTTTTCCCGTTTGCTTTTCGCCTCGGCTTTTTGTCTTTCTACCAGCCCCTTCCAATATGTGGGTCTGACAGCCACTGTTCTGTGTCCTTCCTTTATTGAACCCCCCCCCCCCCCCTTGTGTGTGTGTGTGTGTGTGTGTTGGGGGGGGGGGGGGGTGGGTGGTGTGGGGACAGACAAAGCTTGGCCATTTACCTCGACGCCGTATCTGGAATATACTGCACCAGAGGGAGATTTTATTTTATATTTTGGCTGCCGTTGCCTGCTCTGTGTCTGCCCGGAGCTGGGAGCCTCTGCAATCCTGGTCATGGACGTCAAGAGTTGGGTGAAGTTTGAGGACCGATCGATCCATTCTTGGCGCCGATCGGCAAACCGATCAGATGAGTGGATCGGAAACATTCCTCTCTGTTAATTATTAAAATTAAACCCAACAAAACACCCGCTTTCCCCCCGCCCCCAGGAAGCGGGGTGGTTTGATTTTCTTTCAATTGGGTGGAGCCACCCATCAGGGCAGTCTGGATGTTACCGCCACATCTCAGCAGGGCAGACACACATCAATTTAGGGTTGAACCCCAACACCCCCCCCCTTTTTTTGGGGGGGGGGGAGAGGATTAAAGAAAAGAAATGTGCAATAAGCGGCGGCGTTAAACAAACGTGAACGTGTCAATAGTTCCATTGACGCCCATTACAATAATCAGACCAGACCTTAGGGTATAAGGTGCAGCGCTGCTGGGGAGGTGTGTGGGGATGGGGGGAAGTGTATGGGGATGGGTGTGTGTGGGGGGGGGGGGATTGGGTGTGTGTGTGGGAGTGGGGGGTGTGTGTGGGGGGATGGGGGGGTGTTTGGGGCATTCGGGCTTCGAGGGAGTTGGGGGGGGGGGGGGCTTTAGGGCTCCTGGGGTGACGGGGTTTAGGACTGCTGGGGGGGGGGGGCAGGTGCGGGAGGGGGCTGCTGCTCCAGGGCTGTCGGGCTGCTGTGGGGGCTGTCGGGCTATTGGGGAAGGGCTGTAGTGCTGCTGGGGCTTCAGTGGGAATGTGAAAGGTTTCGAGTGTCATGCCATTGATCGGTTTTTTTGTGAATGGAGGTTTACAATGAGTCGGGGCTGGTTAACATCGCGCAGATGCCCTTCACGCCTGCCCGAAATCTGCCGGATTGTTCATTCCAGGGGCTCAATGCCGACCTTCTGTCCTTTAGAAGAAATATTGCCGGGGCGCATCTGGTTTCGCCCACCGATCAATGGTGATTGAAATTTCCGCCCCCACCCCCTGCGATCTGGCCAAAGCTGTGCTACCCATCTCTCAACAACAGGGCGGGGCGGCGCGTTCCTGGTGGATCCGCAGGATTTGGAGCCCGGGGACTGGTTTACCTTCAATGTAAAATGGGCAGGAATCTGTGCATTAGTCAGGCCAGGGCATCAGTCAATGTCTCGATCAGAAAGTCCCTCTTGGAGGTGCACTGGGATCGTGGGTCAAGTCGGCATCAGCGAAGCGTTGTGTTTAAAAGTGTCACTTCGTCTTTCGGAGTCAACATTTTCACTTCATGGGTGCAAGTTTGTTTCAGATTGTAACATCGCTCAGAATAAGTTGGTTTGGGGAGAGAATTCTGTGTTAACCGCGACTTGGAAACATTGAACCAGTTGCAACCGGGGGGCAGGCTTTCAATCACCGTGAAGCAAATGGACTGTGTTTGTGTTCTCGAAAACCCAGCTGGGATAAATATTTAATTCCCCTCGCAAGCCATTTATCTCTCATCCCTTTGTAATAAATTGGAGATTGGCTACAAAACAAATCGGCCAACCAAGTATAACATTGGTGGTAACAACAAGTGTATCATTCTGAAAAGGTTGTCTTGTCACAGGCGATGAAAGGCAATTTGCCATTGCTGACGATCAATTCTGACGTTTTAACTGTGACGAGCTAGTTTGTAATGTTTATGCGTTTGAAAAATCAGAAAACAATTGGAGCCAGTGCCGAAGTTTTCCGTTTTTGAGACATCACCTTCAGTATTCGATTGTACTTTCACTTCAGTCTCACTTCGGCATAAGACTCCGATGATTTGAATGCAGGCACTGAGGTAGTCCTTGGGAAGCTCTGACCAATTGAAATTGGCTCCAAGTTGCAGAACATCTATGGTGTCCGCGGAGCCACAGGGCAGCACAGTGGGTTAGCCCTGCTGCCTCACGGCGCCGAGGTCCCAGGTTCGATCCCGGCTCTGGGTCACTGTCCGTGTGGAGTTTGCACGTTCTCCCCGTGTCTGCGTGGGTTTAGCCCCCACAACCCAAAAAGATGTGCAGGCTAGGTGGATTGCTAAATTGCCCCTTAATTTAAAAGAAAATGGTGTCCGGCCAGAATTTCAGGGCGTTTAAGTAACCCATTCATTGGTACTTAATACATTTCCACAATGATTCTAAGATTTTCATTGAAGGGCCTACACGCCCAAGACCTTTTTTTTTGAATGTTCAGAAGAATGCACATGTTGGAGATCTGAGAACTCTCGATGGGTCAGTCAGCATCTGGGGAGAACAGTGGGGGTTGTTTCAGGTTTTAGCCTGTTCATCCCAACTGTTCTGTGGAAAGGTCAACTCTGATCTTGTCTCCTGGCGGTTGGTTGCTGCCTGACGACGTTGTGTTTCCAGCATTTTCTGATTTAAAATTTACTGGCCAGACACCAAGCCCTTTTCATGTGCCTAACCACATAGTGTGGCCTGCAGCAAAATAGGGATGCTGTTGGCAATGAATAGCCTCTTGCAACAAACGGTCCTCATAACCATAGCTCAGAAGCTTTTTTTATTTAAAAAGGTCCAACTCTCAACTTTGTAAAATGGGGAAACCAGGGAGATGGCGAAGAGAATGTAGTTGACGGCCAATGGAAGTGGTGTGAAGTAAATCAGAATTTCTTTTTTTTTGTGGGGGGGGGGGGCTTTGCTATCCTTGATTTTATTTTCTGTGACAAAAGAGCAGTTGTAAGTTCTGCAGCACCGCAAAGCTCATGGGTGGCTGGGCCTAAAATTAAAACCATACAAATGTTTTAAAATCGACCCCTTGTGAAAAATATATCCCTAGAGGTAAAGTTGCCAATAATGCGGCTTAGGTTTTGAAGTTGGTGGGGGAGACATAATTTGTGATTGGATGGAGATGACAGTGAGGTGGATTCTAAAATGGACAAATCATCACAGCAGTTTTATGTCTGAATGCCAACTTGAAAATCTGCCCTAATGAATCTTTTGAATCTGGAAATTAAGCACCAGCATTAGACACTCTATTGATTGGATATATTGGAATCAGGGCAAAGTTGTTTGGTGCAGATTATCTCTCAACTTGTTACAGTAAAAGGAACTGCTGATTGTCAGAAATATTTTATACTGGGGTTTGCAAATTCGTGGGCACAGTTCAAACAGTGGTGCATCTAATCTAATAGTGCATTTAAGATCAGTGCCTCTCACATTTGCAGTATTTACACATACATATGAAAGATGCACATCTGTATATCGGATCTATGGACTATTTTGATCTCCTCAAGCCACGTTTGCAATTAAGTGTGACAATGAAGATTGTAAATCTCTGTGCAAGAGTTCGTCCAATGTTGATAATATTTACAACCTGTTTTACTCCTTTGTAAAACTGCTGTTTTGGTAGCCGATACTATTATTAGCAATGTGCTCCTATTTTGCAAGCACAAAAATCCACTCTTCCTGTCACATGATATGCAATATCTTGGACAAATGTCAATCCTAATAAACATGCAATGGTAACTCTTGATGGGCTGAGACACAGGATTTCATACATTTGAAATATATATTCAAGGCTATTGTAAACTTTGTTAGGATTAATTAAAAACATATGGCTGATATCATAGTCACTTGTGTTATACAACCAAAGAGGTTTTTAGCATGAAAACAGGCCCTTCTGCCCAACTTGTCCATGCCGCGCAGAGAAAGGCAATTATATAATACCTTGGTCTTCTTAAATGTACAAGGCATCAGTTTCTTAGAAAGGATTGGGTAAATGTTTTATTAGGACCCTGGACCAGACCCCAACAGTGGCTAGGATACTGGACGGAACCCCAATATTTTATCTTAATTTTGTAAGACTAGGAGGAACGATACCTCGCTCCAGTAGTGATTTCAGGAAGAAATAGGATGATGGTATATTAAACAAACTTTATTACTGACACAGTATTACAATATTTTTAACATCACACTAAAAAATAGCTTGCAATTACCCCTTAATCAAGGCTAATCAATACAATGAATGCAGTAATCCTTAACTGTGATCTCTATTCCCACTCAAACTTTGACCGGGCAGCACAGTGGTTAGCACAGTCGCTTCACAGCTCCAGGGTCTCGGGTTCGATTTCCAGCTTGGGTCAATGTCTGTGCGGAGTCTGCACGTTCTCCCCGTGTCTGCATGGGTTTCCTCCCGGGTGCTCCGATTTCCTCGCACAGTCCAAAGATGTGCAGGTTAGGTGGATTGGTCATGCTAAATTACCCTTAGTATCCAAAAAGGTTAGGTGCGGTTACTGGAATATGGGGATAGGGTGGAGGTGTGGCTTCGGTAGGGTGCTCTTTCCAAGGGCTGGTGCAGACTCGATGGGCCGAATGGCCTCCTGCACTGTAAATTCTATAATTCTATGATTCAAACACATTAAAAAAACCTCTGTTTTCAATCCACTATTAAAATACAGTTAGCACTCAGGAATACCTGCTGTACAGAGGTGTCTGGATACTCTACTTTGAGAGCGATATTTTGAACTGCTTTAAAGAAAAGACCTGAATCCTGTCAGAACCATGCAGAAACTCGGGCTGTATTTCTTCAGAAGCTGCTTCAGCTTGTTTCAGTTCACACTCTTCTCTGTAGACCTCTCTTTAACTGAACTGAGATGCTTGACTTCTGCTCACATCTCCAACTAACATTCAACAAAAGTGCTTTCCTGCAAAATGCCTGACACCTTGGCTCCTGCCAGTAATTACATTATTTTATCAAAATAATTAACTCCACAGGGAGTCCCCTTAATCCAAACAAGATTACATTTGCCCAAGCTTATTACGATGCTTTAATTGCACCCCAGCTCCCAAAGTCTTTCAACCCAGGATTCTTTTAAAACACTACTAACTCAGGCTTTTAACTCTTACTGCATATACTATAGTATAATATATCTGAAATTCCTATGTTTATCAGTGTTCTGGGTTCATTTAATAATGCCAGGCACAGGGAAACAGTTATACATAGGTATAAAGCTGTGTGTGTGCTCTGCTCAAAGAGAATTGAAACTAAGACTGGATCACATGATGCACTTAGTGATGTCATGCTGATATCCCTAGAAGACATTTACAGGACTTTGCGTAGAAATATTCCCAGAAACATGCATGTAAATTTTTTATGCACCCTCTATAAAGCATTTGAATCCTTTGTAGAATGTGGCACCTGTAGCTGATCAGGATACTTCAGTTGAGGCCAAACCACATTTATAAAGATTCACCATGACTGCCTTCCTCTTGAACTATATGCCTCTATTTATAAAACCCAAGATCCCATTTGCCTTTTTAACCATTTTCTTCACCTGACCCACCATCTTGAATGATTTCTGCACCTATTACCCCATGTCCCTCTGTTTCACTGCCCCTCTTAAAATTTTACCCATTCATATTGTCTGTCCTTGTTTTTCTTACCAAAGCATATAATTTCACACTTTCTGCATTAAATTCTATCTGTCAGGTCTCTGTCCATTCCATTAGCCCCCCCCCCCCCCCCCCCCCACCTCATAATTCACAATGCTTCCACATTTTGTGTCATCAGCAAATTTTGAAACTCTGTCCCACACACCAAAGCAAAAGACATTAATGCAGGTCAGTAAATGCAGTGATCCAAGTTCTGATCCTTGGGGAACCGCACTGTACCTTCCAGTCTGGAAAGCAACTGTTTACCACTCTTGCCATGCTGTCACTGTCCCTTATAATCCATGGGCATCAACTTCGCTGACAAACCTGTTATGTGGCACAAACAGAAAATACTGGACAATAGGTGCTGGTCTGGCAGAATCTGTGGAGAGAGAAGGGAGCTAACGTTTTGAGTCTGGATGTCAAAACCATCAAGACTCGACACGTTAGCTCCCTTCTGTCTCTAAAGATGCTGTCAGACCTGCTGCGATTGCCCAGTATTTTCTGTATCATATTTCAGCATCCGCAATAATTTGCTTCTATCTTGTTATGTGGCACTTTATCAAATGCCTTTGGAAACCCATACACATCATATCAACTGCATTAGCCTCATTAACCTTCTGTTGCCTCACTGAACACCTCATTCAAGTCAGTTAAAATTAACCCACATTTGTCCAAATGACTTAATTTTGTCTCAGGCTATCGTTTTAATAATCCTCCCACCACCAAAGTTAAACCTACTGACCTGTAGTTGTTGAAATTACCCTAACACTCTTTTTGAACAAGGGTAGAACATTTGCAAATCTCCTGCTGCCTGGAACCACCCTTGTATCTCAGGAAGATTGGAAGGTGGCAGAACGTCTGCGATTTCCACCCTCCCCTCCCTCTGTCTCTTCTGCATCCCACTCCTTCATAGTGACTTATCAACTAATCTCCTTGTATCTCAGGAAGATTAGAAGGTGCCTGTGCCTCTGCAATTTGTGCCTCTGCAATTTCCACCCTGCCTTCCCCCTCTCTCCTCTGCATCCCATTTGTTCATAATGACTTATCAACTAATCTCCTCGTATCTCAGTAAGATTGGAAGGTGCCAGAGTCTCTGCAATTTCCACCCTCCCTTCCCTCTGTCTCTTCTGCATCCCATTCGTTCATAGTGACTTATCAACCAACCTTTCTGAAACTTCCTGTTCATCAATATTTGGCCCATCCAATCTCTCACCACCTCTTTCACTGTGACTTCTGTAGCATCATCTTCCTTGGTAAAGACCGATGCAAAGTTGGAACCTCAGCCATACCCCCTGCCTCGAATGTATAAATCTACATTTTGATCCCCAATTGTCCCTACCTATCCTTTCAATGTTTCTATGCTGACAAAAGACTTTTAGATTTTGTTTTATGTTAGCTGCAAATCTCTCCTCCATTTTCCAAACAAAAAGTTGACTATTCCAACACATTGATGGTGTTATGAATTGGGGAAAATTTAAATTAAAGAAACAAAATTGGGATAAAAGAAAGGGCGATATCTGAAGAGATGGTGAGATGCAAATGAGCATATCAGTGAAAAAAGCATGTTTACCTGGGTGACCGGAGGAAAACAATGGGGATTGGAAAAGGTAACTTCAAAGTGGAGAGACCATAAGACATAGGAGCAGAATTAGGCCATTCAGCACATCGAGTCTGCTGCACCATTCAATCATGGCTCATTTGTTTCTCATCCCCATTCTCCTGCCTTCTCCCCATAACCCCTGATCCCCGTATTAATGAAGAACCTATCTGTCTTAAAGACACTCGGTAATTTGGCCTCCACAGCCTTCTGCGGCAAAGAGTTCCACAGATTCACCACTCTCTGGCTGAAGAAATTCCTCCTCATCTCAGTTTTAAAGGATCGTCTCTTCAGTCTGAGGCAGCCTCTGGTTCTAGTTTTTACAACTAGTGGAAATATCCTCTCCACATCCACTCTATCCAGGCCTCTCCGTATCTTGTAAGTTTCAAGAAGATCCCCCCCCTCATCCTTCTAAAGTCTAGAGAGTGCAAACCAGAGTCCTCAACTGTGCCTCATGTGACAAGCTCTTCATTCCAGGGATCATTCTTGTGAACCTCCTCTGGACCCTTTCCAAGGCCAGCACATGTTTCCTTGTATAAGGAGATAAGGAAATTGACACGTACATGCAAAAAGTCGACTTCATAGGGTGGATAACATCAAAGGGAAAAATTGTGTTAAAAGGGAAGAAAGAGACAAATACACATCCACCTGCCATCAGTTATACCAAGCTGCAGAAACTGTCCTGAAAACAAGTTATTGCTACGGTAATACTCAAACCAAGCAGATTTCAGCTTCACTGAAACGGAAGATGGCTTTACCAAATGTGACCACATAACCTTGCGTGGTAATTGTTTGGATTTTGCTTGTAGAGTTATATAATATTGGATGTTGTTTGGGAACAAAAGGGCATCTCTTGTGTTCAGGGATCGTTGATAGTTGGAACTATGGGGTAATTTCCTGCAATAATGTAATTTCCTGCAATAATGTATGTGTAGCCATTGGTCTACTGGCATGTTGTAGTGTATTGTAGTCTTTCTTGTAGTGTTTTTTTATTTTAAGTTAATAAATATTCTTTTATTAATTGTTCACACAATGACTAGACATTCTCTCAGCTTCACATTTTTATCACATTATACCAAATTGAAAATATAATAATAATCTTTATTAGTGTCACAAGTAGGCTTGTATTAACACTGCAATGAAGTTACTGTGAAAATCCCCTAGTCGCCACACCCTGGCGCCTATTCGGCTACACTGAGGGAGAATTCAGAATGTCCAATTCACCTAACAGCACGTCTTTCGGGTCTTGTGGGAGGAAACCAGAGCACCCGGAAGAAATTCACACAGACACTGGGAGAACGTGCAGACTCTGCACAGACAGTGACCCAAGCCAGGAATCGAACACGGGGCCCTGGTGCTGTGAAGCAACAGTGCTAACCACTGTGCTACAAAGAACCTGTGTTGTACCAAATTGAAAATATACACCACAAGAACCCTTTTGGGTTTTGGGGTACTTGCACCTCTAACATTAGCAGGGTTCTCAACAATAGCCAGCCTCCACTTTCTACCTTCCATAAACTTGAGGTCATCCAAAACTGCTGCCTGTAGTATGGGGTTCTACTTGCCCATCACCCGTCTGATCACTGACTCATCAGCTTCCAGTTAATCAATGCCTTGATAGGTTTCTCATCCTTGTTTTCAAATTCTGCCCTTGTGCTCCCCCCTTAGAAATCTCCTCCACCCGAGAACCTGACAAAAAGCTGTACATCTCCAATTCTAAAGTTTGGAGATTTCAATCACGCCACCATTGGCGGCCTTGCCTTCAGCTGCCTCGTCCCCAAGTTCTGCAATTACATTCTTGAACCCCTCTTCCTCTCTCTCCTCTAGGGGGACCCTTAACCGACTTGTTGGCCAAGCTTACGGTGATCTGACCTAATATCTACTTATGTGGCCTGTGGTCATGTTCTATTTACGTCTTTTGTGAAGTATTTTGGATGTTTTACTGTATTAAAGATGCTATACAAGCACAAGTACATCTTGGATATGGTATACACTGCTACATTGTTTCTGGAGAGGATAAATGTTAAAGACGGTGGTGACAATCAAGCAGTCGGTTTTGTCCTGGATGGCATTGAGCTCCTTGAGTGTTGTTGGAGGGGCACTCATCCAGAAAAATGGAGAGTATTTCGTAGCACTCCTGACTTGTGCATTGCAAATGGAGGACAGGCTTCAAGGAGTCAGGAGTTGCTCACCACGGAGTTCACAGCATCTGACTTGCTTTTGTCGCTGGCCCTGCTCAGTTTCTGGTCAATTGTAACCCCTAGGAAGATGTTGGTGTGGATTCAGTAATGGTATATTGTCAAGGGGTGATGGTTGGATTCTTTCTTGTTGGAGATAGTCATTGCCTGGGACTTGTGGCATTAATGTTGCCACTTACTAGTCCAAGCTTGAATGTTGTCCAACTCTTGCTGCATATGGACATGGGGTGCTTCAGCATCTGAGGAGTTGAAAATGGTGCTGAATATTTTAAAATTATAAGTAAATATCCTCGCTTTGACCTCATGATGGAGGGAAGGTCATTGATGAGCAGCTGAAGCTGGTTGGGTCCAGGGCACCATCTTGAGGAACTCCTGCAGTCATGTCCTTGGATTGAGATGGTTAACCTCCAGTGGGAGGTCGTGTCTCACTAACTTGATAGAGTTTTTCGAGGAGGTCACAAAGATGATTGATGCAGGTAGGGCAGTGGATGTTGTCTTTATGGACTTCAGTAAGGCCTTTGACAAGGTCCCTCATGGCAGACTGGTACAAAAGGTGAAGTCACACGGGATCAGAGGTGAGCTGGCAAGATGGATACAGAACTGGCTAGGTCATAGAAGGCAGAGAGTAACAATGAAAGGGTGCTTTTCTGATTGGAGGGCTGTGACTAGTGGTGTTCCGCTGGGTTCAGTGCCAGGACCGTTGCTGTTCGTAGTATATCTAAATGATTTGGAGGAAAGTGTAACTAGTCTGATTAGTAAGTTTGCAGACAACGCAAAGGTTTGTGGAATTGTGGATAGTGGTGAGGACTGTCCGAGGATACAGCAGGAGTTAGACCGTTTGGAGACTTAGGCGGAGAGATGGCAGATGGAGTTTAATCCGGACAAATGTGAGGTAATGCATTTTGGAAGGTCTAATACAGGTAGGATGTATGCAGTGAATGGAAGAACCCTCGAGTATTGACAGAGAGATCTAGGTGTACAGGTCCACGGGTCACTGAGAAGGGGCAACACAGGTGGAGAAGGTAGTCAAGAAGGCATACGGCATGCTTGCCTTCATTGGCCGGGGCATTGAGTATAAGAATTGGCAAGTCATGTTGCAGCTGTGTAGAACCTTTAGTTAGGCCACACTTGGAGTATAGTGTTCAATTCTGGTCGCCACACTACCAGAAGGATGTGGAGGCTTTCGAGAGGGTGCAGAAGAGATTTACCAGGATATTGCCTGGTATGGAGGGCATTGGCTATGAGGAGCGGTTGAATAAACTGTTTGTTCTCACTGGAACGAAGGAGGTTGAGGGGCGAACTGATAAGAGGTCTAAAAAATTATGAGGGGCATAGACAGAGTGGATAGTCAGAGGCTTTTCACAGGGTAGAGGGGTGAATTACTAAGGGGCATAGGCTTAAGGTGCGAGGGACAAGGTTTAGAGGAGATGTACGAGGCAAGTTTTTTTTTTTTTTTTTTTAACAGAGGGTAGTGGGTGCCTGGAACTTGTTGCCGGAGGAGGTGTTGGAAGCAGGGACAAATACATGAATAAGATGGAAATAGAGGGATGCAGATCCCGGAAGTGTAGAAGATCTTAGTTTAGACGGGCAACATGGTCGGCGCAGGCTTGGAGGGCTGAAGAGCCTGTTCCTGTGCTGTACTTTTCTTTGTTCTTTGGCACAGTGGTTAGCACTGCTGCCTCACAGTGCTAGGGACATGGGTTTGATTCCGGCCTTGGATGACTGTCTATGTGGAGTTTGCACGTTCTCCCTGTGTCTGCGTGGGTTTCCTCTGGGTGCTCTGCTTTTCTCCCACAGTCCAAAGATGTGCAGATTTGGTGCATTGACCATGCTATATTGCCCCTTTGTTCACGTTTGGAGGCGTCAATAGTAACATTATGGGAATCCTGCAGCGGTTTGGGGCCTTTTCTGGTTACAAGATAAATATAGGAAAGAGTAAATACTTTGTTGGGTTGATGAGGCACTGCACATACATGGACATTGACTCGTATTTCTGTGATTGTATTTCTGTCAAACTAAATACACTGCTATTAACAGGTCCATTTCCCAGCTCGTTGTTCTGTGTCTAATGAGTGTTAAGTCTTACATTCACAAGTCAATAATCTTTCCATATGATTAACTTTCAATCTTCCTTTGTTTTCTCTCTCTGCTTATTTTAAATTTTATTTCAGTAATTCTTTGTGGAAATGGGTGGGAGTAGTTATTGAGATGGGCAATATGAGGGAGCTGGAATTCGATCTCTGATATTCATGATTTCCTGAAGGATTTCCTGAAGCATTTCCGGTCGCCAATCATTTCAACTGTATATGTTAGTGCAGTCTGTCACTGGTCTTCTGGAAGTAGTTTTTATTATTCATTTGATATATTGCTTTTGTTTTCCAAACGGGAATGTTGAATTGTCTGTCTTATTTTTGTTTGTGGAACCTTGTTGAGCACAAATTAGTTTCCACGTATGCCTGCAATATGTAGTGACTAAACTTGAAGTAATTTACGCTGCTGTCCTTTGGGGCACCCTAAGGATGTGTACGGCACTATATAAATGCAAGTTAATTTGTTTTTTATGAAATCAGGTTAATGGGCTTAACTTTAAGTTGGGCCATTATCTTGTGAAGGGCGAGTCATTTGACCATTGTATCAAATTGATAGTTCACTGGCAGAAGGGAGGATGAATGGGTATATTTTAACATGAGAAATATAATGCATTGGGAAGAATTTGTTGAAGCTTAGACACAAATAGTGAGCAATGCTTGCGTTTGTATAGAATGGAACCATTGGGGTGATTACCAACGATATAACACATTTATTACAATGAGTTGAACTAAAATTAAGGTTTTTCCTTTTTAATTGTTTAGAATATTAATTTAGATATTAACATTTTGAGCATTCAATTCATCATAACGTTGCACTTTGCTTCACCACCAGTTATCTTCACAATGGAACACCTATGAAGCTGGGAATGATAGATTCTGTGGGTTACATTTAGCTGCCCTCGTGAATATTTTTTTTAAAAATGCTTTTATAAGTAGTTAATTTTGTTCAAGAAAAATCCAAGTAAAATAAAGGTTGCACCGAATGTATATTTTGGAAGCATAATTCTGCACATAATTTTAGTTTGAAGTGCGCTAATAGTTGAATTGAAGATGATGCATATCATACAGGAACACGGGAAAGTTGCATGAGATGTGAGGATCATTCTGTCCTTAATAATGAGATATTGTCATATTCACTCAACACTTAACTGATACTGCAGCACATTCAAATGTTTATTGTTAAATTACTGGCACAGATGAAATGGTGATGATGTCTGGAAGTGAATTGTTCAATTCTACTTTGTTATTGGGTGTGGATCCACTCTTTATTTGCATATGTTGGCTCTACTTCCTGTGGGAAATACAGTCTTTGAGAGGTTTGATTTGCAAAACTTCATGGACTTGTGTGGTTCATTTCACAAATTTTAGCCTTGGGCAACAAAGCAAATTATTGAATATCACAAGGATTTTCTGAGATATGTTGGCAACATTGCTTTTATGTTGAAGAATTGTGAAATTTATTAGGTTATATTTTATTATAATTGTATTGATGTGGATAATGTACTTCAAGACCAAATTCATATTGGAGTCATTGAAAAAGCATGATGAGTCTAAAATAGTGTCACTGATAGTATTTTCTATATTGAAGACATGCCAGTGAAAGCAAAAATAGTAAGGCAACAGCTGCAGCAGTACATTAATGCAACATCTAACTTGCATAGAATTTCATTTAGATTTTTATACGAGCGTGCAATAGGTACCCTACGCTTTGAAGTTCACTATTTAAAAAAATATCAGAATGCACCTGGAGAAAGAGTGGATTTGTGCCAGAGTTATAAAACCCCCTGATATCACAATATAGAGTGCCAGTTAGCTCATTGGCTAGATGGCTAGCATGTGGTTCAGAATAGCACCAATAGTGCTGGTTTGCTTCCGGTTCCAGCTGAGGGTAGAGTGGGTAGACCTTCTCGTCCGACCCCTGAGAGCAGACGAAACAAACCACGCACAAAATCTGCCCAGAGAATGGCTCTGGATCGTCTGCTGAGAATGGGCCTTTGGGTAGAGCACACACAAGATTATATGCAGTGTGAAGTAACATCAAATTGTACGTGTAAAACTGGAATCGACAGCCTGTTTTACACTTTTCCAATCTCCAGAAATGGAAGTAAAAATTGGGAGCGATGTGAAGAGAGCTGCTGACTCACTTATTGCCCATTTTACAACATTGCATAAAGTCAACGCCTAACTCTGTGCATCCAAATAATCTGGAAAGGTAGTTTTTTAAAGTCTCAGCAGGATTCTCCTTCATGTCGCTAGAACTGGCAGCTGCACTCTGGAACACCAAAATTTTTCTTTCTCATAGAGCACCCAATTCATTTTTTCCAATTCAAGGGCAATTTAGCGTGGCCAATCTACCTACCCGGCACATCTTTGGGTTGTGGGGGCGAAACCCATGCAAACATGGGGAGAATGTGCAAACTCCACAAGGTCAGTGACCCAGAGCCGGGATCGAACCTGGGACGTCGGCGCGGTGAGGCTGCAGTGCTAACCACTATGCCACTGTGCTGCCCACTGTGGAGCACCAAGATAATGTGTGTTTCAAAAGCCTTGGACAGCAGGTCAAACGTCAGTTGGTGATTTTCGTTGTGGTTTTGTGGTATTACTGTTACCCCTCCCTTCGCTGACACTAGGTTTTAGGAATTTGCCAGGAATGCTGCCCATATGTAGAATTACATACCAAATGCACTGGTTCACTGAGAATGCACATCTTTGCAGAATGCTCCAAAATCTTTGGAAAAAAAATAAACTGGGAGAAAATCTCAAATTAAGGGCTTCTCTTTAAATCTCCAAATATGTAACTCTATAATACCAGCAGATTATGTTGTATAACTACTGGTCTGTCAAGCAAACGTTCATAATATTGGATTGAAATAGCTGCTTCAGGGTGTGATTGTTTTAATTTCATGACTATGCAATCTTAGGGTGGCACGGTGGCACAGTGGTTAGCACTGCTGTCTCACGGTGCCGAGGACCCGAGTTCGACCTTGTTCCCGGGCCACTGTCTGTGTGGAATTTGCATGTTTTCTCCATGTCTGCGTGGGTCTCACCACCACAACCCAAAAGGATTTGCAGGGTAGGTGCTAAATTGCCCCTTAATTGGGAAAAAAAGAATTGGGTACTCTAAATTTATTTTTAAAAATGACTATGCTGTGTTTGGGGGAAAAAAAGGTAGTTTTCAGGAAATTATATTTGTTTTGGTGAACATTAGAAATAAGGTCTAGTTTTAAGTGGGTTCAATTTAGTGTTTCTGTGCCTGGAAGGATAAAACCTCTAGTTAGATTTATGCTGGACGAAGATGTGTTTATGTTGGTTCAGTTCTAACTGTGTACCTCTTGTGCTTGGATTGGACTAGGACGTGAAGAATAAGTAGAAGTAAGCCATTACTTAGCAACAGGAAGCCACTTCCCAGCGGGAAAGACTTTCCTTTGTTAGTTTTAACAGGCAGCCAGAGCAGTTGGAGACTGACTCTGGGAGGGTACATCTCTCAACTGTGGCAAAAGAAAGACTGACCAGGATGGGAACTAAAAAGGCTTTCTAAACTACAGTCCAGATAACCAGGGAATTGAGACAAAGAATGTTTAAGACGACTGGAGTTAAGAACACAGAGGCCAAGGTGTTGTTCAGAAGAATTCAAAGAAGAGTAAAAAAGTGTTCTGAGATTTAATGTGGGACAGCAGACTTCAGGAGTAGAATAAATGTTTGATGTAATTTTAATGCAGCCTGGGAATCAAGAGTTAAAACAGTTTGCACAGCAATCAAGACCAAGAAATCCTAAAGGAATTGGTGTAAAATCCTGGACTGAATTCACTGTTCAAAGTGGAGTGGAATCTTTGTATAAAGTGTAATTTGGAAAACCTGGACTGGGGTTTGGAATGCAAATCACTAAGGGAAAACATTATTATTATGAGAGAAGATTTTAAAAGTGTTTTTGGGAGTGGAGTTTGGAAGCTCTCACGTGACAATCATCTGCGGGAGGATTCTGAGGAGAAATCCACAGACACTAACTTGGATTCAGAGCAGAGTGGGTGTATTTGACCACCATCCTCTTGTGTGCTGAAAAGGGACCTATTATCTTAATGAGACCATTGTAGATTAAGATGTACTTTGTAAAACATGTTAATCTTTAAATCTATGGGTATTTATTCAGCTAAGAGGGAGAAAAGGAGTATTGTATTATAATCCAATTTTTAAATGTTTAATTAATGTTTTTCCTGTTAAAAGTTCATTAGCAGTCCTGTGACTCTGTTCCTCTGCGGTTTATAAACAATAAATAAGTTCTGGCCTTTTTGAGCCAGAGTGCTGTTCTGCGATCTTCTTGCCCAGTTATAACTTGAACTGGGGTCGGAACAGCATTCACCATCTGTGCACTTGTGGTATTCAGATCGCAATGCCATGGGCTTTCTTACATCAAGGTACTGCAAACTCATCTCCTTTGTTCCGACCAAGCTCCCTCAAATTCTTGTATCATGTTGAATCACGATCCTGATTCTCCTTTTCACATTCCTTTGGCTTTGGTGGTGACAGCCTTGGTTTTATCATGCCTTTCTTGCATCATTTATGCTCTGGAGACTTAAACACCCAATTTAGGCTGACACTTAGACGTGTTGTATTTTAAGAGCATGAGTTAAATGGAGGACCCATTTGCTCTCCGGTGACTGCAAAGGGTCCGTGGTACTAGAGGAGAGGAGTTCTCCTGCTGTTCTGGTCAACATTAATCCATCCATCAAAATCTCTGAAATATAATGTCCTTCATTACTTTTGTGCTACCTTGATGGTTACAAATTAATTGCCCCCTTTTTCCAACATCACCAGTCACTCGTTGCAGAAGCACTTAATCGATTGAAGTACTTTGGGACATGCTGAGGTTGTGAAATATGCCGGATAAATGCAAGCTCTTTTATTGTTTCCCTCCACATCGAAGTCATCTCCTCCCTCAGTACAGCTTCACACACCCTTTCTTTTTCTGACAAATTACCACTCATCCCTGTTCATTCTTCTCCACCATTGGTCACTTTACCCCTGCCTTAAGCAATTCCCTTTTTAAAATATATTCCTCTTGTCACTCCTTTCTTTACCTTCAAAAAATCTCCTTTAAAAAGTGTTGTCTTCAACTGTGCCTTTGCATAATTCATTGTTCTCTGTTCTCCTCAAATCTTTGTATCATAGAAGGATCCACATTTTAATAATCTCTTTGTGGAAGTCTATTGAAATGTAATTTGTTGTTGCTGCACATATCTTATGGTGTGAAAGATTGATCACCAATAATGCAGCTAAAGCCCAAATATAGAAATAAAGTACTTGCATTTCTGTAGAGACTTCCAGCCCCCAGGACATTCCAGAAGAATACTTTTGAAGCACCGCTTGATTTTGTACGAAGCAGCCAATTTATGCAAGGTCCTGCCAACACCAATGTGATAATGACCAGGCAGCCTATTTTCGTGATATTGGTTGAGAGATAAATACTGGCCAAGGCAAACTCTCGTGGTCCTGTTTAAATTAGTGCCATGGGATTTTTTTTCATCCACCTCAAGAGAGCAGATGGAGCCTTGGTTCAGTGTGATTATCTGAAGGATGCCACAACTATACTGAAGTGTGTTAGCCTAAACATCACCCGAGGTGAGACTCGATCAACAATCTTTGGATTCCGGAGTGAATGTTGCAAAATGAGCTATGACTGACACCTTTGACATACTAGTGCCTATTCCGACATTGCAACTTATGTACTGGTATGATGTTGATGAAAGGTTTGCAGGATAATTCAGCAGCCACTAACCCCCCTGTAAGGAGTGAAAGTACTGCAGTGTAGCTTTCTCTGTCTGAAAACTTGACAAAAATAAAACCTTTGAGTCTACTCCATATGCGTAATGGATCTCACACAAACATTTTCATTTGGTTCCCGATTTCCTGCTTTTTTTTTTTACATCTACAAATTCATGCACAGCCCAAATTGTCTTTTTGCTTCTGACTATAGCAATGCTGCCTATAATTTTATGGTCTCTTCCAGCTCCTCAAAACGGTAGCATAGTGGTTAGCACAAAGGCTTCACAGCTCCAGGGTCCCAGGTTCGATTCCCGGCTTGGGGCACTGTCTGTGTGGAGTCTGTACGTTCTCCCTGTGTCTGTGTGGGTTTCCTCCAGGTGCTCCGGTTTCCTCCCACAGTCCAAAGATGTGCAGGTTAGGTGGATTGGCCATGCTAAATTGCTCTTAGTGATAGATGGGGTTACTGGGTTATGGGGATAGGGTGGAGGTGTGGGCTTGGGTAGGGTGCTCTTTCCAACAGCCGGTGCAGGCTCGATGGGCCAAATGGCTTCCTTCTGCACTGTAAATTCTATGAAAACTGAGAATGTAGTTTGTGAGTAGATCTTCAATCATGCCTTTAAAATACTGCATAGAGCATTGCTAAACAGGTAAATTTTAAACTGTTTAAAAGCAATGTACTGTGCTTGACATCTAAATTCTGCTGTTTATCATAATAGGCCACCGTGGTCTTTTCACAGAAAAGGCTCCCAAGTGCTAAATAGCAGCTATTCAATATCTGACTATTTAGATCAAACTGGCACCATTTAACACCAATTCTCTGAAGTGTCTTGATTTGCAGATTTTTAATCTGTGCATGTTTATCTCCAAATCCAAACACGTTTCTGCAAAACTGATTTGGAAACTTGGGTCAGGAGGTGAAATAATCCACATGTATTTCACGCCTAGCACACTTCAATTCACGGGAATAGAGGCACTGCATATTATTGGCAATTGAAGATGGTTGTCACCTGACAGGATTTGCAATTGCGAAGTTTGTTCCAAATATTGTTGCAATAGGGAAAAGTGAAAATAAATATGCAAGGAAATGACAGGGCAGAAATTCTGAAACTTGCATTGAATTCCAAGGCCGCAGAATCCCAAAGCAATAAAGGTAAAGTTGCCATCGTCCCAGATGACCATAGGCTGCTTTCCCCAGCCCGCAAAGAAATAGGGATCCCGGCTTTATGCGATGAAATAAAACATAACAGTAGCTCCAATTAAGACTTCCCCTTTACACTGTACCACAGTTCTCTCCAAGTAATGTCCTCTGATCAGCTGTTTACACTGAAGCCATATTAAACACTTTTATTTAAGCTGTTATAGTAACAAGATCCGTTTTGATCCCTTGCTTTAGCAATTTTTCCTTACATCTCCATTGAACATTGAACCATTTCTCAGTCTGAGGTTAAGAAAATTGAGGTGATAACATTTCACATGAACCTGGGCCACATTCCCGGGAGTAACACATCTGCAGTGTAGTAATTAGGTTCTTTGCAGCACATCTTTTGTCCAACAGTGCTTGAACTGCAGTGAACTTTGCTAACTTCTGGAACAGTTTCAACATGGTATCATAATTAGACATTGTTGGATACTACGCTGGAATCCAAAATAAATATTTTCGAAGAAATACAGTGATGAGTAATTTAAAATATGTCTTGCAAAAATACAGCTGAAAAAAATGTTCATAGTGGTAGACTGACAACATTCATTCTGCCTCTACTCACTTGCAATCTTAAAAAAGACACATCACAAATCTCCCTAGCCATATCCTGCACCTGACTCGTATTAAGTCCATAACATTTGAATTATTATTCTTCCACTGGCGACGGCAGCACAAGTTCAATCTATTCACCAAGTAATTTGAGTAAACTTGCATTGGAGTATGTTAATGCTGCATGTTTGAAAGGGTTTAAGCCCTTGGGATTGCAAAATCTATTTCTTTGTCTCCCTCTGGTGCAAAAAGTCAAACACAATGATTCCCCTTGACCTTCTCAGCCCAAAGCAACCAAAAACGCTGTGCAAGTGCCCATTGTTCATTCTAACATCTGCAGAAATTAACAGAGAAAGTTCACTTTAGAATAACTGTTACAAGCCGTGGTCTGTTGAGGTAATTATTGTAATAGGGTGTATCATTGATCATACAAATATTATTCAGACATCTATGTTATAGCTTAATCTACTTGGCCTAACTTTGGTGCAGTGGTATTGCAAGTTAAATACATTTCTTCACTGTTGTGCCTTTTGTGGAACCAAAGGCTCAGATCAAATGCCCGAGCCCGTGTGCGATGTGTCACTGGTTCGACAACATACTGAGGCAATTAGGTAGAACTCTGAACTCTCGACTATCAGTTGGATATATTCAATTAAAAGGCATATCAGATTCCATGATTTTGCTTGTGCATGGATTTTTAAAAATTCCACATTTAAATTCCACTTGACCATCTTTGCTTCCTTCCATCCATCTCTCCAAAACTCCTTGCTAGAAGTTCTTTATTCAAGGTTTTTATTGGTTGCGTTTTCTTTGACCTTTTTGTCCCACACAGGAATTTTGTGTATGTTGTTTTTATTTATTTTTTCATGGGATGTGGGCGACGCATTTGTTACCCCTCTCTCATTCCACTGGAACTGGGTTGTTTGCTAAGCCATTAGAGGGTGTTGTAGAGCTGATGGGCGGGATTCTCCCATTCGGCGGCAGAGTGTCCACGGGCCCCTGGGAGTACCGATTCTGCCCCCTACAGGGGGCCAGCACGGCGCTGGGGTGGTTCACATTGCTCCAGCCTCCCATTCCGGCGTGAACTGTGCGCCGCGCCAACCCGCGCATACGCGGTGGCCTCCCTCAACGTGCCGGCCCCGACGCAACATGGCGCGGGAGTTCAGGGACAAGCGCGTAAGAAAATAGGCCCGGGGAGCACAAGGCCGGCCCGCCGATTGGTGGGCCCCGATCACGGGCTAGGCCCCATTGGAGGCCCCCCGTGGGTCGGAGCCCCCCCCCCCCCAAACAGGCCGCCCCCCGACCCTGTGCGCAGAGTTCCCGCCGGCTGCGACCAGGTGTGGACGGCACCGGTGGGACTCTGCCTCTTTAGAGCGGCCGCTTGGCCCATCCGGGCCGGAGAATCGGCAGCCCGGCCGCGTAGAGAATCCATGACTGATGCCACGCCAAACGCGCCAGCGTTGGGGCGGCATGCCGCGGTTGCGGGGATTCTCCGGCGCGGGGCTGTGAGAACCCGCCCCATAACTTTGCTGTGGGCCTGAAGTCACATGTAGACCAGACCGGGTATGGACGACAGATTTCCTTCCCTAAAGGACATTAGTAACCCAGATGGATTTTTATGAAGATCAATAATGGTTTCATGGCTGTTACTGTTGAAACTAGCTTTTAATTCCAGATTTTATTTGATATTAAGTCTTTGGAGTGTTCATTCCCATTGTTGCAACATATCTTAGTGAGAAAACTACCTGGTGCTGCGGAAAAAAAAGATGAGCTGCAATCTTAATGGGCTCCTCAGAAGAAACTGGGTTAGTCATTGAGACTCATACTATTTCTGCTAGTTTTGAAGCATGACTGAGGTTGTGTTAATTTCCGAGACTTCACAGAAACAGCAATGTGCAATTGATTCCCATTCAGAAGCTCCTACCATGGGTCTAACAAACCAACCAATTGCCTATTCTAACCCCAAAGGTTTACCCACAATGTTAACTCACCTGTTCTTCGCACAAGTGATTGATATTCATTGTCACATGTACCGAAGTACAGTGAAAAGTATTTTTCTGCGGCCAAGGGAATGTACACCGTACGTACATAGTAGACAAAAGAATAATCAACAGAGTACATTGACAAATGGCAAGTCAACAAATGGTGATTGGTTACAGTGCAGAACAAGGGCCAAAGAAGAGCAGCGTAGGGTGTCGTGAATAGTGTTCTTACAGGGAACAGATCAGTCCAAGGGAGAGGAGTCTAGTAGCTGTGGGGAAGAAGCTGTTCTGATGTCTGGATGTGCGGGTCTTCAGACTTCTGTATCTTCTGCCTGATGGAAGGGTCTGGAAGAGGGCAAAGCCTGGTTGTGAGCAGTCTCTGATAATGCTGTCTGCCTTCCTGAGACAGCGGGAGGTGTAGACCGAATCAGTGGGAGGATGGCAAGCTTGTGTGATGCGTTGGGCTGAGTTCACCACACTCTGCAGTTCTTGCGATCTTGGGCCGAGCAGTTGCCATACCAGGCTGTGATGCAGCCGGATAGGGTTCTCTCACTGACTTACTGAGTGCTTCCAGCATCCAAATTTTTGATTTATAAAAAAAAATAAAAAAAATTGCTGAAACATCATCCATTTCTGACCCTACTTCTTCCCTTGGGTGTAATACTTAACTGTACCTTCTCTTGCCTCAACGTCCCAAGTGCTACAAAACCAACTTCAAAAATAATTTTTCCTTTTAAATCGCTCCCTGGCTTCGCCTTTCCCGACCTCCACTCTGATGTACTTGTTATTTCCACTTTGCAGACATGAAACCCAGCCTTCTCTACTCTTACCAGAGATGGTTGCTCCTTCAGCTGCTTTGTCCCAGTCTTTAGAAACTCCCTGTGACTACCTTGCTCCTGCTCGGTAGGTTCTTCATGACCTTTATCTGAGCCATGCAAAATTATTAGTTTATCAGTAGCTATAATTATTGTGTAAGGATGCAGCCATGAGATTTTCATAAAGTTCATGCAGTGTCATCCGATCAAAAATGCATCACCTTTATTCTCACTTGAATGCAGCCATATAGGATCAATCACTACACAACAGCATATTGAAATTATCAAGAATGATGTTTCTTTCCACTATTTGACTGACTGGGTTTGACAAAAATGTTTTCCTTTTGCTCATAAAATACTTGTGTGAAGAATACCATTCGGCCCATCTTAATATATCCATCTGAGCAAACCTGTGAAAGAGCCGGAAGTCAAAATTACCCCAGCTTAGTGTCGACGACGCAGACTCTTTCAAATTCAACTTTAGTATTTGATCACAATACATCATAATTCCTGATGTGCAGGAATAATTCCTGATGTGCAGAACTTTATACTTGTCAGCATAAAATTTAATGTCATTTTTTGGCACACCTTTTGTGTGTCTTTGGTAGTTTTTGGATTGCCTCCTTTGATTCCACATTTCCACTTGGTTCATGGTAATAATAATAATTGCTTACTGTCACAAGTAGGCTTCAATGAAGTTACTGTGAAAAACCCTTAGTCACCACATTCCGGCGCCTGTTCGGGGAGGCTGGTACGGGAATTGAACCCGCGCTGCTGCCTTGTTCTGCATTACAAGCCAGCTATTTAGCCCAGTGTGCTAAACCAGCCCCAGGTAAGCCATTCACACAAATCATTGTGTGTCAATTAAATTGTAATGAATTCACGATAGGAATGAGACGCTCGAGAATTTGTCTTCAGTAAGGGCAGCACAGTAGCATAGTGGTTAGCACGGCTGCTCCACAGCTCCAGGGTCCCAGGTTCGATTCCCAGCTTGGGTCACTGACTGTGCGGAGTCGCCACGTTCTCCCCGTGTCTGCGTGGGTTTCCTCCCGGGTGCTCCGATTTCCTCGCACAGTCCAAAGATGTGCAGGTTAGGTGGATTGGTCATGCTAAATTACCCTTAGTATCCAAAGAGGTTAGGAGGGGTTATTGGGTTAGGATGGAGGCATGGGCTTGGGTGGGGTGCTCTTTCCAAGGGTTGGTGCAGACTTGATGGGCCGAATGGCCTCCTTCTACACTCTGAATTTTGTGTCTGTGTCTAAGAATTGCTTAAAGCCTGAAATTTCTCTTTCATCTGATCATTCTGCTGGAAGAATTATCCCCCATGCCCAGAGCTTCCTCCGAAAGCTGTTGTTTTGAAAACCTAATTCGAATCTGAACCTAAGAAGGACACTTCGTAAATAAAGATAAACTAGTGTGGCTACTATTTTCTGGATTTGGCTTCAATAGATAAACATTATGGGTAGTGTTTTAGGACAAGTGACATTCTTGGAGTTTAGAAATGTGGGATAGATTTGAATGGGGTTAATACAAGTACAAGTGTGCTTGTGTCCGTGTTCCTGTTACGTAGTTATTTTTGTATTGTGGCCTTGTGTGTTTTACAATTTGACAAGCATTCTTCTGTTTGATTGGATTCAACAAGACTGGACATTTCCTCACTCGCCTGCATATCTTTCGTCACATTGTACTTAATTGCAAAATAAACAATTCAGAATCGGTGTTCCAAGTTACCCACAAAATACCAGTGGATTTTGTGCCGTGTTGAATTGTCTTCCCATATTTTGAATTAAGTAGGATTGAGGATAGCTGAAGTATTTCTAGAATTCTTTGTCACAACTCTTGTGGTGCACACGGGAAATGTAGATTGGGAGTTTTGTAATTCAATGTGAGCCCTTGGTATTGTCTGCCATGTTCCTCATCCCTATTGCATTTCCTTTACATGTAAACGTGACTTATTTTCGAGGACATATTAAATGTGATAAATGGAAATGGTAAATAGTCTATGTGCTGCTGAGCCCCAAAGATTATTAAGGTCGCAGGGTTCAATAGTCAGTTTGCAGAAATCAACTAAGGCTTCTATGTCCTAGCAGCTTGGGCATTGAAGATGCCACATGTCCCAAGGTGCTTCAATCAAAATTTGACCGCAAACCACAAAAGCTGACGTCGAGACGGAAAGCCAAAATCTTGCTCAAAGAGGTAGGTTTACAGGAGCATTTTGAAGGATAAGAGATACCGAGGGGCTGAGGGAAGGAATTCCAGAGTGTAGAGTTTTGTCAGTTGAAGGCACGCTGTGAATGATAAGTGATTTTAAAATCAGGGATATGCAGGAGGTCTGAGTTGGAGGAGCATAGATATCTTGCATGTTGGTAGGGCTGCAGAAGATTAGAGATAGACAATTAAAACTATGGAGCAAATTAAGGATGGGAATTGCAAAGTCGAGGTGTTGCTAGACTTGCGAGCTTGGCAAGCACACAGTTGAACACGATTTGGTGCAAATCATGATACGGGCAGGAAAATATAAACTGAGCACAGTTTTGTCACATGGAAGATGGGTGGTTTGGTCATGTTTTCTTTCAACTGAACCAAAGTGATATTCTTGTCAGTTATTTCAATTTCAAATCCAAATTTTAGCAGAAAGTCTAGGTTCCCAGTTCAGCTGTCTCTCCAGTTTGGTTGGGACAAAATATTCCTGGATTGCAGAGATTAAATTGAAACTTGCATTGTTGCCTATGCTGATGGGAACTTGTGCTAAAATTTCCTGTCCAGAACATTGGTTGACTGGTACCGGACAATAAAAACTGACAAAATAACTGCAAATGCAACACAACCAATAGAAGTAATAGTGAGTTGGTTTCAGTTTTTTTAAATCATAGAATTAAAGTGCAGAAGGAGGCCATTCGGCCCATCGAGTCTGCACCGGCTCTTGGAAAGAGCACCCTACCCAAGGTCAACACCTCTACCCTATCCCCATTTTCTTCCATTGCATTTCAGTTTCAGAGATTCTCCTGCCTCTGCAGTTCTTCCACTTTTATGCAGAGCCCTTTAGAGACACCATTCCAGCTGCTTATTCCTTTGAACTGATGCCGGGTTGAACTCTGGTGCTCTGTTGTATACTTTTGGGATTTATGACACGAGAGCCAAAGAATTATGGAAACTGTATCCTGCTCATTCACATGATGGATGCAGAATAAACCATTTTGTTGGTTTATATGTGGCAACATTTCATGAGAATGCTTTTCAGTCTACTTTCCAGAAAGACATGATTTCCCTAAGCAAGAAATCGTATTGTTACAATCCTCAGATTATGCTATTATTTAACAAAATCTTGTGCAGTAAACGTGTTTTGTTGATAGTAGAAAATGCCAGTATGCTTTTGGAAGTAACCAGTGATGCAGAACTTGTAATGCTGACCAAAAACAGTTCAAATGGCCACACATACCCTTTGGTAATTTGGAGATTTTATTGCTGATAATTTGCTGCTATATTTGTCTATGTAGCAATAGGGATTATACTTCAAGAAGTAATCCATAGTGAAGGATTATAAGGTGCTACATTGAACATAGAACATACAGTGCAGTAAAAGGTCATTCGGCCCATCGAGTCTGCACCGACCCATTTAAGCCCTCACTTCCACCTTATCGCAATAACCCAATAACCCCTCCTAACCTTTTCAGTCACTGAGGACAATTTATCATGGCCAATGCACCTAACCTGCACGTCTTTGGACTGTGGGAGGAAACCAGAGCACCCGGAGGAAACCCACACAGACACGGGGAGAACGTGCAGACTCTGCACAGACAGTGTCCCAGTGGGGAATCGAACCTGGGACCCTGGCGCTGTAAAGCCACAGTGCGATCCACTTGTGTTACCGTGCTATCAACTGCATTTATTTTATCATTAGCTTCTGGGGTCATAGCTGTCATTTTAGATCTAGTTCCATGAGCACGTTATGGGAGCAAGTTGTTGAGGTTATTGTAACTCTCCTAGCTTTAATGAAGCATTCTGCCGTGAGTATGCAGCTGTTCCTGACGTTTGGCAACCATAACAGTATGCTAGTCACTGTAAATTTCTTTTGTTTTGCTTCAAATTCTTGAGGTCCAAGCTTTGTGTACAATAAAATATGCTGTTTGTGTTCCCTATTAGTCTGCAATGAAATTATACAGGTTTCCACTGATAATTCCTGGATTTTGTTTCAAGTTGGCAAATCATTTCAATTTATAACTTCTGCGATTGTCTTCTCAAATTTATAATCAAGGGATTTAATGCAGTTTAAGTCGTTTTCTGATCTTCGATCAGGTACTCTGCTCCCATTTGGTGCTGAATTGCAAGTCCAGTAGCAATGGAGTTTTTGACAGCTGCTGATAGTGGTGTAAGATCAGAAATACTGGTGGATAAGACTGCCTGCACAGGGGAATGCAGGCAATGTTTGAGAGAAAAGATGTTGGCGGGATTAGTGTGTCAGGAAACCTAGGAGCCAGAAGTATTGAAAGGAATAATTTGAGGTGACTGTGCTTTTGGCAGAGCTCCAACTGCATGTGATGTTTGTCGAGGGATGAATTTTATTGCACGTGCTATCCTTTATACAATACAGTTTTGGGCAAGTATTGTGAAGTGAAATGAATGGCAGCGAGAAAGCTGGAAACAATTATCTCAATGGCTCGTGTTCCGAAGTGAGAGGGATCGATGGGGAGTGTGAAATGCGAGGTATACTAGAATGGGCTTGGAGTGGATGTGTGCGAGTGCATGGAGTGTGTAAATAAGGTTGTTGATTCAAGACTCTGCCACACTGCTGGAAAAGGACGATAGACTTGCAGCTTTGAAAACCATCCTTATGGCAAAAATTCCAGAGAAATAGGGGAGTTATTCTGCCACTTGCCAAAGACTGGACAGGGTGGGAATTGAAAAGGGGCAGGCTTCCTTTTTTTAAAATATAAATTTAGAGTACCCAATTATTTTTTAAATTAAGAGGCAATTTAGCTTGGTCAATCCACCTATCCTGCACATCTTTGTGTTGTGGGGGATGAAACTCGTGCAGACACAGGGGGGATGTGTAAACTCCACATAGAGACAGTGACCCGGGGCCAGGATTGAACCCGGGTCCTCAGCGCTGTAGGCGGCAGTGCTAACCACTGCGCCACCTTGCCATCCCAGAGGCAGGCTTCCTAAAGCACAAGTTACAGCCCAGCTAACCAGGGAATTGGGACGGGAAGAATTTTTAAGATGACTGGAGAGAACGGAGGCCAAGGTATTGTTCAGAAGAATTCAAAGAAGACTAAAAGTGTTCTACGCAGTACAGAAAGATGTATAAACTGTGCAGCAGTGACAATACAGGACATAGACTGGGGAAAATATCTGTGTTCAGGGCAATCGGGGAGGGGGGAGAAGGGGTACTTTATTGATCACTGTTATCAGCCCAACAAATAAAAGAAAGGACTGGATCTGTTTCTGGAGAATGAAGCGCGGCAAGTGGATCATCCACGGATGTGGGTGTCGATGGCAAGGTCAGCGTTTATTTCATTTTCAGTGGGAGAGTAGTTGGGAAACAGCGATCACAATATCATTAGATTTAGAGTGGTTTTGGAGAACAAGGAGAAATCAAAAATGAAAATGCTGAACTGGAAAAAAATCTTTTCAGCTGAGTTTGAAAGGAATCCAAGATTGGCAGGTAACAATAAATGAGTTCTGGGATGCCTTCAAATGGTTTGGATTGGATTTGATTTCATTTGCTTTATTGCCATGTGTACCGAGGTACAGTGAAAAGCATTGTTCTGCGTACAGTCCAGACAGATAAATCCATACAAGAAAAAGCATAGGACATATATAAATACATCGACAGGCATCGGATGAAGCATACGGAGTGCCGTACTACTCAGTAGAGAAGATCTGTGGAGAGATCCGCTCAGTCCATAAGAGAGTCATTCAGGAGTCTGGTAACAGCGGGGAAGAAACTGTTTTTGAACCTGTTAGTGCGTGTTCTCAGACTTCTGTATCTTCTGCCCGATGGAAGAAGTTGGAAGAGTGATTAAGCCATGTTGGGAGGGTCTTTGATTATGCTGCTCGCTTTCCCCAGGCAGCAGGAGGTGTAGACAGAGTCAATGCATGGGAGGCTGGTTCGCCTGATGGACTTGGCTGCGTTCACGACTCTGTAGTTTCTTACGGCCTTGGGCTGAGCAGTTGCCATACCAGGCTGTGATGCAGCCAGATAGGATGCTTTCTATGGTGCATCTAATAATAATAATAATCTTCATTATTGTCACAAGTCGGCTTACATTAATACTGCAATGAAGTTACTGTGAAAAGCCCCTTGTCCCCACATTCCGGCACCTGTTCGAGTACACCGGGAGAATTCAGAATGTCCAATTCACCTAACTGTAATAATTGGTGTGAACATGTTGAGTTCCTTTAGTTTCCTGAGGCAGTATAGGCGCTGTTGTGCTTTCTTGATCGTAGCGTCAGTGTGGGTGGACCAGGACAGATTGTTGGTGTTGTGCACACCTAGAAATTTGAAGCTGTCAACCATCTCCACCTCGGCATCATTGATGCAGACAGGGATGCTTACCATACTTTGCTTCCTGAAGTCAATGACTCTTTAGTTTTGCCTACATTGAGGGAGAGACTGTTGCCGTTACACCACTCTGCTAGGTTCTCTATCTCCTTCCTGTACTCTGTCTCATCGTTGTTCGAGATCCGATCCACTGTGTGTCCTCAGCAAACTTGTGGGTGGAGCTGGAGCCAAATCTTGCTACACAGTCGTGTGTGTACAGGGAGTATAGTAGGGGGCTAAGTACGCAGTCCTGTGGGGCCCCGGTATTGAGGACTATCGTGGAAGAGGTGTTGTTCTTTATCCTGACAGATTGTGGTGTACAGGTCAGTAAGTCGTGCATCCAATTGCAGAGGGAAGAACCAAGTCTTAGGTTTTGGAGCTTTAAAAGAGCTTGGCTGGGATGATGGTGTTGAAGGCGGAGCTATAGTCCATGAATAGGTGTCCGACGTCAGACCCCTTGCTGTCGAGATACTCCAGGAATGAGTGTAGGGCCAGGGAGATGGTGTCTGCTATGGACTAGTTGTGGCAGTATACAAATTGCAGTGGATAAGACCTTTATAAGACCATAAGACAAAGGAGCAGAATGAGGCCACTCGGCCCATTGCGTCTGCTCCGCCATTCAATCATGGCTGATATTTTCGCACCCCCATTCTCCTGCCTTCTCCCCATATCCGCTAATCTCCTTATTACTCAACCTATCTAACTCTGTCTTAAAGACACTCAGTGATTTGGCCTCCACAGCCTTCTGCGGTAAAGAGTTCCACAGATTCATCACCCTCTGGCTGAAGAAATTCCTCCTCATCTCAGTTTTAAAGGATCGTCCCTTTAGTCTGAGATGCTGTCCTCTGCTTCTTGTTTTGTACAAGTGGAAACATCCTCTCCACGATCAAGGAATTCTGGGAGTATGGGGTTAATGTGTCTCATGATCAACCTTTCGAAGCACGTCATAATGATTGATAACACGGCCACCGGACGGTAGTCTTTGAGGCACGTTGCCTGGTTCTTCTTTGGCACCGATGCTGGTGGTCTTCTTGGAGCAGGTGGGAACCTCGTAACGGAGTAGGGAGGGGTTGAAGATGTCTGCAAACATATCTGCCAGTTGGTCTGCTCAGGCTGGGTGCACGACCAGGGGCCCAGTCAGGACCCGTCACTTTCCAGGCATTCACTTTCAAGAAGGCCAATCTGACTTCAGAAGCTCTGATGGTGGGTATGGCTGTGTCTGAGGCTGCTGGGGCATTTGACAATGGTTCATGGTTTCCTGCTCCAACCGAGCATAGAATGTCAATTTTCCTTGGAAAAGGGGACTTGAGGGAGGACATGATTGAGATGTGTAAAATTGAGGGGCATGGATTTGTAAAAATAAATTTAGAGTACTCCATTTCTTTTGCAATTTAGTGTGGCCAATTCACCTACCCTGCACATCTCTGGGTTGTGGGGGTGAGACCCATGCAGACACGGAGAATGCAAACTCCACATGGACAGTGACCGGGTGCCGGGATTGAATCTGGGTCCTCGGCACTGAGACAGCAGTGTTAGCCACTGCGCCACCATGCTGTCCTTTAAGGGGCATAGATCGAGTAGACGGGAACAAACCTGTCCAATGATCAGGGGCATAGATTTAAGGTAAGGGGCAGGAGGTTTAGAGAGGATGTGAGGAAAAACCTTTTTACTGAGAGGGTGGTGGGAGTTTGGAATTTGCTGCCTAAAAGGCTGGTGGAGGCAGAGACACTTGTCACATATAAGTATTTAGATGCACAACATCTTGGGCCGAAGGGCCTGTACTGTTCTATGTTCCATGTGCACTTGCGATCCCAGGGCATACAAGGCTATAGGCCAAGTGCTGGAAAATGGCTAGGTTGTTTTTGACCGTGCAGATGTGATGGGCTGAAAGGCCTTTTCTGTGCTGTATGATTCTATGACTAATCCAGGATGAAATCGATCAGAACCCAGATATGTCAGCCTGCAGCTCTATCAGTTTGTTTAATATCACTTCCCTTGTGAAATGTAATGTTACATAGTTCTCCTCTCCCTTCCACCTCTGATTTACAACTATTACTGGAATGGTTTTGTAGCTTATATTTAAAAAAAAAAAAAAATTTGATTGAAAATTTTTGGCCAACCATCACAGTACATTGTGTATTGTTTACACAGTAATCTCACAATATAAATAACTATGGCCAGTTTTATAAACAAGAAATAAATAATATATAAACAAAAACAAAACTAAATGGCAACTGCCTTGTCCCAGATAAATATTCTCCAAAAATATGTTTTAACCGTCCAATATACAATTATCTATAACAACAACCTATACATATTATACTTATATACTTATATATTGACATCCCTGAGAATCCCTCTGGTTCCTTTCTCCCCCCCCCCCCCCCCCCCCCCCCCCAACCTGGGTTGCTGCTGCTGTCTTCTTCTTTTCCATTCCCTCTATCTTTCTGTGAGGTATTCGACGAACGGTTGCCACCGCCTGGTGAACCCTTGAGCCGATCCCCTTAGGACGAACTTAATCCGTTCCAGCTTTATAAACCCTGCCATGTCATTTATCCAGGTCTCCACACCCGGGGGCTTGGCTTCCTTCCACATCAACAGTATCCTGCGCCGGGCTACTAGGGACGCAAAGGGCCAAAACATCAGCCTCTTTCGCCTCCTGCACTCCCGGCTCTTCTGCAACCCCGAATATAGCCAACCCCCAGCTTGGTTCGACCTGGTCCCCACCACCTTCGAAAGCACCTTTGTCACCCCCACCCAAAACCCCTGTAGTGCCGGACATGACCAGAACATGTGGGTGTGATTCGCTGGGCTTCTCGAGCATCTCGCACACCTATCCTCTACTCCAAAAAATTTACTGAGCCGTGCTCCAGTCATATGCGCCCTGTGTAACACCTTAAATTGTATCAGGCTTAGCCTGGCACACGAGGACGATGAGTTTACCCTACTTAGGGCATCAGCCCACAGCCCCTCCTCAATCTCCTCCCCCAGCTCTTCTTCCCATTTCCCTTTCAGCTCATCTACCATCATCTCCCCCTCGTCCCTCATTTCCCTATATATGTCTGATACCTGACCGTCCCCCACCCATGTCTTTGAGATCACTCTGTCCTGCACCTCCTGCGTCGGGAGCTGCGGGAATTCCCTCACCTGTTGCCTCGCAAAAGCCCTCAGTTGCATATACCGGAATGCATTCCCCTGGGGCAACCCATATTTTTCGGTCAGACCTCCCAGACTTGCAAACGTCCCATCTACAAACCGATCTCTCAATTGTGTTACTCCTGCTCTTTGCCATGTTCCAAATCCCCCATCCATTCTCCCCGGAGCAAACCTATGGTTATTTCTTATCGAGGACC
The DNA here is from genome assembly GCF_047496885.1 of Scyliorhinus torazame. NCBI lineage: Eukaryota > Metazoa > Chordata > Chondrichthyes > Carcharhiniformes > Scyliorhinidae > Scyliorhinus > Scyliorhinus torazame. The sequence continues at coordinate 137,290,126 of NC_092725.1, forward strand.
ACACCGAGGCTCCCGTCTTTCCCCTATGCCGTCTCCACTGCCCCCAAATTTTCAGAGTAGCCACCACCACCGGGCTTGTGGTGTATTTCTTCGGTGAGAACGGCAACGGTGCCATCACCATGGCTTGTAGGCAAGTCCCCCGACAGGACGCCTTCTACAATCTCTTCCACGCCGCTCCCTCTTCTCCCATCCACTTACATACCATTGAGATGTTGGCGGCCCAGTAGTACTCACTCAGGCTCGGTAGCGCCAGCCCCCCCCTATCCCTACTACGCTGCAAAAATCCCCTCCTCACTCTCGGGGTCTTCCCGGCCCCCACACAACTCCTGATACTCTTCTCAATCCTTTTGAAAAAAGCCTTCGTAATCACCACCGGGAGGCACTGAAACACAAAGAGGAATCTCGGGAGGACCACCATTTTAACCGCTTGTACCCTCCCTGCCAGTGACAGGGATACCATGTCCCATCTCTTGAAGTCCTCCTCCATCTGTTCCACCAACCGCGTTAAGTTTAACCTATGCAATGTACCCCAATTCTTGGCTATCTGGATCTCCAAGTAGCGAAAGTCCCTTGTTACCTTCCTCAGCGGTAAGTCCCCTATTTCTCTGCTCTGCTCCCCTGGATGCACCACAAACAGCTCACTTTTCCCCATGTTCAGCTTATATCCTGAAAATTCTCCAAACTCCCCAAGTATCCGCATTATCTCTGGCATCCCCTCCGCCGGGTCCACCACACACACCAATAAATCGTCCGCGTAAAGAGATACCCGGTGTTCCTCTCCTCCCCTGAGTACTCCCCTCCACTTCCTGGAACCCCTCAATGCTATTGCCAGGGGCTCAATCGCCAGTGCAAACAATAATGGGGACAGAGGACATCCCTGCCTCGTCCCTCTATGGAGCCGAAAATACACAGACCCCCGTCCATTCATGACCACGCTCGCCATCGGGGCCCTATACAGCAGCTGTACCCATCTAATATACTCATCTCCAAAGCCAAATCTCCTCAACACCTCCCACAAATAATCCCACTCCACTCTATCAAATGCTTTCTCGGCATCCATCGCCACCACTATCTCCGCTTCCCCCTCTGGTGGGGGCATTATCATTACCCCTAGCAGCCTCCGTATATTCGTATTCAGCTGTCTCCCCTTCACAAACCCAGTTTGGTCCTCATGGACTACCCCCGGGACACAATCCTCTATCCTCATTGCCATTACCTTGGCCAGAATCTTGGCGTCTACATTTAGGAGGGAAATAGATCTATAGGACCCGCATTGCAGCGGGTCTTTTTCCTTCTTTAGGAGAAGCGATATCGTTGCCTCCGACATAGTCGGGGGCAGCTGTCCCCTTTCCTTTGCCTCATTAAAGGTTCTCATCAGTATCGGGGCAAGCAAGTCCACATATTTCCTATAAAATTCGACTGGAAATCCATCCGGTCCCGGAGCCTTCCCCGCCTGCATACTCCTAATTCCTTTCACTACTTCCTCTATCTCGATCTGTGCTACCAGTCCCACCCTCTCCTGCTCCTCCACCTTAGGAAATTCCAGCCGGTCCAGGAAGCACATCATTCTCTCCTTCCCATCCGGGGGCCGAGCTTCGTATAATCTTTTATAGAATGCCTTGAACACTCCATTCACACTCTCCGCTCCCCGCTCCATCTCTCCTTCCTCATCCCTCACTCCCCCATTTCCCTCGCTGCTCCCCTTTTCCTCAATTGATGGGCCAGCAACCTGCTCGCCTTCTCCCCATACTCATACTGTACACCCTGTGCCTTCCTCCACTGTGCTTCTGCAGTACCCGTTGTCAGCAAGTCAAATTCTACGTGTAACCTTTGCCTTTCCCTGTACAGTCCCTCCTCCGGTGCCTCCGCATATTGCCTGTCCACCCTCAGAAGTTCTTGCAGCAACCGCTCCCGTTCCCTACTCTCCTTCTTTCCTTTATGTGCCCTTATTGATATCAGCTCCCCTCTAACCACTGCCTTCAGCGCCTCCCAGACCACTCCCACCTGGACCTCCCCGTTATCATTGAGTTCCAAGTATTTTTCAATGCACCCCCTCACCCTTACACACACCCCTTCATCTGCCATTAGTCCCATGTCCATTCTCCAGGGTGGGCGCCCTTCTGTTTCCTCCCCTATCTCCAAGTCTACCCAATGTGGAGCGTGATCCGAAATGGCTATAGCCGTATGCTCTGTCCCCCTCACCTTCGGGATCAACGCCCTTCCCAAGACGAAAAAGTCTATTCGCGAATAAACTTTGTGGACATGGGAGAAAAACGAAAACTCCTTACTCCTAGGTCTGCTAAATCTCCACGGGTCTACTCCTCCCATCTGCTCCATAAAATCTTTAAGCACCTTGGTTACAGCCGGCCTCCTTCCAGTCCTGGATCTCGACCTGTCCAGCCCTGGCTCCAGCACCGTATTAAAATCTCCCCCCATTACCAACTTTCCCACCTCTAGGTCCGGGATGCGTCCTAGCATGTGCCTCATAAAATTGGCACCATCCCAGTTCGGGGCATATACGTTTACCAAGACCACCGCCTCCCCCTGTAATTTGCCACTCACCATCACGTATCTGCCCCCGCTATCCGCCACTATGGTCTTTGCCTCAAACATAACCCGCTTCCCCACTAGTATTGCCACCCTCCTGTTTTTCGCATCTAGCCCCGAATGAAACACCTGCCCCACCCATCCTTTGCGTAGTCTAACCTGGTCTATAAGTTTCAAGTGCGTCTCTTGTAACATAACCACGTCTGCCTTAAGTTTCTTAAGGTGTGCGAGTACTCGTGCCCTCTTTATCGGCCCGTTCAGCCCTCTCACATTCCAGGTGATCAACCGGGTTGGGGGGCTTTTTACCCCCCCCCCTTGTCGATTAGCCATCCCCTTTTTCCAGCTCCTCACCTGGTTCCCACGCAGCTGTGTCCCCCCCCAGGCGGCGCCCACCCCACCCCATTCCGGCTCCCCCCTCTCCCCAGCAGCAGCAACCCAGTAACTCCCCCCCCCCCCCCCCCCCCCGCTAGATCCCCCACTAGCGTAGTTACACCCCCCATGTTGCTCCCAGAAGTCAGCAAACTCTGGCCGACCTCGGCTTCCCCCCCGTGACCTCGGCTTGCACCGTGCGACGCCCCCTCCTTCCTGCTTCCCTATTCCCGCCATGATTATCAAATCAAACAAAGCCCGCGCTTCCCTTTTGGCCCCGCCCCCCATGGCCAACGCCCCATCTCCTCCACCTCCCTTCCTCCCTCCACCACCACCTGTGGAAGAGAGAAAAGTTACCGCATCGCAGGATTAATAACAAGACTCATCTTTCCCCCCCCTTTTTCCCCCCTCTTCGCCCCCCCTATACTCGCCCCACCACTTTGTTTCAAACGTTCTTTTTTAGTCACCCGCTTATTCCAGTTTTTCTTCCACAATAAAAGTCCACGCCTCATCCGCCGTCTCAAAGTAGTGGTGCCTCCCTTGATATGTGACCCACAGTCTTGCCGGTTTTTGGTAGCATTCCAAATTTTATCATCTTTTTGTGAAGCACTGCCTTGGCCCGATTAAAGCTCGCCCTCCTTCTCGCCACCTCCGCACTCCAGTCTTGATATACGCGGATCACCGCGTTCTCCCACCTACTGCTCCGAGTTTTCTTTGCCCATCTAAGGACCATCTCTTTGTCCTTAAAACGGAGGAATCTCACCACTATGGCTCTATGAATTTCTCCTGCTCTCGGTCCTCGTGCCATCACTCGGTATGCTCCCTCCACCTCCAGCGGACCCGCCAGGGCCTCCGCTCCCATTAACGAGTGCAGCATCGTGTTCACATATGCCCCGACGTCTGCTCCTTCTACACCTTCAGGAAGACCAAGAATACTTAAATTATTCCTCCTCGCATTATTCTCCAGCACCTTCAATCTTTCCACACATCGTTTATGGTGTGCCTCGTGCATCTCCGTCTTCACCACCAGGCCCTGTATATCGTCCTCGTTCTCGGCAGCCTTTGCCTTCACGACCCGAAGCTCCCGCTCCTGGGTCTTTTGCTCATCCTTTAGCCCTTCGATCGCCTGTAATATCAGGGCCAACAGCTCCTTCTTCATCTCCTTTTTAAGCTCTTCCACGCAGCGTTTCAAAAACTCGTGTTGTTCAGGGCCCCATATTAAACTGCCACCTTCCGACGCCATCTTGGTTTTTGCTTGCCTTCCTTGCCGCTGCTCTAAAGGATCCACCGCAATCCGGCCACTTTCCTCTCCTTTTTCCATCCGTATCCAGGGGGGATTCCCTTCTGGTTTACCGCACAGTGCTTTTAGCCGTTAAAATTGCCGTTGGGGCTCTTATCAAGAGCCCAAAAGTCCGTTCCACCGGGAGCTGCCGAAACGTGCGACTTAGCTGGTCATCGCCGCACCCGGAAGACGTTTTGTAGCTTCTATAGTGGACAGAAGCAAAATGATGTGTTCGTTTTATCTGCCATTCCTTATTATCTTCTGTTAACTCCCCATTGTCACTCTCTGGAAGGCCAACGTTCACTTTAATACCTGCAGAGACTCTTGCTATCCAGTTTTACATTTCTAGCTCATTGCTTCTCGCTCTAATTTCTTTCTCCTGATTCACCTTCGAGTCATTCTCTGCCGTTCTTTATATTCTGACCAATTACCTTTTTAAGTTTGATACTTTGCTTAACTTCTTTAAGTAACCACAGATGGTAAGTCCACCCCTTAGAATCTTTCTTTATAGTAGGAGTATTTTTCTGAAATAGCCTCGTAAAAGTCTGCCATTGCTTCTTTATTGATCTATCCTCTAGCTTTGTATCACAGTTCACTTCAGTTTGCTCCGCTTTCATATCTACCCTTAGTTGCCCTTATTTAAGTTTAAAATACTAGTCTTAGACCTACTTTTCTCCCTTTCAAACTGGATGTAAAATTTAATCATATTGTCGTCGCTGCTGCATAGTGGTGCCTTTGCTCTGAACTCATTGATTAATCCTGTCACATGGCATCGGGCAGACCATTGTCCTCGTGAAGTAGTGGTTCTGCCTGGACCACTCTGGAGAAGCCCTGCTGTACTCTTAAGTGTGTCCCCCGATTCTTGGTCTGCTGTATCCTCCACACGCTGGCCATCATGAGGTAACAGTACTTGCAATGCAACCAGGGATACAGTAAGCAGCCCAGAAGGAGGAGAAAAAAAGATAAGCAGGAAGAGGGACTGTGGCGTTGCATTGTAAACCCTGGAGGAGCCTCTGGTCATGACTTGTCATTTCCACTCCACCTTCTGCTCAGAATGTCTTCTGTCGCTAATTACAAGCTAGCTTTAAGTGGTACTCACCTGGTACAGGCTTGAACCTGTTGCTGAGGTGTGCAGCCACTCAATAACGTGTTTAGTGCTGGGCTATCATTTAAATTACTAGGCAATACACAGCTTACCTTCCTCTGAATGGACATGGGTTAATCAAGCATCACGATATGCATGACTGTTTTCTGGTCTAAAGTAATTTTCCCCGTAGTCTTTGAAAATGTATTTGATAGAATGCCACATTACTGCTTTTTCAGAAAATAGAAACACGTCTTAATTTGGGTTTGCAATTGACTGCGGGTTAGGTTTCAGAAATTAAAGGGGAATGAGTTAGTGAATATTTTTGCTGAATGGAGTGAACTATGCAGTGGGCCCCTGTTACGAACAATGTATAATTTTTAAAGTAGAGTTTTTCTTATTTGTATATATTTTATTTCTTGTGTTAAGAGGATAAAAAAGGCAAAAGTGGTTTAGGTTTCTTGTGCCTGGGTCTGTGTCTCAACCCCTGAAGGTAAAGAAATGGATTACTGGGGTTGCAAAATGAACAAAAGTAGTCCAGCATTACTGTTACCCAGTGACAGTGGTCCAGTCACATAGATAACACAGGTGTTGAGGGAATAGGTGTTCAAGCTCTCAGACAAGAAAAACTTCAAAGCTAGTGGGACAATAGTTAACTGAATAATTAGTTAAACGACTCAGTAAAGTGATCACTTTGGCAGAGGTGCTGCTGGAAGGGTAAATTGAGGAAGCTCATTTATTTCCCCTGCGATTGGGAAAAGACAGTTGAAGAGTGTGTTTTTTTAGTGTCTCTGGGAGAGATAGGTGAGAAGCATTATGAATGCTCAGTAATTTGCTGGAAGAAGACTGTAACCGCGTCAGTTCCAAGCAAGAACCTTTTGTGTCAAGCTAGTGGTAAATCTTCACTGGATTACGCATGTGTAAAGATATTGCTGGGGTAAAGGAATAGTGGGAATTTGAATCATTGTCTTGTGTTTGTATTAAGATCTTTCCAACCTTGTTGCCTGGTGTAATGGGGATCCTTTTTCTTGTTTTAAAAAAATATATATTCTTCGTATTAGAAGTTCATCAGACTCCTGTAAATTTGTTGAGTACCTTTCTTCCACGGTTTAACAAAAGGTTAGTATGTATAAAGCTAGGTTTCTGTCCGGATCTGATGGTATTAATAACAGTTGGGATCAGAACACCTGCAGGAATTAGGATTGGAGCATGCTTGCCTTGTTGAATAATAAATGTCCTGAAGTTGGGTATATGGAGTACAGTTTTGAAGCTTGATGCGAGCTTAGCATATTAAACAATGAGCAAGATAGCAAACTTTAGGAGGACACCAGCAGATTGATGAAGTGGGCAGACATATGGCAGATGGAATTTAAGTGTGAAGTGGTGAACTTTTAGGAGTAACAGCATGGAGAGAAAGTGTAATCTACATGGCAATGTTTTTATGAGGGCGCACGAGCAGGGGAATCTAGGTATTGCACGTTCACTAATCTTTGAAGGTACCGTGGCAAGTTGATAAGCAGCTCAGAATCATAGAAGTTACAGTGCAGAAGGAGGCCATTCGGCCCATCGAGTCTGCACCGGCTCTTCGAAAGAACACCCTACCGAAGCCCACACCTCCACCCTATCCCCATAACCCAGTAACCCCACCCAACACTAAGGGCACTTTTGGACACTAAGGGCAATTTATCATGGCCAATCCACCTAACCCACACATCTTTGGACTGTGGGAGGAAACCGGAGCACCCGGAGGACACTGGGAGAACGTGCAGACTCCGCACAGACAGTGACCCAAGCCGGAATCGAACCTGGGACCCTGGAGCTGTGAAGCAATTGTGCTATCCACAATGCTACTGTGCTGCCCTTTGTTAAGAAAGCATATAGGATGCTTGGCTTTGTCAATGAAGCGTTGAAAATAAAAACAAGCAAGTCATGTCAAACCTTTACAAATTGTTGGTTGGGACTTATTTGGAATATTGTGTACCATTCTTGGCATCACACTTTTTAGGAAAGATTTTGAGACCTTCAAGAGGATGCGGAACAGGTTCACCAGGATGATACCAGGGATGAAAGTCTTCTGTTATGTGGAGAGATTGGGGAAACTAAGATTGTTCTCATTCAACCAGAGAAGTTTTAATGGAGGACCAAATAGTTGTTCAAATTTGAGTGTTTTGATTGAGCAAGTAGATAGAAACAGCTTCACCTGGCAAGCGGGTTGGCATCCAGAAGTCATAGATTTAAAATAATTGATAAAAGTAGAGTTAAATAAGAGAAATAACTTTACCAAGAGGTTTACGATCTGGAACACACTACTTGAAAGGGTGGTGAAAACCATTCTATAGGAACTTTTAGAAGGCAACTAACTGCACGCGCCTTTGAAGGGAACTAATTTGGTGGGGAAAAGCTGGAGTGAGACTAAAACTGACAGCTCTTTGAAAACAAATGGTGGTTTCCTGTGCTGCAAAATTTGGATTCTATCCTGAGTGCTAACCTAGATTTTCTTCACATTTAGAGCTTGCCACCCAGAGAAGGTCATACTTTAATTATCCCTGTCTCCAGGACCGAGTTTCTTTACTTGCTGAATGTTCCCAACGTACAAAGATAAATTTCATTGAGGTAGACCTTTGGAAATATTCCAGTGGTGGAATTAAACCACCTTTTCTTTTTGAGCTTTTGTTTTTGGTCCTTCCCTCCTGCTGAGGGGCAACATATTTTTCCCTCAGGACTAACCTGTCCAGTTGTAGGTAGATTTAAAAAAAAAAGTCTGCTGCCTTTATGGTATGGCTGTCACTGAAAATGCAGGTTTGTTAATCCCATGGAAATCCCAAATCACTTGACCTATTTGGAAATTGGCGCAAGTTCTGCTTGCACACCATTAGTGCATTTGCATCATTTGTAATTGGGATTTAAATTGTAGTCCTAATTGGGGGTCCAGTGCCATTGTTTTATTCTAGTGTTTTATTCCACTTTTAACTTGTCCCCTTTTTTGTTTCTTCAACAATAAACAAAAATTCTCCGACAAAATGGTTCCCTTTCCTTCCCTCAGTGCACATTTGCTTTCTTGTTTCGTTTAGGGCCGCGTGCATGATCTGTGGCCAGAGCTTTGTTATTTTAACCCTGACATGGTGAAAGGTCGATTCAAAGAATAACCTGGAGTGATTTTTATGATTCTGTAGATACGCTGATCTTTATTCTGAAAATGATCAAAAAATACTTATCCAAAGGTGGCATAATGGTTAGCACTACTGCCTCAGCGCCAGGGACCTGAGTTCAATTCCCACCTCGGGTGACTGTGTGTGGAGTTTGCACATTCTCCCCGTATCTGCGTTTGTTTATGGGTGCTCTGGTTTCCTCCCACAGTCCAAAGATGTGCAGATTAGGTGGATTGGAGAAGCTAAATTGTCCCTTAGGGTGAGGTTACAGGGCCTCTCTGAACTGTCGGGATTCTAGGATCCTATTCTATGCCAGACATAGGTCTCACAGAAATAATTGACTGGTCTGGTGCAAGATTGTACTTTTCAACAAGTAACCCGTGTTTAAATGTCCCTTCGAGTCTTCACACACATGCTCAGATTTCAAGGACCCTGTGAAGTTGAAAATATTTGCAAGAACTGGCAGGGCTTGTTAAACATCACTCTGCTTTGCCCTTTTATATTTCCCGATAACCTGTATCTCAGATGATGTCTCCTCTCTCATCCATACTTGATGAGCTACTTTATGACAAATAACAGCTTGTACATTGTTCACACTCCATAGAGGAAAATTAGTCCGAAATAGCTCATTAATTTGCAGTAGCAGACAATAATGAGAAACTAGTATTTAATATTTGTCTTTATTATTTCATGGGATGGGAGTGTCACTGGCAAAGCTTGCATTTTTAGTCCATCTCTAATGTCCAAGACTGAACATTTCAGAAGGGCAGTTCAGAGTTAACCACATTCCTGTGGGTCTGGAGTCACATGTAGGTCAGACCAGTTAAGAGTGGCAGATTTTCTTCCTTAAAAGGACATTAGTGAACCAGATGGATTTTTGAAACAGTTGATGGTAGCTTCATGGTCACTGTTACCGAGATTAGCTTCCCGAATCCAGATTTATTAATTGAATTTAAATTCCACCAGCTTCCCGTGCTAGGATTTGAGCCCATGGTCCCAGAGCATGAGTCTGGGTCCCTGGATGAAAATGAAAAATTAAAATCGCTTATTGTCACAAGTAGGCTTCAAATGAAGTTACTGTGAAAAGCCCCTAGTCGCCACATTCCGGCGCCTGTTCGGGGAGGCTGTTACGGGAATCGAACCATGCTGCTGGCCTGCCTTGGTCTGCTTTCAAAGCCAGCGATTTAACCCTGTGCTAAACAGCCCCGATGACTAGCCCAGTGACGACACTCTTGAATTTCCTTTCCACACCTCTCTGCCTTTCTACCTCTGGTTATATTTTGAACAGTTGCCCTAAGATCCTCATGCGGTCTGGTGTCATTTTATTTTACAATGCCTCTGTGAAGTGCATTAGGTTTTATTCTGTTAAACGCATTACAAAAGATACCAGTTATTGTTTGACAATTGTTTTTTCACTGAAAATCTGTCCCAAAAGCATTGTACATGTCAAATAGAAAATGTCATAAAGGAATGTAAAGTCATTACCTGTGGGACTCCAACAATAGCGCAGGTCATAAAAAAACGATACTGCCATAGTTAATTCTGAAAAGTTGTGTTCCACTGGCAGCACGTGCACTGAATGCAATAAAATTTTGAAGTGGAGATCAAAAGCATTGAAATAATGAGGGGGGGGGGGGGGGTGGAGGCAGCCCGGCGGCGCAGTGGGTTAGCCCTGCTGCCTCACGGTGCCGAGGTCCCAGGTTCGATCCCGGCTCTGGGTCCGTGTGGAGTTTGCACATTCTCCCTGTGTTCGTGTGGGTTTCGCCCCCACAACCCAAAGATGTGCAGGATAGGTGGATTGGCCACGCTAAATTGCCCCTTAATGGGAAAATTAATTGGGTACTCTAAATTTATTTTTAAAAAAAAAGAAATAACGAGGGTGTTCACATATCAAGAAAACCCAACATGAGTCAAATTAGTTTAAATGACTTGAGGTAAGTGGTGGTTCTGGAATAGTTAATTTTGAGGCATACATTATACAATGGGAAGAAAAATCATTTAATGAAGATATTCTCACAAATAGCCTGTCAATGCAATATGTTAACAAAGCATTTTTTCCCACTTGTTTGGGGAAGAATAGTTGTGCGAAGATGTATATGTGTGTTACAGAAGCCCCAAGTTATTTTTATAGCTGCAAATCTCCAGTGAGAGTTGGAGGCTTACATTGCATCTGCATGTGTGAGGGGTCCGGGAACTAGTTTTCCTTTTCGAAGTGTGAGTAAATCATCCGAGTCTTCGCCAATTTACACATATAGCCCACAACGCAGACAAAGGAAATTATATTGAACCAATCTGTACCTGGATCGTAGAAAAACATTTAAAAGCGAGGGATAAAATGTAGAAGATGGAAGTGCGAACCATTGTTTTGAAATTACAATGTTTACATAAGAATATGTGTCTCATCATTAAAATGGGAAATTGCTCTTAAATTTCTTTGTTTTCTGTTGTTAATGTGCCACTGCTAATGTTTATGGGTTACGTGGATGGCTGAAAGCCTTCTTAGCATTTCAGAATATGGAAAGTACGTCGCACAAAAATAATAACAAAACCTTCTTCATAGAATTTACGGTGCAGAAGAAATCCATTTGGCCCATCGAGTCTGCACCGGCCCTTGGAAAGAGCACCCTACCCAAGCCCACACCTCCCCTTATCCCCGTAACCCAGTAACCCCACCTAGCCTAAGGGCAATTTATCATGGCCAATCCACCTAACCTCCACATCTTTGGACGATGGGAGGAAACCAGAGCATCCGGAGGAAACCTACGCAGACATGGGGAGAATGTGCAGACTTAGCACAGACAATGACCCAAGCCGGGAATCGAACCTGGGACTCTGGAGCTGTGAAGCAACTGTGCTAACCACTGTGTTACTGTGCTGCCCTCTGGTTATGATGTATTTGCATTGACACGTGGTGGGCCAGCTGAAAGAATGATTAAACATTAAGGTACAATATCACCAACCCACAATTGTAGCTTTTCAGATACATGTGTGAGAGTCCATTTTGAAATACAAACTTAGCCATTTCTGCTTAAATTTCTGAATATGTTTCTGTTTGGCGTGACGATATGTATATTGCCATTTTTGGCAGAAATGATGTACACAAATAAAAAATGGATTGACTATTCATAAGCCATGGTGGGAAAGGCACACAATGGGTATCTTCTGGGTAGAAGCAATGTAGCATACTGGGATGTCATAATGTCATTGATGATAGATATAATAAGCAAAAATATATTTCTTGTTACAAATTACAAGCCCTGTGCATTCTCTCATGTCCACATATTATTTAAAATGTCCAACAATGGGATTTCTTCTATATTGTAAGTAATGCAATGTGTTATCTGGGCTGTTTTAGCACAGGGCTAAATCGCTGGCTTTGAAAGCAGACCAAGGCAGGCCAGCAGCATGGTTCAACGCCCATACCAGCCTCCCCGAACAGGCACCGGAATGTGGTGACTAGGGGCTTTTCACAGTAACTTCATTTGAAGCCTACTTGTGACAATAAGCGATTTTCATTTTTCATTATCTTTCACCTATCCTCGTTCCAAGGGTTGGTGCGCTATGAACAATCTCTCCATTGATTTCTATTCTCCGCTTCCTTTGCCTGCCCCATAGGCCAGTTCACATTTTTGAGCTTTTGAAAAGAGGTTGAAATCGTTCATGTGGCAATGAGTTTGGATCTTGGGATGCAGTATGAATGCTGTTGAAGGCTGTTGTGCTCTCATTGGAGATGGTCACTTTTTGACACTCGGCGACGCAAGTAATACTTGTCACTTAGCAACCCGAGATTGGATGTTGTACAGATCATGCTAATTCTATGTCATTTATTTGAGGATTTATAAATGGAGCATTACTTGTGCAATAAGCAGTGAACAGTCCCACTTCTGACCTTATGATGCAGAGAAAGCTATCCAATGATATTTTCCGGTTCTGCATTTCTGATCAAACCGAGCTAGCTTCATTTCTGTTCCCAGTTGAAGTTGTTGGATTGAAAAAGAAAGAATTGAGTATCTTGGTTATTTTGTTTTTGCAAATAGCTGCTGCTTGCCTCTACTTCTCCACTGCATTTAATTTACTGATATTACTCTAATTGGGTGGCGTGCTAAAAAGCTGCAAGGTTTCTTTTGCATAACTTGTATTAAACCTCAGGGTTGCTTTAAATACTCCTCTTGGTTCATGAGATCCTTGTGATCCAGGTAAAGAAAACTGCTTTGTTTGTCAAGTGAAAATGCCAACAATAAATCTGTTTGTTTTTAATTTATAGCCTAATACAAAACCATAAATCTGCAAGATCTTTAGTGCAGGAGAAATGTAACATTTGTTATGTATGTCTGTTTTTACAGCTATATCCAAGGTTCAATTCATTAATGTGGTTTTTATATGATTGCCAACATGCTGTGCTCCACTATCTTCAGTTGTTTCATCAATGGCTTTCCCTGCGTCCATAAGGTCAGAAATGGGGCTGGTCATTGCATGAAGTTCTGCTCGATTCATTCCTCAGCATTGGCATGATCTGTACAACATCCAGGCTTGGGTTGATGAGTGGCAAGTAGTTGTGCCATTTGAGTGGCAAAAAAATGACCACCTCCAGCAAGAGAGAGAGCACAACATCATCTTCCACATTCTTGCCACGGAAATTTCTCTCCATCAGTATCCTGGGCTTCACCCTTGGCCAGAAACTAAACTGGACCACCGGCCTGGCACAAGTCATATACTTCATTTGGTTAGATGGGCACAACTGCAAGAACACTCCAGATGCGAACTACTATTTGGGACAGGGGTCCCAATTCACCAAATTCTCTACAAGCACAAACATCTACTCCCTCTGAGACTTTCAGAGCTCTGTGCTTCTTAACTGCATGACACACTGCAATGACTAGCCAAGGCATTTTGAATAGCACCTCCTAAACCTGCAACTAGCTGCCACCTAGAAGGATAAGATCAGCAGGTGCATAGAAACCTCCAAGTCTGAGCAATATATTGTCCTCCATTATTGCTGGATCTCCCACCACAATAGCATTATGGAAGCACTTTCACCACCTTGATTTCCACGTTTCAGGAAGGTGGCCAACCATTGGCAACTCAGGTGGATTATAAATTCTGGTATTCCTACCGCTGCGGGCATCCCAACACTTGTTTAAAAATTTGTTTTTTTTCAGTTCCTGTCAGCAATGTATTTTTGTCTTTTTACATTTTTCACAAAGGTTGAATGGAGCCTTGCAGCAACTCCAGAAATACAAATATTGGAAGGTAGAAAGCCCATTAATACTGATATAGCTGACTTAAGTGTACAGCTGTGCCAATTATAATACTGCTTCAATCTGATTTTCATTTAATCATTAAATGTTGTACAATGCCTGAAAAGAACTACAATTCTATCTTAAATATATATTTAAAGTTGAAGTACTGTTAATTGTATGTTGACCTTTGTCGAATCATAGAATGATTCAGTGTAGGAGGAGACCATTTATTTGGTACATTATGCCTGTGCTAACTGTTTGAAAGACCTATCCAATTAGTCCTGTACCCAATTCATTCCCTATATTTTTTCACTTCACCTGTTTATTCACCTCCCTTTTAAAAGTTACAATTGATTCTGCTTTCCGCACCCTTTCAGACAGTGATTTACATGTCACAACACCTTACTTCGTAAAGTAATTTCTCCTCTTGCCTCTGGTTCTTTCACCAATGACCTTGAATTTTCTTTTTGCTGACTTGAGCCAAAGAGAAAACCTTTGCTGCTTCTGGATTTTTTTTGTTGCTGTCGTTCAACTATAGTCATTCTGATCCTGCACATAAGAACATCAGAACTAGGAGCAGGAGTAGGCTATCTGGCCCCTCGAGCCTGCTCCACCATTCAGTGAGATCGTGGCTGATCTTTTGTGGACTCAGCTCCACTTTCCGGCCCGAACACCATAACCCTTAATCCCTTTATTTTTCAAAAAACTATCTATCTTTATCTTAAAAACATTTAATGAAGGAGCCTCTACTGCTTCACTGGGCAAGGAATTCCATAGATTCACAACCCTTTGGGTGAAGAAGTTCCTCCTAAACTCAGTCCTAAATCTACTTCCCCTTATTTTGAGGCTATACCCCCTAGTTCTGCTTTCACCCGCCAGTGGAAACAACCTGCCTGCATCTATCCTATCTATTCCCTTCATAATCTAATATGTTTCTATAAGATCCCCCCTCATCCTTCTAAATTCCAACGAGTACAGTCCCAGTCTATTCAACCTCTCCTCGTAATCCAACCACTTCAGCTCTGGGATTAGCCTAGTGAATCTCCTCTGCACACCCTCCAGTGCCAGTACGCCGTTTCTCAAGTAAGGAGACCAAAACTGAACACAATACTCCAGGTGTGGCCTCACTAACACCTTATACAATTGCAGCATAACCTCCCTAGTCTTAAACTCCATCCCTCTAGCAATGAAGAACAAAATTCTATTTGCCTTCTTAATCACCTGTTGCACCTGTAAACCAACTTTTTGCGACTCATGCACTAGCACAGCGGCATGTTTTAATATTTTATCATTTAAATAATAATCCCTTTTGCTGTTGTTCCTACCAAAATGGATAACCTCACATTTGTCAACATTGTATTCCATCTGCCAGACTCTAGCCCATTCACTTAGCCTATCCAAATCCCTCTGCAGACTTCCAGTATCCTCTGCACTTTTTGCTTCACCACTCATCTTAGTGTCGTCTGCAAACTTGGCCACATTGGCCTTGGTCCCCAACTCCAAATCATCTATGTAAATTGTGAACAATTGTGGGCCCAACACTGATCCCGGAGAGACACCACTAGCTACTGATTGCCAACCAGAGAAACACCCATTAATCCCCACTCTTTGCTTTCTATTAATTAATCAATCCTCTATCCATGCTACTACTTCCCCCTTAATGCCATGCATCTTTATCTTATGCAGCATATCTTTTGTGTGGCCCCTTGTCAAAGGCTTTCTGGAAATTCAGATATACCACATCCATTGGTTCGCCATTATCCACCTCACTGGTAATGTCCTCAAAAAATTCCACTAATTAGTTAGGTACGACCTGCCCTTTAGGAACCCATGTTGCGTCTGCCCAATGGGACAATTTCCATCCAGATGCCTCGCTATTTCTTCCTTGATGATAGATTCCAGCATCTTCCCTACTACCGAAGTTAAGCTCACTGGCCTATAATTACCCGCTTTCTGCCTATCTCTTTTTTTTTTTTTTCAACAGTGGTGTCATGTTTGCTAATTTCCAATCCGCCGGAACCACCCCAGAGTCCAGTGAATTTTGATAAATTATCACTAGTGCATTTATTATGTTTACTCCTCCAATCTCATTTCCACAAAATTACCACCAGTGCATCCTCCAGTACTGTGCCTTTGTATATAATAATAATCTTTATATTGTCACAAGTAATAACCTGCCTAATCCCATTTACCAGCACTTGGCCCACAACCTTGAGTGTTATGATGTGCCACGTGCTTATCCAGGAACTTAAAACATTTTAAAAATTATAACTTTAGAGTACCCCATTCATCTTTTCCAATTAAGGGGCAATTTAGCGTGGCCAATCCACCTACCCTGCACATCCTTTTTGGTTGTAGGGGCGAAACACACGCAGACACTGGGAGAATGTGAAAACTCCACACAGACAGTGACCCAGAGCCGGGATCGAACCTGGAACCTCAGCGCTGTGAGGCTGCAGGGCTAACCCACTGTGCCACCGTGGTGCCTATCCAGGTACTTTTTAAAGGATGTGAGGCAATCCGCCTCTACCACCCTCCCAGGCAGTGCATTCCACACCATCACCACCCTCTGGGTAACAAGGTATTTCCTTGCATCCCCCTGAACCTCCTACCCCCTCACCTTGAACTTGCGTCCCCTCGTGATTGACCCTGCTTAATAATAATAATCTTTATTATTGTCACAAGTAGGCTTACATTAACACTGCAATGAAGTTGCTGGTAAAGCCATTAATCGCCACATTCCGGCGCCTGTTCAGGTACACAGAGGGGGAATTCAGAATTCTCAGCTGGTACAGGAATTGAACCCATGCTGCTGGCCTTGTTCTCCTGGACTTCACTTATTTCACTGTTCTTCAAACTTGATTCAGCAACTTATTGATGCTCCATGCTGTCTCTACCCTCCCAAAATCATTGTTATCTCATCAAGGGACTTCTGACTTTAAGTCCTTTCTCCTTCCTATTATCACCATCTATTTCTGATTTCCTGGTTGCTATCCGGTTTATTTGGATCCTAATGTTTATGTAGTCAGACTGATATAATTTCCTGGAGTCCATTTGTATCCATGTTTTGTCTGTCGCTCAAAACCCAACCTTTTCATTCTATTTCCTACTTTTGTTTGTTCGTAGGAAGTTCTTTTCTCTTTGGACCCCTTTTCTGCCCTTGTCGTGCCTCATTTCATATCTACTTTCTTGGGTCCTTCACTATCCCAGATTCTGACCCGCCTACTCTATTGTCTGTGTCCCAGGCATGCATCCCTGATAGCTAAGTTGAGAGCTTTTCTCTCTGCCCTCTTTGGCATTCTCCAGGTTGATCGAGGTATTCTGCACAAACTCTTTTTATGAGCAGCAATCCCAATTTCCCATCCTATTCTCCTGAGAAACTTGCCAGCCAGCTTGTCCATTGGGGGCTAATATTGCCAATCATCTTCCCATTCAACTTGCCCCTCCCTCTACTGATCCTGTGGACTCTTGTCAGTGGATCTCCCTGTCTGAGTGAACCTCCAATCACATTCATGCCATTGTGATGTTTTCATCTCCATAACATTGCCCAACTTTGCCCTTGCCTCAGATCGTAGCTGCTGAAATCCTCATTCAGTCTTTTCTTACCTAATGTCTTGAATGCACTCCTGGGTGGTGTACCCAGACCCCATCTCCCCTGACTAACCTCCTTGACCTCAGGCGATCCAAAGCACTGCTGTCCATGTCCTCATTGGAACCAAGTTCCGTTGGCCCTGTCGCTGACCTATATTAGTTCTTGGTCAAACACACCTTCTCATTTTCATCTGTTTTCAAATCCATCCATTGACTCACCTGAGCCCATTGCAGTAATCTCCTTCTCTCTGGATATCTGTATTCATCGAATTCTTGCATCTTGGATTGGATTGGATTTGTTGATTGTCACGTGTACCGAGGTACAGTGAAAAGTATTTTTCTGCGAGCAGCTCAACAGATCATTAAGTACATGGGAAAAGAAAAGGAAATAAAAGAAAATACATAATAGGGCAACACAAGGTATACAATGTAACTACATAAGCACCGGCATCGGATGAAGCATACAGGGTGTAGTGTTAATGAGGTCAGTTTATAAGAGGGTCATTTAGGATTCTTCAATTCACCCAAACCTACCTCTCTGACCAAGCTTTTGGTCTTCTGACCCAAGATCCGAGTATTTCCTTGTATGGCTGCGTGTCATATTTGATTTAATTTTTTTAATTGAATTTTTTTTTTCCAATTAAGGGGCAATTTAGTGTGGCCAATTCGCCTATCCGGCACATCTTTGGGTTGTGGGGCTGAGACCCACGCAGGCACTGGGAGAATGTGCAAACTCCACACCAGTGATCCGGGGCCAGGATCGAACGAGGGGTCCTCAGTGCCCTGAGGCAGCAGTGCTAACAACTGCGTAACCGTGCTGCCCTATATTTTATAATGCTCCTGTGAAGTGATTTGGGATATTTTAATACACGAACAGTGCTATAAGTTGTTATCCTGACCCTTCTGCCACTGGAAACAGTTTCTCTTTATTCATTCCATCAAAACTCTTCATGATTTTTAACACCACCAGATTTGCTCTAACTGTTACAACCCATCTCATGGAGGAGGAATGAATGATCCACTACCACGTTCAGCTTGCAGAATATGAGCTCCCACAATAAGGGGGCGGGGGAGACCCTTAACTAAGTCAATGTACCTTTGTATTAATAGGGTCGGAGAGTCCAGCACCGACTAGAGAAGTCCCAGTTGGGAACTACTGGAGCTGTGTGTATAGTTAACGTGTTAAATAAAAATACGTTTTGTTTTCTCTACAACTTGGTGTGGACTCTTTCTTGCCCCTTACAAAACCTATCCTTCTGCAAGAAGAACTACCCTAGTTTCTCCACATAACTGAAGTTTATTTGTGGTACAATTTGGTAAATCTCATTCTGTACTCCCTGAGGCCTTGACATTCATGTGTTGACTAGAATTGGACACAATCCTCCTTAGCCAGTGTTGATAAAAGGTTTAACCTAGTGTGGGCTGGTTTAGCACAGTGGGCTAAACAGCTGGCTTGTAATGCAGAACAAGGCAGCAGCGCGGGTTCAATTCCTGTACTGGTCTCCCTGAACAGGTGCTGGAATGTGGCGACTAGGGGCTTTTCACAGTAACTTCACTGAAGCCTACTCGTGACAATACTCTATTATTATTATGTCCTTTCTTTTGTGCTCTACATCTGGATTAATAAAGCCACTGGTCCCATTTTGGCAAGTTTTCACATTGTAACATAAAGTTGGTGCAGCATTTGCTTTACAGTATAATACATTTGAGATAATGAATCAGAATTGCAACCCTGTAACATCTTTCGTTCATAACATTTTTCAAGATATATAGAGGGTTGCATTGTGTTAACTCTGAACAATAATGGATTCCTCAATATTTCATTGTGAACAACTTGGACTTGTATCATCCCTTTAACACTATGTCTGTAGATGCTTTACAGGAGTGTTTCAACTACAAAGCGTCTGTAATTTCTGTAAGTTTTCTCTGCAAGTGAAATTAAACTGTACTTGTGACATTGTGTACATTACTATAATTCTACTGAATAATGTGCCTTTGGGCATTGGCTGTTACACAAGGAGGAGAATTTATCCTTTTCAACGGTGTCCCGTTTTTGTGATGATTTAATTTTTTTTCTCTCTTTTTAAAAAAAACGCATTTTATTCAAACTTGTATCAAAGTAGGTTTCAGCAAATAAACACCCCGGGAAACATTCTTCCCAACAATCAACTATACAGTTTGTACAGATTTTTCTCTCCCCCCCCCCCCCCCCCCCCCCCTCCCCGCGACGAACAGCTCCTTAAACACGGTCACAAACATACCCCACCTTTTCTCAAACTCTCCTGCTGAGCCCCTTAACTCATACTTTATCTTCTCTAACCGCAGGAAGTCATACAGGTCGCCCAACCATGCTGCTACCCCCGGTGGCGATGCCGATTGCCACTCCAGCAAAATTTGTCGCCGTGCAATCCGAGGCGAAGGCCAAGACATCTGCCTTCCTCCGCTCCATGAGCGTGTCTGGGTCCACTCCCTCCTTCACTACCCTGGCTAAGACCGCGAACACTCCCGCCCAGAATCTTCCCAATTTTTCACAACCCCAAAACATGTGCGCATGATTCGCTGGCACCCGCCCACACCTCTCTCACTCATCTGCTACCCCCTGAAAGAACCCACTCATTCTTGCTCGAGTCATATGCACCCTGTGCACTACCTTAAACTGTATGAGGCTTATCCTTGCACAAGAGGAGGGTCCCGTTTACCCTTCGCAGTGCCTCACTCCATGTTCCCCAATTGATCTCCATTCCCAACTCCGCTTCCCATTTCTCCTTGATTCTCACCACCCGCTCGTCACCCTGCTCCCCCAGCCACTTATCCCCAATTCTTCCCTCCCCTTCCACAACCGGAAGCAGCAGTCGCTCCAGCAGGGTGTGTCCCGGCAGTCCAGGGAACCCCTTCCAGACCTTTCGTGCAAAGTCCCGAACCTGTACATACCTGAACTCACTACCCCTCGGCAGCTCTACCCTCTCCCTTGGCTCCTCCATACTGACAAACTCTTCCTCCAAATACAAATCCCTCACCTTGACCATGTTGCTCATTGTGTTTCTCTTAATTTGGCTCTGAAGATGGCGGCCAATATGGTCGCCTTCCTTAATTCTAATTACTTTTGCTCGAGAGTCGCCAGGTATCTCTCTATCGCCACAAGGTTCAAAACCGAATACTGATCAAAGACTCGATACACCAGTTAGTAAGTTCGAACTCCATGCTCATTTATTTACACACAGTTAAATATACTCATGCATAAAACTCTACAAACTAAACTATCACTACTGCTAAAGCCTATACTTGGCTTCGGGCGCCCACTCAGTCAGAGGAACAATGGCCGTTGTTCGGTTCGGAGGCTGCTGGGGTCGATTTGGTACAGAATAACAGCTGGGAGTGTCTGTTTCGTAGCGTGCGTTGACCTTGGACTTACTTGTTCTGATGTTGCTGTTGGGCAGGTCTCTCCTTGGTGAGAGCCGGGGCCGCAAGAGAGCGATTCTCTCTTGGGAGATTCTTCTTATACCCAAAAGGGGCTTTGTGCGCTTTTGGGCGGGCCTTGAACTTTGCCCCAATTAATTGGTCTGTTTCCCAATCTTTCTCATCAATTTCCTCCAATAGAGGGGTGGGTGCCCTGATTGCTGGGCGTGTCCTAGGTGGCTGTTGGCCTGCTTTGTTCATTTCTTTAAAAAGATTTTATTCAAAATTTTTCACAGATTATCACAACAAGAATAGAACTCTTCCCCCCCCTTACACAAATAATAAAACAACAAGAACAAAAGTGCATAAATAAACAAACGTTAAACAGTAAACAATAGTGCATCCTCCTACTAGACATAAACTTACCCCCCCCCCCCCCCCCCATCCGGGTTGCTGCTGCTGCTGACCATCTCCTAACGCTCCGCCAGGAAGTCTAGGAACGGCTGCCACTGCCTGAAGAATCCTTGCACAGATCCCCTTAAGGCAAATTTCACCTTCTCCAATTTAATAAATCCTGCCATATCATTAATCCAGGATTCCATGCTTGGGGGCCTCGCATCCTTCCACTGAAGCAGAATCCTTTGCCGGGCTACCAGGGACGCAAAGGCTAGAATACCGGCCTCTTTCGCCTCCTGCACTCCCGGCTCGTGCAACACCCCAAATATTGCGAGCCCCCAGCTAGGCCTAACCCTGGAATTCACTACCCTTGACACCATCCTCGCTACGCCGCTCCAGAACTCCTCCAATGCTGGACATGCCCAGAACATGTGGGTGTGGTTTGCTGGGCTCCCCGAACACCTCACACATCTGTCCTCGGCCTGCTTTGTTCTGGCCTCCTCTGGCGCCGGGGTGTCTGTCTTGGTATTGTTTACTTAAATGTTGCCTTTTTGTTCCCGGGGATGGCTCATTAATATGGAAATGGTTTGCAGTATCGGTCTTGTCTGGGAGCTGTGGCTCCGATCAACAGACACACATTGTACCTGCTTTCTTAGTATTGTCCATTTTCCCTGCAATCTTTGCAAAGTGTCCATTTTATAATTGGGAAGTGGCTATCCCAGATGGCTACAACCAGCCCCACTTCCCTCCACCTCCAGTATACACTATCCAACCCCCCCCCAACCACCACCCCCGGTTCAAACCCATGATTCTTGCACAGCGGCTTTCGCACCGACATCCCTGCCACCCCAAAATGCCTCCTCAGCTGATTCCATATCTTCACCGTGGACTGCACCACTGGGCTCCCTGAAAACCTACTCTGAGCCATTGGCAATGCCGCCGTCACCATAGCCCTCAAACTGGATCCCTTACAAGATTCCTCCTCCATCCTAACCCACTCTACCCCTTCTCTTTCCCACTACCGCTGCACCTTGTCCACATTCGCCGCCCAATAAGAATGAAGCGAGTTTGGCAACACCAACCCCCCCCCTGCTGCCTCTGCCTCTGTCGCAGGGTCCTCCCCACCCTCTGCACCTTCCCCACCCATACAAAGTCAGAGATGATTGTGTCCATTTTCCGAAAAAAAGGCCTTTGGAATCTAGATCGGGAGAGCCTGAATGATAAACAAGAACCTCGGCAGAATATTCATTTTCACCACTTGGACCCTCCACGCCAACATTAAGTGCAGTGTATCCCACTTCTTAAGATCGTCCCTGGCCTCCTCCACCAGCTTCATTAAGTTCCACTTATGGAGCCCGTCCGTTCCCTTGCTACCTGAATCCACAAGTACCTAAACTTCTCCCTCGCTACCGTAAATGGCATCCCTCCCTAAATTAGCCCGCTGTGCCAGCTGATTCACTGGGAATACCTCGCTTCTCCCGCCATTCAGCTTGTATCCCAAGAACCCTCCAAACCTCCCCAACAGGCCCATGATCCTTCCCGTACTCTCCAACGGATCCGAAACATACAGCAAGAGGTCATCGGCATCGAGCGACACCCTATGCTCCGTCTGTCCTCTCGTTATCCTCTGCCACTTTGCCGACCCCCTGAGAGCCATCACCAATGGCTCTATGGCCAGCGCAAACCGCAGCGGCGACAGCGGACACCCCTGCCTCGTCGCCCTGTGTGAGTCAAAGCTTTGTGAGCTCATATCATTCGCCCCCACCCTCGCTCTTGGTACCGCATACAGCAACCGTACCCATGCTACAAACCTCGGCCAAACCCAAACCTTCCCAAAACTTCGAACAAGTACCGCCACTCCATCCGATCAAATGCTTTCTCCGTGTCCATGGGCACCACCACCTCCGGTACCAGAGCCCTCGACGGATTCATCACCACATTCAACAGCCGTCTTTTTAAAAAATATATATTTTTATTGAAACATTTGCAAAATTTTTATAACGATAACAAACAAAACAAGAATAACAAAAACATCAACATGGTAAACTAGACATTTGCCACCCAACCCCATCTGTACATCCCGTAACCATATTGCACCTACCCACCCACCCCACCTTGCTCCCCCCTTCAGAATGCTGCTTCTGCTGACATTTTAATTTTCCCCGAGGAAAATCGACGAACGGCTGCCACCTCCGGGAGAACCCCAGCATTGACCCCCTCAAGGCAAACTTTATTTTCTCCAGCTTGGGAAACCCAGCCATGTCACCGACCCAAGTCTCCGCACTCGGTGGCTTTGAGTCCCTCCACATACTTGGTGGCTTCGAGTCCCTCCACATTAACAGCCGTCTTATATTACTCGTGAGCTGCCTGCCCTTCACGAAGCCTGTTTGATCTTCTGCAACCACCCCCGGGATACAATCCTCCATCCTCCCCACCAACAACATAGTCAATACTTTCACATCTGTGTTCAATAGTGACATGGGTGTATACGACCCACATTCCACCGGATCCTTCCCTTTTTGGGGGATCAGTGTGATTACTGCCTGCTTCATCGTCTCCGGCAACTCCCCATTCCCCTAATGCCACTCCTGTGGGGGCATGAGCACCTGTGAAGGAAGCATCCACTGGAACTATGCCATTAACTTGCCATATATGACAATGAGCCGAATGATTTTGGAGCTCGATACTGCAGCTAATGTGCTGTTTTAACCTTGCACAGCTGAACATGTGTTCAGCAGGCAAGACCGCCCACGTGACCACCCACACCCCGCTGACACCATTTAAAGGGATGATCAATTACTTTGAGGTTAGAGGCTGGTTGGAAGCAATAATCACTGGAAGTCATTGTGTAAGTGTTTGGTTTCCTCAATTGTTCAAAGCTTCTCCAGTCGAGTAGCACAGTGGTTAGCACTGTCGCTTCACAGCGCCAGGGTCCCAGGTTCGATTCCCGGCTTCGGTCACTGTCTGTGCAGAGTCTGCACGTTCTCCCCGTGTCTGCGTGGGTTTCCTCCGGGTGCTCCGGTTTCCTCCCACAAGAACCGAAAGACGCGCTGTTAGGTGAATTGGACATTCTGAATTCTCCCTCCGTGTACCCGAACAGGCTTCGGAATGTGGCGACGAGGGAATTTTCACGAACTTCATTGCAGTGTTTAATGTAAGCCTATTTGTGACAATAATAAAGATTATTATTATTATTAATAGTATGACACATATTGTGAGGGATTTGGTCCTGACTTCATGGAGCCGACATGCACCTCTTGCTTCCAGACATGGGTGCAATAGTTTGTATCCTCTTGGATTTCAGCATGATGGGGTGAGTAAGCAGCGGAAATCGAGCAACTCCAGCCAGGGAGGAAGTTGAGGTTGAGATAGGACCTCAGCAAGAGACCGCATACATTCCGAGGATTTGGGGAGCAATTTCCCCATGTAAACTACGGAGGAACAATGGACAATATTTTACTGTCGGCTTTGGGATCCTGATGTTTGAACAAAATGGGAGTCCCAAGCCTGTACTTGCTGGTAGAGAGCACGGCACTGTGATATTCCTGGAGCTGACTTCCAAATTGGAACCTTTGCGCTTTCCACCCAATTGAGGATGATCGACGCATTCCTGTTGCTGTTGGTTCAATCATAAGGCTGGCAGCACTTGAGCCTTACCAGTCCCACTGGGGGAGCGGAGTGCTGCTAAGGAAATCGGAGACCTGGAGGTGAAGTTAATATCTTTATCAGAGCGGACAGGCTTCTGGACCTTTTGAATCAGAGGTTTGTTGGTGCCGTGGCGGGAAACCTGTTTGGTGCTTATTACTCTGGAGAATCCCAGAGTGCTGCCAGGAGACACTTCCATTAGGCTAGCAGTGCCAGCACATGGCAGGGTGGGCCATTCTGTTGGCAAAATGCTGGGCAATTGCTAAAACAGCCCCTCATTGGGGCATTAATGGCATAAATTTGACTGCTTGCTTACATGGTGCGAGTAGCTAATATAATTTCCCTGTTCGTCTCTGGAAGGTTTCCCAGTGGCAGGAATGCATCAGGGAGCCGCCCGATGGTGCTCCCACTTACTTTCTGGTTCGGTTCATTTCAGACTTGTCCTGCGTCACCCACAAAGCAATTTAGTCAGGTGTCTCCATGTCCAACTGTAGTGTACCCCCAGTGTAGGGGCTGGTTCAGCACAGTGGGCTAAAAAGCTGGCTTGTAAAGCAGAACAAGGCCAGCAGTGCGGGTTCAATTCCCGTACCAGCCTCCCCGAACAGATGTCGGAATGTGGCGACTAGGAGCTTTTCACAGTAACTTCATTTGAAGCCTACTTGTGACAAGCGATTTTAATTTAATTTCCTGCAGGTTACTGCCCAGTATCTTGACAGCAATCACGATGGCTTAATATAGAGCCAGCTTGCTGTGCCATCTGCATTTGAGCTATCACAACACAACCTGAGTCAAATGGTGACTCAGGCTATCTGCTGACCACGCGGCTCATACCTCCAATGTGTGACCCACACATATAATGAAAGCCATATGGGATATGGTTGAGCAGACCATTGGGATGCTAAAGCAATACTGTGCCTGAATCCCTCGGATGAGAGCTTGACAAAGCATGTGTCCAGATTTGTTGTGTGCTCGGTACTGTCACAAGCATAAAGGTACAGCCCTTGCTCACAGGATATCGCAACCAGCTGAGGAGGAAGGAAGATCACAACCCCATTCTGTTGGTGTCTCCATATCAGTTCATCTTCCTGCCGTACCAGTGAATGCAACCCCAATTCCCCATTTGCAAACCTGCCCATACATGACCTGTCTTCTGTTACTGATCATCACCATGTCTGCTTGGCCGCAGTGTAAAAATAAATGCCAAAGGGCAGCACGGTGGCACAGTGGGTTAGCCCTGGTGCCTTATGGCGCCGAGGTCCCAGGTTCGATCCCAGCTCTGGGTCACTGTCTGTGTGGAGTTTGCACATTCTCCCTGTGTCTGCATGGGTTTTGCCCCACAACCCAAAAATGTGCAGGCTCGGTAGATTGGCCACGCTAAATTGCCCCTTGATTGGAAAAAAATGAATTGGGTACTCTAAATTTATTTATTTTTTTAAAATGCAAGCACAGACATAAAATTCCAAACCAAAATAATAAATCAGACTATGCCATAATGCATACAGTTTTCAATTTATCACCCCTATACATTCCATTACTGCCCATCTTTACCAGCCCTGGTGCTCCCACACAGCACTATCTCTGTGGCAACAGCATGGCTTGTGGAGGGCTGCCCAATTTCAGTGGGTGAGACTGCAAGACAGCCTTGCAGCTTGACCTAGACCAGCTCTGGCTTGAGGGCCTGGCTTCAGATTGCAACATCTGGACATGGGTTGTAGCAGTTTGAGCTGATGGCCAGTAGCAAAGACATCTGCAGCTTGGTATGGTGGGAAATGAGATGGTATTATCCTGACAGAACGGGACGCTCCCCCCCCCCCCCCCCCCCCCCAAGTAAACTTTTGCCAATCCCCAGTGTGACACCTCATCAATTTTGGTTATGTTTTGGAGGAAATATTGTTAAACTGGTGTGTTTGTGTGTGTGTGTGTGTCTTTGCTTGCAGACATTTTTCGCCCTTGTAGTACCAATCGGAACTTCCATGGCAGCAACCTGAAATTGCATGGGAGCAAGCTGGGTTTCCATGGCAGCAAGCTGACCTTGCGTGACTTTATTCCGCTGTCTGCTTGTGCTGCAATTAAAGCATTGGCTTTGGCCAAAGGCATTGGCCATCAGATGCTGCATTGTGTTTGGGTCTGCAAGTGTCCTGATTGTGTTGTCCACCACTCCCATGCTGGAAAGGATGGACTATAGGCTCAACAGGAATCCTGAAATCGTGCCAGAGGCCTTTGTGCACCATAAGACATGGGAGCAGAATTAGGCCACTCGGCCCATCGAGCCTGCTCCGCCATTCAATCATGGCTGATATTTTTCTCATCCCCATTCTCCTGCTTTCTCCTCCGAACCCCTGATCTTAAACAGTGGTGTTAGATTAGCCACTTTCCAGTGCTCTGGGACCCTCCCTGCCTCCAGTGATTCCTGAAAGATCATCACCAATGCCTTCACAATCTCCTCAGCTACCTCTGATATTACTCCCATAGTAATAAAATGTTTGTGGAATGTTGCTGACAGAATCACGATTGGATTTATTTCTTGGGAGGGTTGGATAAAGAATTGGGTCTTTGAGTGCAAGCCACCTTAAGGTTTTTTTCAGTTCTTGAGGTATTGTTGACCGTTGGAAGGTCTGGGGAAGGCTGTTGGGTATTTAGGTAGTTGTCACTTTGGCTCAGTTGTTAGCACTCTTCAGTGACAAGCTCCCAGATTGGAGTAGGAAAGTCATTCTGGTGACGTACCAGGGTGCAAAGTCATAGGTGCCTTCTTTCAGATGGAATGATAACCAAGACCCCCATTTGTCTGCTCTGATGGATATAAAAGGTCCATTGGAACGATTTTGAAGAACAGGGGAGTTTTTCCTGATGTCCTGGCCAATATTTATCCCTCCGTCAACATCACGTAAAACAGATCATCATGTCATTGTCATGTTGCTGTGTGCAATGTGCCTGTTGTGTTCCCGACGTTAAGACAGTGACTATACTTCTATACTTTGAAAGTATTTCATTGACTGTAAAGCACTTGGAGATGAGTGGTTGTGAAAAACACTATGTAAAATGTGAGTCTTTTTACTGTGAGTAGTAAGATTGGGGAGACACTGCTGAGGAAGAGCAAATGGAAGATTATGGGAGCTTTGTGCAAGGTCTTGGGAGTGCCAGGAGGGGAAAGCATGGTCGGGCACGTGGTCATGATGACAGATGGAGAAAGGGGGGTGATTGGGTGAGTGAAGGAGCGAATTGAAGGTGAAAAAGAATCCATCCCGAACCTCCCAAGAAAATGCTTCAGAAGCAAGGACTCGAAACCTGGAGAAACGGTGACTGGATAATTTGGAAAGAATTGTTGTACTTTATTGGAATTTATTTACCAGTTCAGGCAGCAAGCCTTCAGGATAACCTGTCGTTGCATGAAGGAAAAGTGTTTCAACCTTGACTGGAAACTGATTCCAACATGATGCTGCATTTATATTGTTTGTATAGCAGCAGCTAAAAATGCCCCTGCTTAAAGTTGACAGGAACACTGGCTTTTACTACAATTGACTAAGTCACCTTGACTCGAAACGTTATTTTATTTTAATTTTTATTATTTGCAGGATGTGGGCGTTGCTGGTTAGGCCAGCATTTATTGCCCATCCCTAGTTGCCCTTCAGAAAGTAGTGGCGAGTTGCCTTCTTGAACCGCTGTAACCTGAGGTGCAGGTACACCCACACTGCTGTTACGGAGGGAGTTCCAGGATGTGTCCCAGCGACAGCAAAGGAATGACGATATATTTCCAAGTCAGGGTGGTGACTGACTTGGGAAACCTCCAGGTGATGGGTTTCCCAGGTATCTGCTGCTCTTGTCCTTCCAGACGGTAGTGGTTGTGAGTTTTGAAGGTGTTGTCTAAGGAACCTTGGTGAGTTACTGCAGTGCGTCTTGTAGATGGTACACACGGCTGCTACTGTTCGTCGGTGGTGGAGGGTTTTAATGTTTATGGGAAGGGGGAGCAGTCAAATGGAGCTGCTTTCTCCGTTGGAGCTTCTCGAGTTCTTTAAAACAGAGATGAGGAGGAATTTCTTCAGCCAGAGGGTGGTGAATCTGGAACTCTTTGCCGCAGAAGGCTGTGGAGGACAAATCACGATGTCTTTAAAACAGAGATAGATAGATTTTTGATCAGTAAGTGGATCAGGGGTTATGGGGAGAAGGCAGGAGAATGGGGATGAGAAAAATATCAGCCATGATTGAATGGCGGAGCAGGCTCGATAGGAGCAGAATTAGGCCACTCGGCCGATGTCTTATGAGTATTGTTGAAGCTGCACTCGTCCAGGCAAATGGAGAGTATTCAATTACACTCCTGACTTGTGCCTTGTATGTGGTGGACAGACTCTGGGGGGCGGTTACTCACCGTAGGATTCCTAGCCTTTGACCTGCCCTGGAAGCCACAGTATTACCATGGTGAGCCCAGTTCAGTTTCTGACCAATGGTAACCTCCAGCATGTTGATTGTGGGGGATTCAGCGATGCTAGTGCCATTGAATGTCAAGGGACGGTGGTTAGATCCTCTCTTGTAGGATAAGGTCATTGCCTGAGGAATGTAACTGGGAATGGATATTGTCCAAGTCTTGCTGCATTTGGACATTGATTGCTTAGTTATCTGAGGAGTCGTGAATGGTGCTTCTGACCTTATGCTGGAAAGGGAGGTCATTGATGAAGCAGCTGAAGATGTTTGGACCTATTGCACTATCCTGAGGAACTCCTGCAGTGATGTCCTGGAGCTGAGATGATTGAACTCTAACCACCACAACCATCTTCCTTTGTGCCAGCTATGACTCCAACCAGAGGAGAGTTTCCCCCCTGATTCCCATTGACTCCAGTTAGCTTCATTCGCTCTGCACTGATGCTGTCAGGTTCTGCTGAGACTGTCCAGTATTTTCTGTTTTTGTTTCAGATTTTAGCATCCGCAGTAATAAGCTCCTATTCTATTATGCTGGCTTTTCTTCGCCTTTGTGGTTAGGACAAAAATAATGATGCTTTTCCAATTTGCAGGTGTGAAAATGAAGTGACCAGAAAGTGCAACAGGAAGTGTGCTATTATGATCCCCAGAGAGACTCAGAACTTTTAGAGAGATAGGATTTTCCCAGTAATTGACTGGAATGATCACACAACAAGATTTCATGTTTTAAGACTTTTACTAAAAACGCACCAACATACACACAACTTGTCTTGGCCTGCAACTAGTGCACCAAACTGCAGAAACATTATTCCCGAGTAACTTCCGAACACAGCTGAAACCCACAAGCTGCATTTATATATTACGTTGCACTCTCCAGAGAATTGCAGCCTTGCGGTCAAAGTTCTAAACTCTTCCCAGGGTCTTCCTGTTTCAGGGCGAATGTTCTAGTGCCCTTTTTAAAGAGAGTTTGGAAAGGGCTTGCTGTTGCCTCTGGTAATTCTGTGGTCCTTAACTCTTCGCCATCTCCTTTTACTAGAACGGATTCTGTCCTCACCAGCCCTTTACTTGATGATTACTCCAAATGCGCACTCTTTTGCCAGCATAACAGCACCGATTGTGCGTCACCGTCCAAACCTCTGGGTCTGATTGCCTCTGAGAGCTGGTCTGAAAGCAGTTGCCTTCTCTTTTCCGTCTCGATGTTAAAACTGGTATCTTGCTTTAAATACGTTCCACTCTGGACTCCTGTCCTCATGACAACCATTTCACGTGGGCTTGACTATGGGCAGATTTAGTAAGAAGTAACATGCACCTCTCCAAACTGCTCATTTTAACCTGGAATGAAAAGAGACAGTTTAAAACAGAATTCTATAATGTCCAGCATCCATAACAATGCACACAATGATATCTGCATTTTTGTATGTTTTTCATTTGAAATTTAAGATATGTACCTATTATTATGTAGATCAGTGTCATAATCTGTTAAAGACTAGCCATGTAGGACTGGTTGAATCCAGATGTCGTTAATTGCAATTCTGTTGAGCAAATGAATGAGTAGTGGATATCTTGTGATCTTTAATCGCAGTTGTACAATACAGCACATGTTCTTGAAGTTAGTTGTGCGTTTATAATTAAAATAAGGCAAAATTAAGTGCCTTTTGATAATTGAGTGCTTGACTTGGTTACAGAATTATTGCTGGTGAGTATATTTATTTCTCATGTCGAGTGTATTTCATTCTATTATGCAAATCTGTGTGTGGCATATTCTACAAAATTATGCATGGGGCAAAAATGATTGAGAGTAACTGCCCTTGACATCAGAATTTTTCTGCGTGTGGCATCAAGGAGCCCCAAGTGAAGACGATGGGAATCTGGGGGAAATTTTGTCACTGACTGGAATCATATCTAGAAGAAAGGAAGATGGTTGTGGTTATTGAAGACCAATCATTTTAGGGACCAGGACATTGCTGCAAGTCCTCAGGGTAGTGCCCTTGGTCGAAACATTTTCAGCTGTTTCAAAAATTACCGTTACTCCATCCCAAACTCAGAAGTCATGATTTCTGCTGCCGATTGCCCTGTTCAGGCCATCCATGACTCCTCAAGACGGTCATTCCCCACCACTTCTGTGATGCAAATGTTACCTACTACTCATCAGCCCAAATTTGAATGGTGTCCAGAACTTGCTGCAGATGAATACTGACTGCTTCAGACTTCTCTGATACGAACAGTATGTGCCTTCATGCAGCAATTCTGGACATTATTCAGGCTTAGGCTGGTGTGTGGTGCATATGTTACTTGCCACACAAGAGCCAGGCAATGGCTGTCTCCAAAAAGGGGTAATCTAGACATCTCCCCTTGACATTCAACAACATTAACATTGTTGAATTACCCACCATCAACATCCTGGACATTATCATTGTCAGACGTTGAATTGGACCCGCCATATGAACACTGTGGCTACAAACCAGTCAGAGGCTGGGAAATCTGTCGAGAATAACTGAACATCCAGCTTCCGAAAACCTTCCCACCATCTACAAGTTGCAACTTGGGAATATAATGGAATACTCTCCACTTGCCTGAAGGAGTGCAACTCCAACAACACATCCGAAACTCTCCAGGACAAAACACACTTGATTGGCATGCCATCACCCCCTGAAACATTCAGTCTGCCCCCACCACTGATGGCTGCAGTATGTGCCAGTTACAAGATGGACTGCAGCAACTGCAAAGGGTCCTTCTCCAGTACTTTATAAACCCACGGCCTCTTCCACCTGGAAGAACCAGGATAGCGATTATGCATTCTCATGCCCAAAGATTTGAAATCATCATGCTTTTAGACTTTATGCTGGAGTTCACAAAGTACATTTCTTACAGCCACGTAACTGATAGACTGATGCATTGTTGCTCAGCATCTGACTGCAGTGCAACAATAAATATGGCACCTTGGAGGTACATTCTCATAACAATTAATTCCTATTTCTTTACGAATAATATAACAATTTAACATCCTTCAATCTCAAAGATGCTGCAGCCATATAACTCCCCTTTTCCAATCATTATCTTTTTTATTATACAAAGATTAATAATCAACTCTTAGAATTAAACTGAACACCTTGGAGTCTGTTATAATGTGACAATTATAATATGATAGTGCAAAGGTTATAATATTTAGAGTCTGTTATAATGTTATGATCCCTGTAGGGAAGCCATAAACCAAAATTAGCAAATTTACAGATTATCCCAAATGAAGAAATTGCAACTTTTTGTAGCTTATTTCTTTAACACAAATCAGAATCTGTGCAAATTAAATGTGAATTAACAGGCAAAGGATACTCATTTTAAAGGTAAATGTCACTTTTAAATAGTCTACCGCAACACAACCACACGTATTTGCATCACTCCCTGGGTGGATGTGGCGTTGTGTAGCTACACAGTTCCACAGTATGCTGTTCTTAATTCATGCAGGGTAATTCAGGAGGGTTATCCAATAACCGCTTCCACCTTTGAGTTTCACGGGTACAATTATGAATGAGGCACATTTCTGCAAACTGTCTCTCACTTGGGTCATGACAATCTTGATGTCGCTTTACAGAATTCCTTTTCAACCAACCAGTTACACTCTGGTTCATGGTCTGGGCACATGGTAAAAAGCCTGACCCTTTCCTCTACTCTAGTCTTTTAGAAAGCTGTTGAAAAAAACCTGCATCTTGATTCAAGCTTCTCAAATGCCCTTCACGCCATTATCAGCTGCCCAATTCATTGCGCGCTATAGTTGTGCCTTCATTGCCACAACATCTTAGTTTTGGCGTGATTTGTCACTTGTTTTCTCTGGCACTAATTTGCATTGATTTTTCTGAATATAAAAGATGTAAAATGTTTGGCCTTAGTCAGACACCGCTGCTTACCATGTTATGTCTTCCAGCTCCTCAAAGTTCAAAAGAGTCACACTTTTAGACTCTATGCTGGAGTTTTATTGAGTATATTTCTTTTTTTCCAAATTTAGAGCGTTTTCCAATTAAGGGGCAATTTAGCATGTCCAATCCACCTACCCTGCACATGTTGAACTGTGGGTGTGAGACCCACGCAGACACTGGACACTGAGAGAATGTGCAAACTCCCCACGGAGAGTGACCCAAGGCCAGGACCGAACCGGTGTCCTCGGCGCCATGAGGCAGCAGTGCTAAACACTGCACCACCGTGCCGCCCCAGTTGAGTATATTTCTTCCAGCTCGCCCATGTGGTTGGTGGACAGATGCATGCTGCTCAGCACATGGGTATGGTGCAGCGGTAAATGTGGCGCCCTGGGTGCACATTCACATAACAATTTGTTCCTATTGCTTGATACATAATGTTACAAAATAGCAGCAGATTTAAGGGAACCAACCACCTGCAACATCTCTCCAAGTCACACACAATCCTGACTTGAAACTCTGCTGTTGTCCCTTTACTAACTCTGGGACAAAATTGTGGAACTCGTTAAAAGCGCACACAGACCAGCTGATTATCACGGTCTCACCACTGCCTTCTCGATCAATTCAGGACGGCAATAAAAGCTGGCCTCGCCAGTGTCACCCACATCCTGAATAATAAAAAAAAACATAGCCCTTCCTGCCACTCATGTCGATTGGCCAACACTGACATAGATGATGACTCTGTCACCTTGTGCAACAAGCAGTAACCCCTAATAAATGAAATGAAAATCGCTTATTGTCACAAGTAGGCTTCAAGTGAAGTTACTGTGAAAAGCCCCTAGTCGCCACATTCCGGCGCCTGTTCGGGGAGGCTGGTACGGGAATTGAACCGTGCTGCTGGCCTACCTTGGTCTTCTTTAAAAGCCAGCGATTTAGCCCAATGTGCTAAACCAGCCCCTAAATGTTGCCAAAATCCCCTAAGCTTCGGACATTCCCAGAACATGTGGACATGGTTCGCTGGTCCTCCCGCACATTTTGCACACCTGTCTTCCACCCCAAAGAATTTGCTCATCTGGGCCATTGTCATGTGAGCCCGATGAACGACCTTAAATTATGTCAGGCTGAGCCTGGCACATGTTGCGGACGTGTTGACTCTACTCAATGAGTCCGCCCAGAGACTATCCTCCAACTCTCCTCCCAGCTCTTCCTCACACTTGCGCTTCAGCTTCTCAGTCTGCGTCTCCTCTGACCCCATAAGTTCCTTCTGAATGTCCGAGACGCTCCCTTCTCCTACCCACCCTCTGGAAACTACCCTGAATCCCCCTTAGCGGTAGGAGCGGGAAGGTTGACCCCTGTTTACGTAGGAAGTCCCGCACCTGCAGGTACCTGAATTTGTTTCCCCTCACCAACCCAAACTTCTCCAGCGCCCTCGCACTCTGAAAGTTCCCCTCTATAAACATATCCCCCATCCTCCCAATCCCTGCTCTCAACCATATCCGGAATCCCCCAATCCATACTTCCCGGGGCAAACCGGTGATTATTACACATTGGGGACCAGAACGATGCTCCCACATGTCTCCTCCATTGCCCCCAAACTCTCAGGGCCGCCACCACCACGGGGCTGGTGGAGTACCATGCCAGTGGGAACGGCAGAGGGGCAGTTACCAACGTCCACAAACTGGTGCCCTTGCATGAAGCTGCCTCCATACGCTCCCATGACGACCCCTTCTCCACCACCCACTTCCTGATCATGGCTATAATCGCCGCCCAGTAATAGTTACTAAAATTTGGCAGCGCCAGCCTGCCCTCTCCCTGACTCCGCTCAAGCATTACCTTCCTTACCTGTGGGGTCTTGCCCGCCCAAACAAAGCCAGAGATCACTTTGTTGGCCCGTTTAAAAAAGGACCGCGGAATAAAGATGGGGAGACATTGCAACACGAACAGGAATCTCGGGAGGACCGTCATCTTCACCGTCTGCTCCCTCCCAGCTAATGACAATGGGAGCGCGTCCCAACTCCGAGAACCATCCTTCATTTGGTCTACTAGCCGGGCCAGGTTTCATTTTTTTTTTTTAAATTAAAAATTTAGAGTACTCAATTCATTTTTTTCCAATTAAGGGGCAATTTAACATGGCCAATCCACCTGCCCTGCACATCTTTGGGTTGTGGGGGCAAAACCCACGCAAACACGGGGAGAATGTGCAAACTCCACACGGACAGTGACCCAGAGCCAGGATTGAACCTGGGACCTCGGCGCCGTGAGGCAACAGGGCTAACCCACTGCGCCACCGTGCTGCCCTCAGATTTAATTTATGCAGCCGGTCCCATTCCTCCGGTACTCGAATACCTAGGTACCTAAAGCTTCCCCCTACTAATCTCAACGGCAGCTCCCCCAATCGCCTCTCCTGTCCCCTCGCCTGGACCGCAAATATCTCACTTTTCCCCATATTTGACTTATATCCCCAAAACCGGCCAAATTCCCCTAGAATCCTCATGATTTCTTCCATCCCCTCTATTGGGTCCGATACATACAGAAGCAGGTCGTCTGCATAGAGTGAGACTCTGTGCTCCACCTCTTTCCCTTACCTCATTGAACATCCTCATCAACAACGGCCCTACTATCCCAGAGAACCTTTTATAAAACTTCGTTGGGTACCCGTCCGGCCCCGGGGCTTTACCTGCCTGCATGGCTTTCAGACCCTCCACTATCTCTTCCAACCCGATCGGGGCCCCCAGCCCTTCTACCAGCTCCCCGTCCACCTTTGGGAAATTCAGCTGCCCCAAGAAGTGCCTCACCCCCTCCGGCCCCGTAGGGGATTCCGACCTATACAGTCAGCCTACTGTAGAAATCCCGAAACGCCTTATTCACCCCAGCTGAATCTCCAACCAGGTTCCCATCTCTGTCATTTACTTTCCCTATCCCCCTGGCTGCCTCCCTCTTTCTAAGCTGCTGTGCAAGCATTCTGCTGGCCTTCTCTCCATACTCATAGATCGCCTCGCCTTTCTCAGCTGCTCCAATGCCCTCCCTGTGCTCAACAAGCTGAACTCTGCCTGTAGCCTCCGCCGTTCCCTTAAAAGCCCTACCTCTGGGGTCTCCGTATACCTCCTATCGATCTGTAGTATCTCCTTAACCAGTCGGTCCATCTCTGCCATGTCCACCTTCTCCCTATGGGCCCGTATCGAGATCAGCTCCCCTCTGACCACCGCCTTCAGTACTTCCCAGACCATCGCTGCTGAAATTTACTCCGTGTCGTTGACCTGCAGGTAGTTCTGAATACATTTCCTCAGCCGCTCGCACACCCCTTTGTCAGCCAAAAATCCCACATGTAACCTCCAGTGCAGGCGCTGGTTACTGTCTTTACTAACCTGCAGGTCAACCCAGTGCGGAGCATGGCCTGAGATTGTGATTGCCGAGTACCCTGTGTCCCCCTGCCAGTAAGGCCCTGCTCAAAATGAAGAGATCGCCACTTCCGGTAGCGGCCATGATCTGCTTGGTCACGCGAACAGCAGCTCCCGCCGGGATCGGTGTTTCGGCCCGCTAAAAGGAGCGGCGGTGGCGG
The DNA here is from genome assembly GCF_047496885.1 of Scyliorhinus torazame. NCBI lineage: Eukaryota > Metazoa > Chordata > Chondrichthyes > Carcharhiniformes > Scyliorhinidae > Scyliorhinus > Scyliorhinus torazame. The sequence goes on from NC_092725.1 coordinate 137,326,702, forward strand.
TTAACAGGAGGGACCGGCGTGGGAACAGACGTGGGAGAGCCCCCCCCCCCCCCTGCTGGTGCATGGAGAGGACCAGGAGTGGAGCCGGCAGACGCACAAACCCGGGGAAGAAGGTCGAGAAGGTGCGGGAGGACAAAATGGCAGCCGGAGAAGATCGGGAGGTGTGGGCCCAGTGGGCCAGAGAACAGCAGGAGCTCCTTAAAAACTGCTTCATGGAGCTGAAAACGGAGATGCTGGCCTCCATGGAGAGAATTGTGGTGACCCAGAAGGCGAAGGAGATCAAGGAGGTGAGGAGGAAGGTGGCGGAGAACGAGGACGAGATCCTGGGCCTGGCGGTGAAAGTGGAGGCGCACGAGACGCTCCATAAGAGATGGCAGGAGAGGCTGGATGACCTTGAGTGCAGATCTCGGAGCCACAGTCTGCGGATCCTGTGCCTTCCTGAAGGAGCGGAGAGGGCGGACGCGAGCACATACGTGGCCACAATGTTGGGGACGCTGATGGGCGCGGGGGCCTTCCCACGACCCTTGGAGCTGGATGGGGCGCAAAGGGTTCTTGCCAGAAAGCTGAGGGTAAGCGAGCCACTGAGGGCGATGGTGATGTGGTTTCGGCGCTTGACAGACCGGGAGCGAGTTCTGCGGTGGGCGAAGAAAGAGCGGAGCAGTAAGTGGGAGAATGGTGAGATCCGAGTTTACCAAGACCTGGGAGCTGAGCTGGCGAGGAGGCGTGCAGGTTTTAACCGGCAAAAGTGGTCCTGGAGCGAATAAAGTTCGCCTCGAGAGGGTCCTTGATCGGGTTCTCCCGGCGGTGGCAACCTTTCCTTGGCTTTCTAGGGGAGCAGTAAGTGTCAGCAGCAGCAGCATCCTGGGGGGGGGGGGGGGGGGGTTCAGGTGGGGGTACTGTTGATATAATGTGAGTTGGGCATGGAGACAAAACCCACCTTGTTCTGTTTATATAAAAAACAATTCTGTTATGTGAAGCTTTGTAAGCTTGGGGATATGTTTATTGTTATTTTTTATTACTATCTGTATTTCTATTTTTGTTATGTAAAAACGCTCATTGGAAAAACTTTAATAAACATTTATTTTAAAAAATGAAGAGATCGATCCAGGAGTACACTTTATGCACGTGTGAGTAGAAGGCGAACTTCTTCACCCTCGACTGCCCAAGTCTCCTTGGAGCCACCCCCCCATCTGCTCCATGAACCCTTTTAGTTCCTTTGCCATTGCTGGCACCCTACCCGTTTTCGAGCTTGACCGGTCCAGCCAGGGTCAATAACTGTGTTGAAATCCCCTCCCATGACCAACCTGTGCGAGTCCATGTCTGATATATTCCCCAGCATCCTCTTTATAAACTCCACATCATCCCAATTTGGCGCATACACATTTACTAATACCACCTGCACCCCCTCCAGATTCTCACTGACCATAATGTACCGACCTCCCACATCCGAGACTATTCTATCCGCTTCAAACACAACCCGTTTATTGATCAGGATCGCCACCCCTCCAGTCTTTGAATCCAGTCCCGAGTGAAAGACCTGACTGACCCAGCCATTCCTCAATCTAATCTGGTGAGTTACTCCAAGGTGCGTCTCCTGCAACATTACCACGTCAACCTTCAGTCCCCTAAGATGCACGAACACAAGTGCTCTCTTGACTGGCCCATTTAACCCTCAAACATTCCAGGTGATCGGCCTAGTTGGGGTGCTCGTTGCCCCCCCGCCCTTTCGCCAATCAGCCATCCCCTTTTTTGGGCCCGCCTCCAGCCCATGCTCCGCGCCTCCACCGGCCTGCCCCCAGGCAGCCTCCGCCCCCAACCTCCTCTCTGACCCTTGGCCCAAGTCCCTCCCTCGTCAGCAGAACATTTTGCCCCCCCCCCCCCCCCCCCGTAACAACACTGTAACCCAACCCCTTTGATAAACCGAACATGTGCATACCCCCACTGCGCTTCCATCAGCTAGCCTGCCCAGCTAGCTTGGTGGCCCCCACCCCTAGCGCCGGATAGTCCCCCACCTATTGATACAAACATACTCCAACATCAAACAATCCCCACAGAATTGCCTGACAGAAAAACACCAAAATCTAAACAAGCATACCTCCATCCCCAACAGTGCAAACGAAAATCGTAACTCGCTCAACTCTGCCACTGGTCCCAAATCAATACAGAAGGCATTACAAACAGCTTCCACAAAACTAAAAACGAGAAACTTTTTTTTAAAGAACCTGCCTCCCATCCCTTGACTCCATCTACACCTTCCACTGCCTGGGGAAAGCGGGTAGCATAATCAAAGACCCCTCCCACCTGGCTTACTCACTCTTGCAATTTCTTCCATCGGGCAGGAGATACAGAAGTCTGAGAACAGGCATGAACAGACTCAAAAACAGCTTCTTCCCCCCTGTTACCAGACTCCTAAACGATCCTCTTATGGACTGACCTCATTAACACTACACCCTGTATGCTTCATCCGATGCCGGTTATGTAGTTACGTTGTATACCTTGTGTTGCCCTATTATGTATTTTCTTTTATTTCCTTTTCACTTCATGTACTTAATGATCTGTTGAGCTGCTCGCAGAAAAATACTTTTCATTGTACCTCGGTACACGTGACAATAAACAAACCCAATCCAATCCAATGTGGCAGCCAATTTACACATGGCAAGATCCACATGAACAGAATGTCACAGCGACAAGGTGCTTTATTTTTTTTTTTACAATGACGTTGGTTGAGGGTAAATATTGAGGATTCCCCTGCTGTCTTGAGTAGCACCATGGGATCTTACTTTATCCAGCTAAGAGGTTGCGTCATGCTTTAACATCCCATCCAAAAGATGGCACCTCCAACTATACATCACTGCTGCAGGAATGCAGCCCTAGATTTCTGTGCTGCAGGGATCTTGAACCCAATATTCTCATTCAAAAGTGAGAATCCTACGAACGGAGTTATGGCTGCCAGTATAAATTCAGTCTGGTTTAAGGTGGCCTCTTGTGTTGCTTGGCTTTAGTGCATTACGTTGCTATGATGGTTAGCACAGCCGAAAACATTTCCGATTAATGCAGGAATGGTCGTATCTGCAGCTGAAAACAGACGTGGACTGTTTTTATCGTTGGTGAGCCAACAAATTTGTTGCTTTCAAGGAAATAATTTTGGCTTTGGCAAAATGAAAGTAACGAGGCCAAAAGTGTTGTTGTAAAAGGTACTATTTAAACTGGGAAAACTGCAAATTCAGATGTATTTACTAGATTGTTGTGGGCCAACTTCAAACCTTGTCAAAGCAGCAAAAGTAATCCACATCCCTTTTTCTTACCCCATCTTGTTTCGTCAATGGGGAATGCAGTGATATTTTCATTGATTCAAAACTTGTGACCACAAGGTTTTATTCACCAATATGGAGACTGAGTATATTTTAATTAAATTGAGCGTCCGGTTCCTAATCTAGAGATGGGGGTGGTTGGAGTGGTGTGGGATGATGAGCTGGCCAAGGACATGAGCCACTGCTGCAGTGTCAGATAGCCAGAGGGGGTGCATCATGGGGTAAATTCTGAAAGGCCCTGGAATTTTTGAATCCCTGCTCGCTTCTAGAAATGGATACTGATTCTAGCAAAGCTTCCACTGGTGCAAGCAGCTGATGTGCAGGTCAGGTGGATTAGCCATGCTAAAATTGCCCCTTAGTTTCCAAGGACATACAGGTTAGTGGGGTTACGGGGTAGATCGGGGGAGTGGGCCTAGGTAGTGTGCGCTTTTGGAGGGTCAGTGCAGACTCTGGCTGAATGGCCTCCTGCACTGTCGGGATTCTATGGTTCTACTGGACCCGAAGCAGCTCTGGTAAATTGAATGTCTACTTTTAATATTTTGATAAATGTGTTGAAACATAATAAAATTATATATATTCCTCCTTTCATTTAATTGATACCAACATATTTTCCACTTGTAGTGAAGTACTGAAATGTTTGTTAAGGTGAAGATGTGTTTCTCAATGACTTAGCTAATTCCTTTCCCCCCCCCCCCCTTCTGTTGTACCTGATGCATGCTATTTTCAATAGTTGTCTGCCATCGATGTCTGCAAGCAACTGCTTTTAGCATAACCTTGGAAGTTATCAAAAAGAACTTCACCAATCAAACCTGTCCCTTCTCTCAACTTGAGACGCATATGTAAAATCTCATGAAATGTGTAGAACTGAGAGCAAAAAGTAATAATCCAGCTACTAATCTGTAAGTGGTTCACAATCCCTTTAACTCGTACAGATGGGGGAGTCTTTCACACTGTTTAATATTCTCTTTGGCTGAACAAGGTTAAGAGAAGGTACCAACTGCAGCATAGAACTTTAAACTGGCAGTGCTGGCATCAAGTCAGCATTGTGAAATGGTTGGCACCATGAAATGCCTGCTTTGCATGCTGCTAAGTATATGCACATAGACTCTATACAAATAAGTATCCATATCACTGAAGTCAGTTTCAAACTTCATGAAGCCTCATAGCCCTAAAAGTCCTGTACTGCACAGTTCAATTTCTACCATTTTGTTCAAAGTTTAAAAGGGTATTTAACGATTTATTTGAACATGAAGGGTCAAATTTTCATCTGGACATGGAGGTGTGTTTCGGTGCGGGTTTTTTTTTTTTGGGAATAATCCAATTTTCCTCTGCATTTTCAACCCAATATTCTCCTTATGTTCCCTTACATTTATTGACAGGCCCTCTGCTTTGAAATTGAAATGAGATTTCCTTTTTTTTTTAAACCCCCTCAGAGAGTAGTGTCTTGTTTGAACAGCTATAGTAATTATCAATGCTTGGCTGAGTATCAACTGCTAATAGGTTTCAGCACACTAGGCATTCCATTCATTTGAGAATGAACAATATTCTCAAAAAATTGGAATAACGGAATGTCTCTTTGTGGTTTCTAATTTCTTGACACAAGTTAATGGGGGGGGCGGGGGGGGGGGGGGGGAAATGCATTCTGCAATGTGATAAAACCTTGAAATGGGTGTAATCCTGAGTGGCAGCATACAGAAGCTTAAAATGGATGGTATGAGATTTGACATTTGCCCAAGAAATGTCATGCATTTTCCATTGATCATGTGTGGAATCTCAGTATCAACATCGGACGAACTCGTGCACAGAGATTTACAATCTTCATTGTCACACTTAATTGCAAACGTGGCTTGAGGAGATCAAAATAGTCCATAGATCCGATATACAGATGTGCATCTTTCATATGTATGTGTAAATACTGCAAATGTGAGAGGCACTGATCTTAAATGCACTATTAAATTAGATGCACCACTGTTTGAATTGTGCCCACGAATTTGCAAACCCCAGTATAAAATATTTCTGACAATCAGCAGTTCCTTTTACTGTAACAAGTTGAGAGATAATCTGCACCAAACAACTTTGCCCTGATTCCAATATATCCAATCAATAGAGTGTCTAATGCTGGTGCTTAATTTCCAGATTCAAAACATTCATCAGGACAGATTTTCAAGTTGGCATTCAGACATAAAACTGCTGTGATGATTTGTCCATTTTAGAATCTGCCTCACTGTCATCTCCATCCAATCACAAATTATGTTTCCTGCACCAACTTCAAAACTCAAGCTGCATTATTGGCAACTTTATCTTTAGGGATATTTTTTTCACGAGGGGTCGATTTTAAAACATTTGTATGGTTTTAATTTTAGGCCCAGCCACCCAGTGTAGTGCAAAAATGCTTCCTAATAGTCTTGATCAATGATGCTTTAACTGAACTTGTTTGGTATATACAGTATGTTGGTAGAATGCATCAAATGCTTGCGTACAAGTAATCTTTTAAAGGATTCCTTCTTCAGTTCATAATTAAAAGGCTTATCACAGACTGAGGGAGGTGGCATTTTTTCTGGGGTGTGGGTATATCATAACAGGTGGATGTACCTTTAAGAAATGGGTGTTTATCAAATAGCTGCAGTGATGTCAGTGTGTGGGTGGAGCTGGTCTGTCTTTCTGTCTTTCACTTTTGTTTTGAGCTGGCAGCTACAGTGCAATTTTGGTTTCGTTTTTAGAGTTGGAGAGCTGCATTCCAAGCAAGCAGCTGTGTAATGATCTCGCTCTCTACAAGCTAAAGAATGTCTTCAGCTCATTGATGATTTCAAAGTAGTACCTGATTCTGTAGAGAATTTAAACCTGCTATCTTTATTTAAAAAGGGTTTAACTTACGGGTATTAAGGGTTATCTATACTGTATCTTTTGGGGGTTATCAGGATCGGTAGTTGATAATCTGTTTACTGTACGTTTATAAAATGTTAACTGGGTCCATAGAATAAACATTGTTTTGTTTTAAAAATACTTTTTAAATCGCTGTTGCAGCACACCTGTAAGGTGTACTCCCCATAACCACAATAAATTGAACGTTGTGCGTCAGGTGAACTCCATGATATACTTTGGGGTTCTCTAAACCCTGGCACGTAACAAATGGAAAAAGATATTTTTTCTTTCAGGGAGTTAGAGTTCTGAACTCTTGTGATGTCTTTGAATGGTCAGTAATCCGTTTTCAGTTATCATTGTGTTGCATGCAGATCAACATTTACGCTGGTGCTGTGAACTCTTGAGGCTGAATATGTTTACAAACCATCCAAATCTAATCTTATTTAAATCTTACAACTCTAGAAGGACCATGCTTGATGGTATGGGGTGTCTTTTCTTCTGTCACAATGTTCCTGCACTATGATGTGCTCTGCTGTAACATGGCGCATATACACAAAAGCTGTGTAAATCACAAACTGTAGATACTAAGCAGAATGGCAAGGAGAAGTGGAGTACTGGAGTGAGGAGGGGGGGGGGGGGGGCTAAAGGCTCAGTTAAAAAGCTTTTTAAAAGCCTGGTGGTAGGTGCCGCAGGTTCATGTGTTTCTAAGAACAGTAACCAAGTGAGGGTGTGAAGGTAGGTTCAGGGTTAGAGAAACCTGGGGTAAGGAGGGGCAAGATGAGCAAATTGGAAGAACAAGGGGTGGGATTCTCCCAGCCCTGGGCTTGGCCGGAGAATCCCCGCGACCGGGCCACGCCGCCCCGATACCGACAGGAACCCAAACCATTGGCGCCACTGTGGTTGGTGTGACGCCGGTCGCAGGCTGCTCTATGCGGCCGGCCCGCCGATTCTCTGGCCCGGATGTGCCGAGCGGCCGTAAGAAAAAAAAACGATGCCCGCCGCCGCCGTTCTAACCTGCTCTGAGCCGGCGGGACCTCTGCGTTGAAGGGTTGGGTGGAGACCTGTTGGTGGGGAGGGGGGAGTGGGGGGGGAAGGAGGGGGGCCCTGACCCTGGGAAGGACAGGGGAGGGGTGTGCCTCCGATGTGGCCTGGCCAGCGATCGGGGCCCACCGATCGGCAGGCTGGCCTCTCCGGCTGGGGGCCTCCTTTCCTACCCGCCGGCCCCTGTAGACTTGCACCATGGTGCGTTGGGACCGGCGCTTTGAAGGAGGCCACTGCGCATCCGCGCGTTGGCGCCTTTGCGCATGCGCGGATCCCACAGCACACAGTTCGCGCAGGGATCGGCAGCTGGAGCGGCACGAAACCGCTCCAGCGCCGTGCTGGCCCCCCTGTCGGGGCCAGAATTAGTCCTGGCAGCGGCCCCGTTCACTGCGTCGTAAATCAGGAAGGCGTGGACGCTCTGCCGCGGGATTAGAGAATCCTGCCCAAGAATTCTGAACTCTGTTTATTTGGGCGTGAGGAGACAAGAAGGTTATTTGAGATTTTGTATGGCTTTGATGCAAGCAGTGACTAAGCAGCTTCAGCTTTTCTCCGCTTACCACAGAATCAGCACTTGCTGTCTCAGGGGAGAAAAAAGACAAGTGGAGCATTGGTCATGATCTGATGTTGTTGAACTCTATGTTGAGTCCATAGTTAATATGGGCTTGAAATGTCAAGAAGACAGTCAGGGAAGAGGAGGATGGAAATAATCTGGAAGGATGCCATTTGTTACAAACATGGATTTTGCAAAATGGTTGTTTTAAAATGTTGCCTTTAATTTAAGGTAAAACTGGGAATTCAGAAACATCCCAGCTTGGAAACATGCCAATGTGGTCTGGTTGCCAGAGCAGTGGAATATGAACAGAAATCTCTTGGTTTTCACACCTGTACACTGACTCACAGTAAAGAGACAGCGGGGTTACTTCAGTGAGTCACAGAATGCTGGTAACAATTTGATTTCTGTTTGAAAGGAATAGAACGGAAACAGATATGGGCCTTTTGAAGACTTAAGGGACAAGGAGTCAGCCAGGTGGGACTTGCTGGTGGAAGTTGGACCTGGCAAGGATGGCACTGGTCGTAGTTTTAAAGATCACAGTGACATTGAACGTTTATCGGTCTAGGTGGTAGTGGGAGAGGACTCCCAACATACCCCAGTACGCTGTCCATGAGAGCATTTGGGAGGCCACCAACGCCATTTACTTCAGAATTGGCGAGTGTATAGTCTTTTCCTTCAGGTGCAAGCAGGATGGATGCCAGCAAAGTGGGATTTCCACTCCTTGTCATGCTTCTGTGCGCCAACCCCCCAAGACAATGGAGAGAGATGCAGGAGTAACGAGCGTGCCTATAAATGTGCAATTGGTGTGTGACCATCATGTTGGTGGATGCCCATTATTCTGGCAGAAGCCACAATGCATTCATCCTGTGCCAGTCAGTACCCACCATCTTCTGGATGAGTTATCAGTGAGTGCATTCTCAGGCACCACTTTCAATTGCTTCACCAGACCAACAGCACGGTAGCATAGTGGTTAACACAATGGCTTCACAGTGCCAGGGTCCCAGGTTCGATTCCCGGCTTGGGTCACTGTCTGTGCGGAGTTTGCACGTTCTCCCAGTGTCTGCGTGGGTTTCCTCCGGGTGCTCCAGTTTTCTCCCACAGTCCAAAGATGTGCAGGCGTAGGTGGATTGGCCATGATAAATTGCCCTTTGTGTCCAAGAAAATATGGTAAGGTGGGGTTACGGGGATAGGAGGAAGTGTGGGGATAGGGTGGGGGTGTGGGCTTCGGTGGGGTGCTCTTTCCAAGGGCCGGTGCAGACTCGATGGGCCGAATGGCCTCCTGCACTGTAAATTCTGTGAAACATGGATGCACAGTTGCTGACTATCACATCCATTTACTTGCAAAAATCAGTTAGGTGTGGAAGAAGAGGAGATAGAGGGAGATAATAAGAAGGTTGATCAGGGGGATTCAGATCTGTCATAAATAGATGTGTGTATATATGCAGAGGTCCTGAAGAGTCAACTTCCCTTTTTTAATTTGTGAAGTTCTGCTTCTATTTTGTACAAAGTACCATCTCCTAATTTTGATTGTGGAGAGCACAGTTAGTATCATGTGTTTCCAGCCTTGTCACCAAAAAAAAAAGCTATGCACAACTACATCATGCAAAACTTTCCCCACCAGAACAAAATTGTGTGGGGAATAAATTTGTGTGGGATGGTGTGGCGGGGGGAAGGAAGAGGAGGAAAGATCAAACTTATACAGGCATCAGTAAAATTTGCAGACGACACAAAGGTTGGAGGAATTGCGGATCGCGATGAGGACTGTCTGAGGATCCAGCAGGATTTAGATCGTTTGGAGACGATGGAGTTTAATCCGGACAAATGTGAAGAAATACATTTTGGAAGGTCTAATGCAGGTAGGGAATCTACAGTGAATGGTAGAACCCTCAAGAGTATTGAATGTCAGAGGGATCTAGGAGTACAGGTCCACAGGTCATTGAAAGGGGCAACACAGGTGGAGAAGGTAGTCAAGAAGGCATACAGCATGCTTGCCTTCATTGGCCGGGGCATTGAGTATAAGAATTGGCAAGTCATGTTGCAGCTGTATAGAACCTTAGTTAGGCCACACTTGGAGCATAGTGTTCAATTCTGGTCGCCACACTACCAGAAGGATGTGGAAGCTTTAGAGAGGGTGCAGAAGAGATTTACCAGGATGTTGCCTGGTAGGGAGGGCATTAGCTATGAGGAGCGGTTGAGTAAACTCGGTTTGTTCTCACTGGAACGACGGAGGTTGAGGGGCGACCTGATAGAGGTCTACAAAATTATGAGGGGCATAGACAGAGTGGATAGTCAGAGGCTTTTCCCTGGGTAGAGGGGTCAATTACTAGGGGGCATTGTACACTTGGCAAAAGTATTTACACACATATGTAGGCATCTGTTCGTGGTGTTGTCGTCCCTTACTTCTCCCAGATGGAGTTCACTGCCGTTGTCGTCTCTTTAGTATGTTACTTTATCTGATACGTTATCTGAGGGGATTGCAATGCCTTGAAGAGGTCTTAGTTTTGTAAAATTACTGCATAATATGTATCATATTTATTGTAATAAAATTGCACAATAGTAAGATTGACTAATATTCAACAGACGTTTGCATTCCAAATATTTCTAAATGGTCCATCTGCCCAGTGCATATTTAACAGATTACTGTGCTCTTGTCCTGACTCAACAAGCAGCCTTGATTGAACTATTATTACATTTAAATTCCTCACACTCACCATCCTGTGATTTCTCTAAGTGAGATTGGGGCTCCGAATTGGTAGCACTAGCGTTCATTTCAAAATGGCATTGGCCACATCTACCTGTTTCATTGGGTGAAAAATTATGCATTTCAAGTGTGACCTGAAATTGTGAAGAGTGGAAAGAGGGAGGGGGTAATAATAATTGAATTATCTTAATGATGTAGACTTGGGTTTGTGGTGCTAAGTTTCAAAATATGCATATGACATAAAACTTGGATGAATTGTGAGGAGGATGGTGCTTTTCAGAGAATTTAGGATGGTGAAATGGGAGGGAACGAGACAAATGAAATATAATGCAGAGAAGTGTGAAGTGATCCATTGTGGTTGGAAGAATGAGGAAACACAATCTAAATTAAAGGATACAATTTTAAAGTGGGTGGAGGAGTAGAAGGACCTGGGAGTACCTGTGCATGAGTAATTGAAGGTGGCAGAGCTGGGTGAGAAAGGCACACTGGGTCCTCTACTTTACAAGTCAAGGTGTAGAGAACAGAAGCATGCAAGTTATGGTAAACCTTCATAAAAGTTTGGTTTAACCTGACCTGGAGTATTGTGGTCAATTCTGGGCACATCCAATCGTAGCTTCCAAAAGAGAATTGGATGATTATCTAAAGAGAAATATTTAGAAGGGCTTGGAGAATACACAATGGTGTGGGACTAGCTGGGTAGTTTTCGAGCAGTGCTCGCCAACTAATTTCCAATGTGACCCGATTTTAACTCCTGATGCCAACAAAAACAAATCCGAAAATAAAGTAGCATAGCAACATTCGGTATAACATTATTAATGCTTGTGTATTATAGGTCAACATAATATATAATATAAATATGAAAATCTGTGTTTTCAAAATTATAATGTTATTTTATGCACTCATGTAGGTCTCAACCAATCTCTTCATATTCCCCGGTGACGGAAAACTGCAAAGCCTTTCTTGCCCAACTCCCTGACATTTCAGCACAATTTAATCAGCCCACTTTTACAAATCCAGATGCGCGCGCACACGTGTGCAATGCGCTTCTCTATCTCTCTGCTCTCTCTCTCTCCCCTCCCCCACCTCTCTCTCCCTCCCTCTCTCCCTCTCTCCCCTCCCCCCTCTCTCTCTCTCTCCGTCTCTCTCTCTCTCTCTCTCTCTCTCTCTCTCCCTCCCCCCCTCTCACTCCCCCCTCTCTCCTCTCTCTCCCCCTCTCTCCCCCTCTCTTTCTCTCTCCCTCTCTCTCCCACTCCCTCCCCCTCTCTCTCTCCTCTCTCTCTCTCCCCTCACTCCCCACTCTCTGCCCCCCTCTCTCTGCCCCCCTCTCTCTGCCCCCCTCTCTCTGCCCCCCTCTCTCTGCCCCCCTCTCTCTGCCCCCCTCTCTCTGCCCCCCTCTCTCTGCCCCCCTCTCTCTGCCCCCCTCTCTCTGCCCCCCTCTCTCTGCCCCCCTCTCTCTGCCCCCCTCTCTCTGCCCCCCTCTCTCTGCCCCCCTCTCTCTGCCCCCCTCTCTCTGCCCCCCTCTCTCTGCCCCCCTCTCTCTGCCCCCCTCTCTCTGCCCCCCTCTCTCTGCCCCCCACTCTCTGCCCCCCACTCTCTGCCCCCCACTCTCTGCCCCCCTCTCTCTGCCCCCCTCTCTCTGCCCCCCTCTCTCTGCCCCCCTCTCTCTGCCCCCCTCTCTCTGCCCCCCTCTCTCTGCCCCCCTCTCTCTGCCCCCCTCTCTCTGCCCCCCTCTCTCTGCCCCCCTCTCTCTGCCCCCCTCTCTCTGCCCCCCTCTCTCTGCCCCCCTCTCTCTGCCCCCCTCTCTCTGCCCCCCTCTCTCTGCCCCCCTCTCTCTGCCCCCCTCTCTCTGCCCCCCTCTCTCTGCCCCCCTCTCTCTGCCCCCCTCTCTCTGCCCCCCTCTCTCTGCCCCCCTCTCTCTGCCCCCCTCTCTCTGCCCCCCTCTCTCTGCCCCCCTCTCTCTGCCCCCCTCTCTCTGCCCCCCTCTCTCTGCCCCCCTCTCTCTGCCCCCCTCTCTCTGCCCCCCTCTCTCTGCCCCCCTCTCTCTGCCCCCCTCTCTCTGCCCCCCTCTCTCTGCCCCCCTCTCTCTGCCCCCCTCTCTCTGCCCCCCTCTCTCTGCCCCCCTCTCTCTGCCCCCCTCTCTCTGCCCCCCTCTCTCTGCCCCCCTCTCTCTGCCCCCCTCTCTCTGCCCCCCTCTCTCTGCCCCCCTCTCTCTGCCCCCCTCTCTCTGCCCCCCTCTCTCTGCCCCCCTCTCTCTGCCCCCCTCTCTCTGCCCCCCTCTCTCTGCCCCCCTCTCTCTGCCCCCCTCTCTCTGCCCCCCTCTCTCTGCCCCCCTCTCTCTGCCCCCCTCTCTCTGCCCCCCTCTCTCTGCCCCCCTCTCTCTGCCCCCCTCTCTCTGCCCCCCTCTCTCTGCCCCCCTCTCTCTGCCCCCCTCTCTCTGCCCCCCTCTCTCTGCCCCCCTCTCTCTGCCCCCCTCTCTCTGCCCCCCTCTCTCTGCCCCCCTCTCTCTGCCCCCCTCTCTCTGCCCCCCTCTCTCTGCCCCCCTCTCTCTGCCCCCCTCTCTCTGCCCCCCTCTCTCTGCCCCCCTCTCTCTGCCCCCCTCTCTCTGCCCCCCTCTCTCTGCCCCCCTCTCTCTGCCCCCCTCTCTCTGCCCCCCTCTCTCTGCCCCCCTCTCTCTGCCCCCCTCTCTCTGCCCCCCTCTCTCTGCCCCCCTCTCTCTGCCCCCCTCTCTCTGCCCCCCTCTCTCTGCCCCCCTCTCTCTGCCCCCCTCTCTCTGCCCCCCTCTCTCTGCCCCCCTCTCTCTGCCCCCCTCTCTCTGCCCCCCTCTCTCTGCCCCCCTCTCTCTGCCCCCCTCTCTCTGCCCCCCTCTCTCTGCCCCCCTCTCTCTGCCCCCCTCTCTCTGCCCCCCTCTCTCTGCCCCCCTCTCTCTGCCCCCCTCTCTCTGCCCCCCTCTCTCTGCCCCCCTCTCTCTGCCCCCCTCTCTCTGCCCCCCTCTCTCTGCCCCCCTCTCTCTGCCCCCCTCTCTCTGCCCCCCTCTCTCTGCCCCCCTCTCTCTGCCCCCCTCTCTCTGCCCCCCTCTCTCTGCCCCCCTCTCTCTGCCCCCCTCTCTCTGCCCCCCTCTCTCTGCCCCCCTCTCTCTGCCCCCCTCTCTCTGCCCCCCTCTCTCTGCCCCCCTCTCTCTGCCCCCCTCTCTCTGCCCCCCTCTCTCTGCCCCCCTCTCTCTGCCCCCCTCTCTCTGCCCCCCTCTCTCTGCCCCCCTCTCTCTGCCCCCCTCTCTCTGCCCCCCTCTCTCTGCCCCCCTCTCTCTGCCCCCCTCTCTCTGCCGTCCTCTCTCTGCCGTCCTCTCTCTGCCGTCCTCTCTCTGCCGTCCTCTCTCTGCCGTCCTCTCTCTGCCGTCCTCTCTCTGCCGTCCTCTCTCTGCCGTCCTCTCTCTGCCGTCCTCTCTCTGCCGTCCTCTCTCTGCCGTCCCCTCTCTCTGCCCCCCTCTCTCTGCCGTCCTCTCTCTGCCGCCCTCTCTCTGCCGTCCTCTCTCTGCCGTCCTCTCTCTGCCGTCCTCTCTCTGCCGTCCTCTCTCTGCCGTCCTCTCTCTGCCGTCCTCTCTCTGCCGTCCTCTCTCTGCCGTCCTCTCTCTGCCGTCCTCTCTCTGCCGTCCTCTCTCTGCCGTCCTCTCTCTGCCGTCCTCTCTCTGCCGTCCTCTCTCTGCCGTCCTCTCTCTGCCGTCCTCTCTCTGCCGTCCTCTCTCTGCCGTCCTCTCTCTGCCGTCCTCTCTCTGCCGTCCTCTCTCTGCCGTCCTCTCTCTGCCGTCCTCTCTCTGCCGTCCTCTCTCTGCCGTCCTCTCTCTGCCGTCCTCTCTCTGCCGTCCTCTCTCTGCCGTCCTCTCTCTGCCGTCCTCTCTCTGCCGTCCTCTCTCTGCCGTCCTCTCTCTGCCGTCCTCTCTCTGCCGTCCTCTCTCTGCCGTCCTCTCTCTGCCGTCCTCTCTCTGCCGTCCTCTCTCTGCCGTCCTCTCTCTGCCGTCCTCTCTCTGCCGTCCTCTCTCTGCCGTCCTCTCTCTGCCGTCCTCTCTCTGCCGTCCTCTCTCTGCCGTCCTCTCTCTGCCGTCCTCTCTCTGCCGTCCTCTCTCTGCCGTCCTCTCTCTGCCGTCCTCTCTCTGCCGTCCTCTCTCTGCCGTCCTCTCTCTGCCGTCCTCTCTCTGCCGTCCTCTCTCTGCCGTCCTCTCTCTGCCGTCCTCTCTCTGCCGTCCTCTCTCTGCCGTCCTCTCTCTGCCGTCCTCTCTCTGCCGTCCTCTCTCTGCCGTCCTCTCTCTGCCGTCCTCTCTCTGCCGTCCTCTCTCTGCCGTCCTCTCTCTGCCGTCCTCTCTCTGCCGTCCTCTCTCTGCCGTCCTCTCTCTGCCGTCCTCTCTCTGCCGTCCTCTCTCTGCCGTCCTCTCTCTGCCGTCCTCTCTCTGCCGTCCTCTCTCTGCCGTCCTCTCTCTGCCGTCCTCTCTCTGCCGTCCTCTCTCTGCCGTCCTCTCTCTGCCGTCCTCTCTCTGCCGTCCTCTCTCTGCCGTCCTCTCTCTGCCGTCCTCTCTCTGCCGTCCTCTCTCTGCCGTCCTCTCTCTGCCGTCCTCTCTCTGCCGTCCTCTCTCTGCCGTCCTCTCTCTGCCGTCCTCTCTCTGCCGTCCTCTCTCTGCCGTCCTCTCTCTGCCGTCCTCTCTCTGCCGTCCTCTCTCTGCCGTCCTCTCTCTGCCGTCCTCTCTCTGCCGTCCTCTCTCTGCCGTCCTCTCTCTGCCGTCCTCTCTCTGCCGTCCTCTCTCTGCCGTCCTCTCTCTGCCGTCCTCTCTCTGCCGTCCTCTCTCTGCCGTCCTCTCTCTGCCGTCCTCTCTCTGCCGTCCTCTCTCTGCCGTCCTCTCTCTGCCGTCCTCTCTCTGCCGTCCTCTCTCTGCCGTCCTCTCTCTGCCGTCCTCTCTCTGCCGTCCTCTCTCTGCCGTCCTCTCTCTGCCGTCCTCTCTCTGCCGTCCTCTCTCTGCCGTCCTCTCTCTGCCGTCCTCTCTCTGCCGTCCTCTCTCTGCCGTCCTCTCTCTGCCGTCCTCTCTCTGCCGTCCTCTCTCTGCCGTCCTCTCTCTGCCGTCCTCTCTCTGCCGTCCTCTCTCTGCCGTCCTCTCTCTGCCGTCCTCTCTCTGCCGTCCTCTCTCTGCCGTCCTCTCTCTGCCGTCCTCTCTCTGCCGTCCTCTCTCTGCCGTCCTCTCTCTGCCGTCCTCTCTCTGCCGTCCTCTCTCTGCCGTCCTCTCTCTGCCGTCCTCTCTCTGCCGTCCTCTCTCTGCCGTCCTCTCTCTGCCGTCCTCTCTCTGCCGTCCTCTCTCTGCCGTCCTCTCTCTGCCGTCCTCTCTCTGCCGTCCTCTCTCTGCCGTCCTCTCTCTGCCGTCCTCTCTCTGCCGTCCTCTCTCTGCCGTCCTCTCTCTGCCGTCCTCTCTCTGCCGTCCTCTCTCTGCCGTCCTCTCTCTGCCGTCCTCTCTCTGCCGTCCTCTCTCTGCCGTCCTCTCTCTGCCGTCCTCTCTCTGCCGTCCTCTCTCTGCCGTCCTCTCTCTGCCGTCCTCTCTCTGCCGTCCTCTCTCTGCCGTCCTCTCTCTGCCGTCCTCTCTCTGCCGTCCTCTCTCTGCCGTCCTCTCTCTGCCGTCCTCTCTCTGCCGTCCTCTCTCTGCCGTCCTCTCTCTGCCGTCCTCTCTCTGCCGTCCTCTCTCTGCCGTCCTCTCTCTGCCGTCCTCTCTCTGCCGTCCTCTCTCTGCCGTCCTCTCTCTGCCGTCCTCTCTCTGCCGTCCTCTCTCTGCCGTCCTCTCTCTCTCTCTCCCCTCCCTCTTTGGCCCCCCCCTCCCTCTTTGGCCCCCCCCTCCCTCTTTGGCCCCCCCCTCCCTCTTTGGCCCCCCCCTCCCTCTTTGGCCCCCCCCTCCCTCTTTGGCCCCCCCCTCCCTCTTTGGCCCCCCCTCCCTCTTTGGCCCCCCCTCCCTCTTTGCCCCCCCCCTCCCTCTTTGCCCCCCCCCCCTCCCTCTTTGCCCCCCCCCTCCCTCTTTGGCCCCCCCCCTCCCTCTTTGGCCCCCTCTCGCTGCCCCCCTCTCGCTGCCCCCCTCTCGCTGCCCCCCTCTCGCTGCCCCCCTCTCGCTGCCCCCCTCTCGCTCTCTCTCATCAAGCTGGTGGCAGCCAGCAGGGAGATATGACAGCTCGGACAGCCCAAGCTGGTTTGCGGCTCATTGACCAGATCCCTGCTCTTGTACCTCCCAGCTATTATTGCCTATTAGAATTTCACTTTCTATTAACATATTTTTATTTACAACTTGCTATTCTTGCAAAGTTGAAATTTACGTTTTTTTTTCCAATTAAGGGGCAACTTAGCGTGGCCGAACCCACCTACCCTGCACATCTTTTGGTTGTGGGGGTGGGATCCACGCAGACACAGGGAGAATGTGCAAACTCCACACGGACAGTGGGCAGGAATCAACCCCGGGTCTTTGGTGCCGTGAGGCAGTCGTGCTAACCACTGTGCCGCCACCCCCCTGTTCTTGTAAAGTGAACTCCCCTACACTTAGTGGAGCAAACCGATGCTTGGAGGATAACTCTGTGTGGTAGTCACCACTGATGTATATATTAGGTGATTTGTGGTAAGGCCCTGTACCACAGGTATGGGGGTAGTTCCCTGCCTTCTGGCTCTGCCCAGTAGGCGGAGAATAAATATGTGTGCTCCCCATACAGCAGCCATTTCACCAGCTGTTGTAGGAGGCCACTCATCTTAGTGTAATAAAGCTTCAGTTGCATTCAACTCTCGTCTTTGTGTAATTGATCGTGCATCACTGTAACATCACTCTTTCAAATTTGATCATGTAACAATTCGGAAAGTCACTATCCCACCAAACCTCATTCTCCCTGCACCCTCTGTCACCACCAAGAAGTTCACTGATATAAGAACTGACTCCTCAGGCTCCAGTTAATATTACCTTTCAGATCAATTAGTTCATTGAGCCACCTTGCTATCTCTTGATGCATGCCACTTTCCAATATGAGCTAAGGAACTGGAACACGTTGAATTAGTGAGTACCCTCACGCAACTTGTTAAATGGTCTTGGGGAGAAAAGGAAATCCTGGAGTCTAGGCTACCAGTGCTGGGATTGATTCTAGTGGAAACCCTTTGATGGGAGAAGAATAGAGAGGGTAAGGAGAAAATCCATGACTCAATGTTGACCTTGTTCTTAGTTTTGGCTCCCTTTTAAGATCGAGCTGACACTGTCACGATAGGTCAAATTGCCCCCTGTGCTGGAACTTTGTGTGTGATTCTTTTGAATCATTTTGTAAGGATAACTAAAAAAAAATGTAAGTTTTTTTGGTGACATATGAACAACAGTTGAAAGCACCTTTTACCATGACTTGAATTGATTTAAGAAACTGAACGCATACATTGTGGTTCGAGTTGCTTGCGGCATCCTACATTAACTGCACCACATGCACAATCCTGAGTTCTGTTACATTTGAGATGGTTTTGGATATTTCAAACACCAGATTTGCTGCTGGGGAGATCTTGTTTTTCTGCTATCCTGCAGTTGAGTTCGGCCTCATCTGACATTGGGTAAGATTTTTGTGCAAACAGAATAACCCAGTTGCGCCCCAGTGAACATGTGCACAGTTGAGCGATTTTTCAAGTGCTTGTTTTGGAATTCTTTGCACGTCATCAGTTTTAAATACGTTTGGCTGAAACCCTGATTTTTAAAACAAATCGCCTTCCCGTCACCCACCCATCAAAGTGAAGATACGTTTCAGGCCTCCAACTCATTGAAATGTTTTTGCTGTACGTTGATAGATATTTTTGTGGTGGTGTTTATAAATTGGAAAAACAACAATTATCTTGACTTGAGTATTGTTTTGTGGGTTGTTCTGGAATGTGTGGTAAGATATGTTGGACATTGTGCCAGAGCATCCGAATGGCATCATGCTTTTCAATGCATTGTCAAATCCCTTTAAAGCTTAAACAGAACTACAGTGCACTTAGAGAAAGAAATTCTTCGAAGCTTTAAAAGGCTGAAGGCAGCATATTTAGCAAGGTTTGCATGTAGCTTAAGTTCACCACTTTGAAAATAGTTGAGTTTGCTGATTCATTTCCTGTAATCAATAGATTATTGGCCATTTTGGTGTCCTGCAGATTTTTACTCTTCTGAGTGGACTGGGTGTTCAGTTGCTTTTAACGCACAAGGTTGTTGCAGACTTAAAAACACAGTAGCTGTGGAAAACGGGAGGTCAGAATTTGCTCACATTTGATCTTGACCTAGAGTTGCATTTATGACTGATTATATGAGTTTACTGTGGAGGAGGGGCCATGCTGAAATACTAATTTGCAGAGTGTTTGATTTGATTAATCATGAAATCAGCCAAAATCCAAAAGGGTAGTGATTTGCAACAGGACCACTTCTGCAGTATGTTTTCTGCTGGTATTGATTTGGGCACTTCTGAATGCATGCCTGTATATAGCAATGCTTGACTGCTGAATTTTCCCCATCGCATCTCCAGCAACATTCTCTATATCAGGCTCTTAATGTGGTTGAAATTCTCCCCTGGGGGCACAAGGCTAGAACATTGATGCTTGTGTACGTTTGTTATTTGAGGACCAATTGCACCAATTGGCTACTTGGCCAAGACTATGGTAGAATAGACTTGCATAACTGGACAATGAAGAAGAGCCTCGCAGGTTTGTGCATGTTTCACAGTGCTTTTAATGATTTCATGAAACATGCTCAGGCATTACTGTTGGTGGTCAAACAGCTAAAAGCAACTCTGCTTCTGACATGTTAAACCTCACTTAACTTGTGAAAATTCCACCTTTTCCATTGTGAACCCAGTGCTCTCAACAGTTCTACTTTCATCTCCTCAATTAACTAAGATTATTTGCCTGAGTTTTTGTGCAGGAACAGATTCACACTTGTATCTGTATCTCTGTTTATTATGGAATACTTGGTACTCTGATCATTGAAACAGACAATTTTTAAATTTTATAACTTTTCCTATTGTAACTTGACTTAATTTTTTTCCACAAGTTCTAAAAAGCCATAATGTGCAAGTACAAAGTTAGGTCCAATATTACACAATATACATTTTTGCTGTAGAGGAAGTAGCCTGTACAAAGGTGAGGGGAAACTTGGAGGGGAAGACAATTTTAACTGGTCACTGAGAATAGATCACAGACTTATTCAGGACATGATATTCAGAAAGAACGGAAAGGAAAACACTTTAGAAGACTATTGAATTTCTGCTTCCAGGAATTTCTGATATATTTTATTCTGTTGCTGAAAAGTCATTTTATTTTCATTCTCTTTATCAAAAGTGGGGGGAAAAAAGTAACAAAGTTCCTATTACAGTTAATGCCACAAATTGTTTGCAACCATCTTTAATGCAGCTTTCAAAGTGGCCTTTAAACAGGATGGTAACCAATGCAGCACATGGGTGGCACCGTGGAGCAATGGTTAGCACTGCTGCGGCAGTGTTGCGCACCCGGGTCGCTGTCCGTGTGGCGTTTGCACGTTCTCCCTTGCCTGCGTAGGTCTCATCCCCACAACCCAAAGACGTGCAGGGTAGGTCAATTGGCCATATTTTTTTATTAAAACAGTAACCATCACATTTGTACAAGGTCAAACGGTACAAACACTAATTTTGTGTTGGAGAAACAGGGTACCCTTCCATCAGTACCAACGTACGGGCAGGGGGGTAGAATACTCTGATTATTAAAACAGTTCACAACACAGTTGTACAAAAAACAAACGGTACAAGCACTAAACTTTGCGCTGGAGAGACCAGATACCCTCGCCTCTGTACCAACAGAAGGGAAAGGAAGGGGGGGGGGGTGCTAAATTGCCCCTTAATCGGAAGAAAAGAATTGAGTAATCAATGCAGCACATTATTCTTCTGTGGGACTGTTTTCTCAATCACAAAAAAGTGTGCCATGTGATCACATGTCACACCTGCACAAGTAAAATGGAGCAGCTTGTGATAAAACGGCAATCCCCACTCAGATACAGCTCAGTGATGAAGTGCTGAAATAAACTTGAACGCTAAACATGTCAAAGCATTATTCTGAGCACCCAATTGTCAGCTGCATTTGAACCAGTTTTTCATAATTGGCACTGCTATAAATCTGTAAAACACTACCTCTAATTATTGTAGTCTGATACGTTACAGGGTTAGCTATTCAACCAAAAAACGTTCTACACACTAAAGTGACATGTCCTTGTATAAATACAATGAAGGTCCCTGGCAGGATAAAATAACCGTAAATCTGTGGGAAAGATATTGAAGTTCTTTATACACAATTAACTGCTTTTGTGAGCAGTAACCTTTATACAGCAAAAAGTCCACAGCAAGATCTGACAAGCAGTGTGATGAATGAATCTATTTTTAGTGCTGTAGTTGGAGATGAAAATTTTGGCCAGGGCAGCAGGATGACTCTCCACTCTGAATATCACTGTGAACTACCAGTGCAAGAAATTAGTTTAGCAGACGTCTGACAGTACTGCTCGAGTGTCCGCCTACATGATGAGCTCAAGTTCCAAAATGGGACTCGAACTAACTGGGAAAGGTTGGTGTCAGCTGATAGAACATTTAAACTTAAACCCAACTGATGCACGTTTACAACCTATATCACTTGAATTTTGCAATTTTCTTTCCAAGCATTTGAAGTCAGCAAAACACATTTTAAGACTGTTTTGCATTACTTGTGAAGATTGATTGCTGTTGACACCAGATAATACTAGCATCATGGCAGGAGTAGAACTCTTCTTAGGAGAGTTATTTCCTTTCTCTTGTGATGGCGCATGTGCTTTTGGGGGAAAATCTATTTATTTTATGTTGGGGTGAACAAAGTTTCCCTGGAAGATGATTGCTTGCAAAAAGCAACTTGTTCGAGAAACTGATCATGTGACCAAGTTGCCTGGCAGACGAACAATAGAAACACCAAGGGACAGCAAGACGTTTATTGCAGGGAACAACTAATTCAGTCAGTTTAGTTTGGAGTAAGCTGGCTGCAGGGACCATCTGATTCAGCAAAATTCATCTGAAATTCTTTGTGCTGGCTAAAAAATGTTTAAAACCCTTGATAACAGAGGACTCTTGTTAGCCATGGGTTGGACTGACTGGATAGCCAAGCTGAGAAGAGGGGGAGAGAGAGATTGAGTTCCTACAGGCAACATTTCAGAGTCCGAGAACATGAGCAGAAGAGCCTTGACCCAAGGTGGCTCTGCTTAAGTTTCTAGCAAGACCAGTGTCTGGAGGAGATTTGTCAGATTTCTAATACATAACGGAATCCAGGATTATGGTGATAAGGCGGGCGAGTGAGGTTGAGGATTATCATACCAGGTCAATCATGATCTCACTGAATTGCGGAACAGACCCAATGTGCGGAATTACCTACTTCTGTTCTACGTCTTATGGAAAATCTTGCTAGAAGTAAGAACGTCCGAGAAATCTGAACCATGATGCAATCTTTGAAACCGTACTCTGACCAAATGGTTAATCTTGCAGTTTCAGTCACTCTGAGAACTGTAATTTGAATATCTTTATAACATAATTGTCCATATAAGATATTCTCTTTGATTTTTGTGTGTAAAATTCGTTGGTTTCAATAATGAACCTTGCAACTTCATTCTTTTAAGAAATACCTGGATTTCCGAATTTCAAAAAAAAATCTACCAAACTCAACACTAATGGAGAGATCGGGAAACGTGAAGCTGAAAATTCTGTGCTCTGCTACACTGGTTATGTACCTTGACTGTGCAAAATTTGGATATTTAGATTTTAAGAAAGTGCTGTTTAGTACACCCATTTAATTTATTTGTAGTTCTTATTGATGATATTGGAGAAATACATATAAAAATATAACTGAAGCTGTTATTTTTGTTTCTTGTTTTCCTTATCTCTTATCCTCCATCCACCCTTCAAAGCATTTGACTCCCCATTAGGGGGCTGGTTCATAGCTGGTTGGAAGCTTTCGTGGAGGTTAGCTCTTGTGAGATTCTGGCCACAATATCTGATCATGTGAGATCTCATCACCTGACATCTGTAAATGTTATTCCATATAACTTTTACATGGCGTGTGGTTGAGTATCTTTGTTTTATGTCAGTCGCTGTTGTGTGACAAGTTCGGAGAACCAGGAGGCCACCAGCAAGCGGGCAGGGAAGAGCGAAATTGAACGTGCGGAAACATTTGTAGGGGTGGATATCAGGTGGGGGGGAATTTTGATTTTTCCAGTTGGTAATATAGCTTCATAGCACTGATAACTATTGGCAATGCTGGTAACATTCATATTCCTCTCCAATTAAAATCCCTTGCTGATGATCTCGATGTTATTGGTCGTAATAGGTGAAACATCTCTAGGTTCAACATGCAACTGGTCAGAATCACAGTGCAGAAAAGGCTCTTCGGCTCATTGAGTCTGCACTGACATTTGACAAAGACCTGGTCTACCTGCTTAATCCATTTACCAGCACTTGGCCCATAACCTTTGATGTTATGATGTGCCAAGTGCTTATCCAGGTACTTTTTAAAGGATGTGAGGCAATCCGCCTCTACCACCCTCCCAGGCAGTGCATTCCACACCATCACCACCCTCTGGGTAACAAGGTATTTCCTTGCATCCCCCTAAACTAGACTAGCCTAGAAGGGCTTGAGGTTCATAAGGAGGAGGTGTTAGCAATTCTGGAAAGTGTGAAAATAGATAAGTCCCCTGGGCCGGATGGGATTTATCCTAGGATTCTCTGGGAAGCTAGGGAGGAGATTGCTGAGCCTTTGGCTTTGATCTTTAAGTCATCTTTGTCTACAGGAATAGTGCCAGAAGACTGGAGGATAGCAAATGTTGTCCCCTTGTTCCAGAAGGGGAGTAGAGACAACCCCGGTAACAATAGACCAGTGAGCCTTACTTCTGTTGTGGGCAAAATCTTGGAAAGGTTTATAAGAGATAGGATGTATAATCATCTGGAAAGGAATAATTTGATTAGAGATAGTCAACACGGTTTTGTGAAGGGTAGGTCGTGCCTCACAAACCTTATTGAGTTCTTTGAGAAGGTGACCAAACAGGTGGATGAGGGTAAAGCAGTTGATGTGGTATATATGGATTTCAGTAAAGCGTTTGATAAGGTTCCCCACGGTAGGCTACTGCAGAAAATACGGAGGCATGGGATTTAGCAGTTTGGATCAGAAATTGGCTAGCTGGAAGAAGACAATGGGTGGTGGTTGATGGGAAATGTTCAGACTGGAGTCCAGTTATTAGTGGTGTACCACAAGGATCTGTTTTGGGGCCTCCGCTGTTTGTCATTTTTATAAATGACCTGGAGGAGGCCGTAGAAGGATGGGTGAGTAAATTTGCAGACGACACTAAAGTCGGTGGAGTTGTGGACAGTGTGGAAGGATGTTACAAGTTACAGAGGGACATAGATAAGCTGCAGCGATGGGCTGAGAGGTGGCAAATGGAGTTTCATGCAGAAAAGTGTGAGGTGATTCATTTTGGAAGGAATAACAGGAAGACAGAGTACTGGGCTAATGGTAAGATTCTTGGCAGTGTGGATGAGCAGAGAGATCTCGGTGTCCATGTACATAGATCCCTGAATGTTGCCACCCAGGTTGAGAGGGTGTTAAGAAGGCGTACAGTGTGTTAGCTTTTATTGGTAGAGGGATTGAGTTTGGAGCCATGAGGTCATGTTGCAGCTGTACAAAACTCTGGTCGCCGCATTATAGGAAGGATGTGGAAGCATTGGAAATGGTGCAGAGGAGATTTACCAGAATGTTGCCTGGTATGGAGGGAAGATCTTATGAGGAAAGGCTGAGGGACTTGAGGCTGTTTTCGTTAGAGAGAAGAAGGTTAAGAGGTGACTTAATTGAGGCATACAAGATGATCAGAGGATTGGATAGGGTGGACAGTGAGAGCCTTTTTCCTCGGATGGTGATGTCTAGCATGAAGGGACATAGCTTTAAATTGAGGGGAGATAGATATAGGACAGATGTCAGAGGTAGGTTCTTTACTCAGAGTAGTAAGGGCGTGGAATGCCCTGCCTGCAACAGTAGTGGACTCGCCAACACTAAGGACATTCAAATGGTCATTGGATAGATATATGGACAATAAGGGAATAGTGTAGATGGGCTTTAGAGTGGTTTCACAGGTCGGCGCAACATCGAGGGCCGAAGGGCCTGTACTGCTCTGTAATGTTCTATTCTATGTTCTATAAACCTCCTACCCCCTCACCTTGAACTTGTGTCCCCTCGTGATTGACCCTTCATAATAATAATAATCTTTATTATTGTCACAAGTAGGCTTACATTAACACTGCAATGAAGTTGCTGTGAAAAGCCCCTAGTCGCCACATTCCGGCGCCTGTTCGGGTGCACTGAGGGAGAATTCAGAATGTCCAATTCACCTAACAGTACGTTTTTCGGGACTTGTGGGAGGAAACCGGAGCACCTGGAGGAAACCCACGCAGACACTGGGAGAACGTGCAGACTTGTAGATGACACTAAAGTCGGTGGAGTTGTGGACAGTGTGGAAGGATGTTACAAGTTACAGAGGGACATAGATAAGCTGCAGCGCTGGGCTGAGAGGTGGCAAATGGAGTTTCATGCAGAAAAGTGTGAGGTGATTCATTTTGGAAGGAATAACAGGAAGACAGAGTACTGGGCTAATGGTAAGATTCTTGGCAGTGTGGATGAGCAGAGAGATCTCGGTGTCCATGTACATAGATCCCTGAATGTTGCCACTCAGGTTGAGAGGGTTCTTAAGAAGGCGTACGGTGTGTTAGCTTTTATTAGTAGAGGGATTGAGTTTCGGAGCCATGAGGTCATGTTGCAGCTGTACAAAACTCTGGTGCGGCCGCATTTGGAGTATTGCGTGCAATTCTGGTCACCGCATTTTTGGAAGGATGTGGAAGCATTGGAAAGGGTGCAGAGGAGATTTACCAGAATGTTGCCTGGTATGGAGGGAAGATCTTATGAGGAAAGGCTGAGGGACTTGAGGCTGTTTTCGTTAGAGAGAAGAAGGTTAAGAGGTGGCTTAATTGAGGCATACAAAATGATCAGAGGATTGGATAGGGTGGACAGTGAGAGCCTTTTTCCTCGGATGGTGATGTCTAGCAGGAGGGGACATAGCTTTAAATTGAGGGGAGATAGATATAAGACAGACATCAGAGATAGGTTCTTTACTCCGAGAGTAGTAAGGGTGTGGAATGCCCTGCCTGCAACAGTAGTGGACTCACCAACACTAAGGGTATTCAAATGGTCATTAGATAGACATATGGATGATAAGGGAATAGTGTAAATGGGCTTTAGAGTGGTTTCACAGGTCGGCGCAACATCGAGGGCTGAAGGGCCTGTACTGCGCTGTAATGTTCTATGTTCTATGTTCCGCACAGACAGTGACCCAAGCCGGGAATCGAACCTGGGATCCTGGCGCTGGAAAGCAACAATGCTAACCATTGTGCTATCGTGCCGCCACAGACTGTCTGTTTACAGAGTGACAAACAGGTAGAAACATTAGCTCCACCCGTCTTCAGTGGCAGAAGTAATGACTCGCCACATATCAAACATGAGATCTTCTAATCAGTTTTGCTTAGCTGCTCACAGATGAGCAGTCAGGACCAGAAGGAGTTATACTGGACATTAATCATTTCCATGTAATCCCATACAATCTTGGTCAAAGTTGTTCCCAGATTAACCTGAAAACTATTCTCCTTGGTGTTAAGGTGAGACACAATTTCCTAACTCCAGCATGCACCTGTACCATTAATGCACTGAGGAAATTGTTATTCACAATTTCATTCAAGCATGTCGTTTGATTAACAGTGGGAGCATCAGGTAATACAAAGAACTATCTTGTTGTGGTTGGGAAACATGGTGCACTCTTGATCTGCCACAGCCTTTGTTCATGTCATTTGTAGGCCCCAGCATTCTACTTGTAAAACTGTGTCAGTACCTGAAGGGAAATGACAGCCACTGTAATATGGTTTGGACTGCTGGCTGGCGGCGGGGGGGAAGAGGAATAATAGCACACCGCACCCGTGGTATCTCAGTCGGTACAAAGCTGTTTTGAATTCTAGATTCACAGTCTAAAAGTGATCCACCTACAGTGCAGACTTTGTTTGCACTGAGTGCTGAATTTGGTGCATTTGAGTGCTTTAGTGAGAGTTTGGTGACTGAGGGAGTTTGGTGAGGAGGGAGTAAGGTGCTCCTTTCATTTCGTTTCCTACATTTCCGCAAAGAGCGAGAAGGGAGCCAGGAGTTTACAGAGCGTGCAGCTGACTGGGAGCAGAGTCGGAGGGCGGAGGTCCAGTTGGTCCACAGGGCAGCTATATCCTGTAAGGTAAGAGGGGATGGAGGCTAGGCCAGTTGCATGCTCCTCCTGTAGGATGTGGGTGGTGAGGGATACCACCGGTGTCCCCGCTGACTATACCTGCGGGAAGCGCACCCAACTCCAGCTCCTCAGAGACCGTGTTAGGGAACTGGAGCTGGGTGAGCTTCGGATCATCTGGGAGGCAGAGGGGGTGATAGAGAAGAGTTACAGGGAGGTAACCACACCCAAGGTACAGGACAAAAGTAGCTGGGTTACAGTCAGGGGAAAGAAAACAAACAGGCAGACAGTGCTGGGGTCTCTTGTGGCCATTCCCCTTCAAAACAAGTATACCGTTTTGAATGCTGTTTGGGGGGGGGATGACCTACCAGGGGAAGGCCTTAGCGGCCAGGTCTCTGGCACTGAGTCCGGCTCTGGGGCTCAGAAGGGAAGGGGGGGAATAGAAAAGCAATAGTAATAGGAGATTCAATGGTTAGGGGAATAGATAGGAGATTCTGTGGTCGCGAGTGAGACTCCCGGAAGGTATGTTGCCTCCCGGGTGCCAGGGCCAGGGATGTCTCGGATCGTGTCTTCAGGATTCTTAAGGGGGAGGGGGAGCAGCCAGAAGTCATGGTGTACATTGGCACCAACGATGTAGGTAGGAAAAGGGGTGTGGAGGTAATAAACTAGTTTCGGGAGTTAGGCTGGAAGTTAAAAGCCAGGACAGACAGAGTTGTCATCTCTGGTTTGTTGCCGGTGCCACGTGATAGCGAGGCTAGGAATAGGGAGAGAGTGCAGTTGAACACGTGGCTGCAGGAATGGTGCAGGAGGGAGGGCTTCAGGTATTTGGATAATTTGAGCGCATTCTGGGGAAGGTGGGACCTGTACAAGCAGGACGGGTTGCATCTGAACCAGAGGGGCAACAATATCCTGGGAGGGAGGTTTTCTAGTACTCTTCGGGAGGGTTTAAACTAATTTGGCAGGGGAATGGGAACCGGATTTGTAGTCCAGCAACTAAGGTAGCCGATATTGAGGACACCAAAGCGTGTAGTGAGGCAGTGGGGAAGGGAACACCGACAAAGGAGAGTACTTGCATGCACGGAGATAGGTTGAAGTGTGTATACTTTAATGCAAGAAGCATCAGGAATAAGGTGGGTGAACATAAGGCATGGATCGGTACTTGGGACTACGATGTGGTGGCCATCACGGAAACTTGGATAGAAGAGGGGCAGAAGTGGTTGTTGGAGGTCCCTGGTTATAGATGTTTCAATAAGATTAGGGAGGGTGGTAAAAGAGGTGGGGGGGGGGAGGGGTGGCATTGTTAATTAGAGATAGTATAACAGCTGCAGAAAGGCAGTTCGAGGAGTATCTGCCTACTGAGGTAGTATGGGTTGAAGTCAGAAATAGGAAAGGAGC
This sequence comes from Scyliorhinus torazame, assembly GCF_047496885.1. Taxonomy (NCBI): domain Eukaryota; kingdom Metazoa; phylum Chordata; class Chondrichthyes; order Carcharhiniformes; family Scyliorhinidae; genus Scyliorhinus; species Scyliorhinus torazame. The sequence continues at coordinate 137,354,892 of NC_092725.1, forward strand.
AGTCACCTTGTTGGGAGTTTTCTATAGCCCCCCCAGTAGCAGCAGAGATGTGGACGAACAGATTGGGAAACAGATTTTGGAAAGGTGCAGAAGTCACAGGGTAGTAGTCATGGGTGACTTCAACTTCCCAAACATTGAGTGGAAACTCTTTAGATCAAATAGTTTGAATGGGGTGGTGTTTGTGCAGTGTGTCCAGGAAGCTTTTCTAACACAGTATGTAGATTGTCCGACCAGAGGGGAGGCCATATTAGATTTGGTACTTGGTAATGAACCAGGGCAAGTGATAGATTTGTTAGTGGGGGAGCATTTTGGAGACGGTGACCACAATTCTGTGACGTTCACTTCAGTAATGGAGAGGGATAGGTGCGTGCAACAGGGCAAGGTTTACAATTGGGGGACGGGTAAATACGATGTTGTCAGACAAGAATTGAAGTGCATAAGTTGGGAAGATAGGCAGTCCGGGAAGGACACAAGTGAAATGTGGAACTTGTTCAAGGAACAGATACTACGTGTCCTTGATATGTATGTCCCTGTCAGGCAGGGAAGAGGTGGTCGAGTGAGGGAACCATGGTTGACAAGAGAGGTTGAATGTCTTGTTAAGAGGAAGAAGGAGACTTGTGTAAGGCTGAGGAAACAAGGTTCAGACAGGGTGCTGGAGGGATACAAGATAGCCAGGAGGGAACTGAAGAAAGGGATTAGGAGAGCTAAGAGAGGGCATGAACAATCTTTGGCGGGTAGGATCAAGGAAAACCCCAAGGCCTTTTGCAATTGTGAGAAATATGAGAATGACTAGAGCGAGGGTAGGTCCGATCAAGGACAGTAGCGGGAGATTGTGTATTGAGTCTGAAGACATAGGAGAGGTCTTGAATGAGTACTTTTCTTCTGTATTTACAAATGAGAGGGGCGATATTGTTAGAGAGGACAGTGTGAAACAGACTGGTAAGCTCGAGGAAGTACTTGTTAAGAAGGAAGATGTGTTGGGCATTTTGAAAAACTTTGACGATAGACAAGTCCCCCGGGCCTGACGGGATATATCCAAGGATTCTATGGGAAGCAAGAGATGAAATTGCAGAGCCGTTGGCAATGATCTTTTCGTCCTCACTGTCAACAGGGGTGGTACCAGAGAATTGGAGAGTGGTGAATGTCGTGCCCCTGTTCAAAAAAGGGAATAGGGATAACCCTGTGAATTACAGGCCAGTTAGTCTTACTTCGGTGGTAGGCAAAGTAATGGAAAGGGTACTGAGGGATAGGATTTCTGAGCATCTGGAAAGACACTGCTTGATTAGGGATAGTCAGCACGGATTTGTGAGGGGTAGGTCTTGCCTTACAAGTCTTATTGAATTCTTTGAGGAGGTGACCAAGCATCTGGATGAAGGTAAAGCAGTGTACATGGATTTTAGTAAGACATTTGATACGGTTCCCCATGGTAGGCTTATGCAGAAAGTAAGGAGGCATGGGATAGTGGGAAATTTGGCCAGTTGGATAACGAACTGGCTAACCGATAGAAGTCAGAGAGTGGTGGTGGATGGCAAATATTCAGCCTGGATCCCAGTTACCAGTGGCGTCCTGCAGGGATCTGTTCTGGGTCCTCTGCTGTTTGTGATTTTCATTAATGACTTGGATGAGGGAGTTGAAGGGTGGGTCAGTAAATTTGCAGACGATACGAAGATTGGTGGAGTTGTGGATAGTGAGGAGGCCTGTTGTCGGCTGCAAAGAGACATAGATAGGATGCAGAGCTGGGCTGAGAAGTGGCAGATGGAGTTTAACCCTGAAAAGTGTGAGGTTGTCCATTTTGGAAGGACAAATATGAATGCGGAATACAGGGTTAACGGTAGAGTTCTTGGCAATGTGGAGGAGCAGAGAGATCTTGGGGTCTATATTCATACATCTTTGAAAGTTGCCACTCAAGTGGATAGAGTTGTGAAGAAGGCCTATGGTGTGCTCGCGTTCATTAACAGAGGGATTGAATTTAAGAGCCGTGAGGTGATGATGCAGCTGTACAAAACTTTGGTAAGGCCACATTTGGAGTACTGTGTGCAGTTCTGGTCGCCTCATTTTAGGAAGGATGTGGAAGCTTTGGAAAAGGTGCAAAGGAGATTTACCAGGATGTTGGCTGGAATGGAGAGTAGGTCTTGCGAGGAAAGGTTGAGGGTGCTAGGCCTTTTCTCATTAGAACGGAGAAGGATGAGGGGCGACTTGATAGAGGTTTATGTGATGATCAGGGGAATAGATAGAGTAGACAGAGACATTTTCGCCGGGTGGAACAAACCATTACAAGGGGACATAAATTTAAGGTGAATGGTGGAAGATATAGGGGGGATGTCAGAGGTAGGTTCTTTACCCAGAGAGTAGTGGGGGCATGGAATGCACTGCCTGTGGAAATAGTTGAGTCGGAAACGTTAGGGACCTTCAAGCAGCTATTGGATAGGTACATGGATTACGGTAGAATGATATAGTGTAGATTAATTTGTTCTTAAGGGCAGCACGGTAGCATTGTGGATAGCACAATTGCTTCACAGCTCCAGGGTCCCAGGATCGATTCCGGCTTGGGTCACTGTCTGTGCGGAGTCTGCACATCCTCCCCGTGTGTGCGTGGGTTTCCTCCGGGGGCTCCGGTTTCCTCCCACAGTCCAAAGATGTGCAGGTTAGGTGGATTGGCCATGATAAATTGCCCTTAGTGTCCAAAATTGCCCTTGATGTTGGGTGGGGTTACTGGGTTATGGGGATAGGGTGGAGGTGTTGACCTTGGGTAGGGTGCTCTTTCCAAGAGCCGGTGCAGACTTGATGGGCCGAATGGCCTCCTGCACTGGAAAGTCTATGATAATCTATGATTAACCTAGGACAAAGGTTTGGCACAACATCGTGGGCCGAAGGGCCTGATCTGTGCTGTATTTTTCTATGTTCTATGTTCTAAATTTTTGCATTTTCCTTCAAGATATCCAAGGGCAAATTGATGCTCCATTCACTTTTGTCGGACCTCCTCATCCCTGTTTACCCTCTCCACCCAAAACAGAAAATCATTTGCTTAATTTGCATAATTCATGCATAACGTGATAGTTGATTGCAGAGATTATAGTTCACATGAATGGTGTCCCTGTTTACTTGATTTTGAACCTCTTGGTGCAGGAAATTAAATGGATGGAAAAAAATGCACTAACAAAGGAGGTGAACTAATTGTTGGGCACAACAATACCACTTGAGCCACTGGTAGATAAAGGGAGGCCTTCACAAAAGAGGATTTGAGGATAATGGAAGCTTGGAAGCTGGCCAAGGTTATGCACGTCAAAATTGAGCATTCAAACCGATCGTGAAAGTTGAGAAATAGTTCTAGGGTGAAATCTACAAACATATTTCAATATAGACTTTGAGGCAATTTTTTGCTCACTGATAAAATACAGGATATTATCCAATTTTTTTTTTTAGTTCTTTCCTATCAAAAACAAAATCCTACCAACTGTCCTGGCTTGAGACAATTCACACCACTTTAATCTGTGATTATCCCTCTCTCCAGTTGCATCGTCTGGACCTGTAAATACTTCATTACCTGCAAAAGACTCACATTCAAAGTATCATTTTGCATCATTGGTTTTATCTGTATATGCTGTGTTTGTGTATCCTACCTCTGCACTCATGTGATGAAGGAGCTAAGCTCTGAAAGCTCGTGATTCCAAACAAACCTGTTGGACTTTATCCTGGTGTTGGAAGACTTCTTACTGTGCCCACCTCAGTCCAACGTCAAGGTCAAAATTAGCAGCATAAAATTTGAGCAAGAATTAAATAGCCATCAGAATTAATTAATAGAAAATTTGAATACCGCTGAGAAAATGAGACATGCTGTTGAAGCTCTTGGCCTTGCACTCATCAGGACTGACGCAAGAACAAATTTCAAAGGGAAATTTGAAATTTGGCATTTTTGTGTCTGTCATGATGAGGATGCAAGGCTTTGAAAGCATGACTCTTTTCAGCAATACAGTTCTATATTAAGAGAAAATTATCTAATGTGTATGCAGCAACACGTTTCCCTCTAGTGTTTTATGGGACAATACAGAAGGACAAGAACAACAGAGACTTGGGGACTGCGCCACCTGGAGGTTGCCCTCCAAGTCACTCACCGTCCTGACTTGGAAATATATTGCCGTTCCTTCACAGTCACTGGGGCAAACTCGTGGCATTCCCTCCCTAACAGCACAGTGGGTGTACCTACACCTCTGGGACTGCAGCGGGTCAAGATGGCAACTCACCACCACCTTCTGAAGAGCAACCAGGGATGGGCAATAAATGCTGGCCTAACCAGCGGTGCCCACATCCGTTAAAAATTATTTTTTTAAAAAGAGAAAAGTTGCAAAGTGAGCATTTTCATGAGAGCTATCCAGTGATGACCATACAGGCTGTTGCTTATCAGTATTTTAAACAAAAAATAAGCATTGATTAGAAATTGCCTTTTAGTTGCCCTCTTATAAAAGGAAGGCCCATCTTATTTAAAGCGATGATGTATTGTTTATTGATCCTGTCTACGTGGGGTATTAAGGGAAAAGATAAATGGCAATAGTGAACATACAACCTTGCATAAGTATTGTAGATGGGATTGCTGTTTCATTTTAACCAAGCAGATGGGTAGCAAAGGCTGGCACACCTCACTCTCTTTTTTATTTTCCTCCGGGTGTTCTGGTTTTCTCCCACAAGTCCTGAAAGACATGCTGGTGAGGTGAATTGGATATTCTCCCTCAGTGTACCCGACCAGGCGCCGTAGTGTGGTGACTCGGGGATTTTCTCCCCGATCCTCTAACGCCCTGTTGCAGGGAAAAAGTCAGCCTGAGTCAGAAGTTTGAATCGCAAGACAGGGTTTATTGTCTGAAGCTCCATGGAGAACAGCGGGCCGGCGTTAAAAGACAGCACGGTCCACACTGAACTCAAAATACATACAGAAAGGCTTTATCTTATATAGTACAGATTTCTTACAAGTTTTGGCGGGCTTTTGGGTTCATGCATATTTACAGCTTTACCCTGCAGACATGATTAGGTTAGTTTCAGTGGGCCATTACCAGTTCCCACTTCACAGCCCATTCATTCATGATTTCATTCATTCATAGTTTTTCGCGGGCTTCCTGGTTCTGACGTCAATACCATGCATTTTAATAGGATTTATTTAGGTTCACAATAGAGCTCCCTTTAACTAGATTAAATGGTGATGGCTTTTGGGTAGCGGTTAAGATATGTTCCGGGTTTCATAATGAGGTGTTAAATGCAGGCTTTGTATTGATTGGGAATACTTTATTGTCCTGTGTCTGTGGTTTTTAAGTGTGGTCTTTCTGTGCTACCCATCTGATTTAACCCTTTGCCTGCCTGTTTCTGGTACAGTGTCAGCCATGATTTATGGTCTTGATCCGTTGTCCCAAATTTTCCCCTTACAGCCCCAACTCACCTGTTGGGCATCCAACCTCTCACGGGCACCCTGGGCCTGATCCCCGATGCAGGCAAAATACCACATTGGCACTGTCGGCCTGGTACCCTGATGCTGACAAGGGCACCCTGCCAGTGCCCCTGCCAGGCTGTCATGGTGGCATTAGTGCCAGGGTACCCCCTGGCTCAGATGCCAGCCATCCCAGGGCTTCCGATCTCCAGAGAGACTCCCACCCCCGCCCCCAAAATGTGCCGTTCTGCCTCATCCCCGTTTGTGGGCAGCAGTGCAAAACTGAGCCTGGCTGGGTTCTCCTCCGTGAGGCCAGTAGATTCCGGGAGCCTGTTCGATCTGCCTTCGGCAGAGTTAAATTAGTGGGCAGGATCCAGATCGCGACATCTTGTGAGATATAGTTACATCTCGCGAGGAGTAACGACCGTCGGGATTCCTGGGAGAAGCCTATCCTGGGCTCTCTACCTGCTGCATCACGTTCCGACTCTGGCGGGACGAGGCTGGTAAATCGCGCCCACTTTCCTGATTGATAACCTGTTCCAGCTCTAATGCTAACTAGTCAGAAAAGTTGAATGAATTCCTGTTCGCTTCAGACTGCAAACTGGGTTACACAGCCACATGCTCTTCATCCTTTGTGTCTATGAACAAGTTCCCATTTGTGGCTGGATTTCGCTTCACCGAGTTCGTGTTTTCCCATAAGTCCTGTTCCAATCATTTGGTATTGTGCTTCATTGAAAACCATTCACTCTGGATCTTACAATGTTTCACTATTCTCTCTCTCTCTCTCTCTCTCGGCTATTCATTGCTGTGCTGGTGATATTGTGAACAAGGAGTTACGCAGTTGTGGAAACAGTTCAAATCAACTTGGGTTTTATTTCACTGTAAAATTTGTCAGGTGATTAATCCAGGGGGTTTATTACTATTTCTTCAAAACAAAATCAAATAATTACATTTTTGATTCACGGGTCCACACTGCTTGGCACAATTTGGACCTCAACAGTGGAACCAAAATATCCTCTTGTGAATGCTGGTACACCTGTCTGTGTTTGGCGTCACAATCACCAGTGATAGACATGCAGAGTCAGGAGTGGTAACTGGCCTGAGGGACTCTGTATTCCCAACCTGCCATTTAGCTTGCAAGTGTTGAAGAGCAGTTATTTCCCTGATGAGGTGATGTGTAAAATGGCAGAGACCTGAAATAACCAGGTGTCTTCTGTTCCTTTCGGGAGTTATGCTTCTTGTGGAATTTGCCATTTACTATGAATCCAATCGGGTTGTTGGGAGAAAGCCGGAATGACAATTGTTGTTACTGCGCTTAGTACTTGACTAATAATACGAGTGTAAAATGCTGCCACTGGCAGCTAGAGAAATTTAGAATTAATTAATAAATCTGGAATGAAATGTTAATTTTTTAAAATCATGGATGTGCTAGGGTATATTTAAACAATCCACCTGGTTCACTAATATCCTTCGGGGGAAGAAATCGAGCATCCTTATCTGGTCATGTGACTCGACCCATAGAAATATTGTTGTTTCTTAATTGGCCTTTCAAATGACCGATGTTCTGATCTCAGTTGATGTTATCACTGGTTAGTCAGGTCCCGGAGTAGACCCCGACTCAATAGATAGTAACTTTTATTTTTTTGTTTAGAGACATGGGTAAATGACATGAAATGAAATGAAATGGAAATGAAATAAAAATTGCTTATTGTCACAGGTAGGCTTCAAATGAAGTTACTGTGAAAAGCCCCTAGTCGCCACATTCCGGCGCCTGTTCGGGGAGGCTGGTACGGGAATTGAACCGTGCTGCTGGCCTGCCTTGGTCTGCTTTCAAAGCCAGCAATTTAGACCTGTGCTAACCCAGCCCCTAGCGCATCCATGATTAAACAGAGTCACGGGACTGCTAATTAAATTCAAACAAAATAAAACATTTATTAAAGAAGAAAATATGAACTATAATACACTACTCCTTCACCCAAGCTGTACCTTTACAGATGTGCACATATTTAAAAGGATAACACAAGTTACAAACTTTATCTTGTGCTCTAATGTTCTGACTCAGAACACATTGATATAAATCAATAAGGAGAAGGTCCTGGGAAAACTGTAAGGTCTGAAGGTGGATAAATAACCTGGACATGATGGACTATACAGCTGAGGTGATTGTCGAGCCAATGGTGGCGATCTTTCAGCAATCAATGGAGGCAGGGAGGGTCCCGAAGAACAGGAAAATGGCTAATGTAACACCTCTGTTACATGGAGGGGGGCAGAAGACAGGAAATTATAGGCCATTTAGCCTGACTTGAGTCATTGGCAAGATTTTAGGGTCCATTATTAAAGATGAGATTGCTGAGTACTTGAAAGTGCATGATGAAATGAGTCAGCATGCCTTCATCAAGGGTAAGTAGTGTCTGCCAAAGCTGTTACAATTATTTACGGAGGTAACAAAAAATTAGGCAGATTTCCAGAAGGCCTTTGACAAGGTGCTACATAGGAGACTGTGAAATAAGTTAAGAGCCCACGGTGTTAAGCATGAGATCATGGCATAGATAGAGGATTGGCTGACTGGCAGAAGGCAAAGAATGGGGAGAAAGGGGTCTTTTCAGGATGGCAGGAAGTGATTAGTGGTGTGCCTCAGGGGGCTGTGCTGGGATCACATCTTTTTACAATATACATTAATGATCTGGAAGAAGGAACTGAGGGCATTGTTGCTAAGTTTTAAGCTGATACAAAGATATGCAAAAGGGGCTTGTCGTATTGAGGAGGGGACTGCAGAAGGAGTTGGACAGGCTAGGAGAATGGGCAAAGAAGTGGAAAATGGAATATTGTGTGGAAAAGTGTTGAGGTTATGCACTTTGGGAGGATGAATGGAGGCATAGACTATTTTCTCAATGGGAAAAGGCTGAGGAAATCCGAAGCACAGGGAGTCCTAGTTCAAGATTCTCAAGGTTAACGTACGGCTCAGTCAGTTAGGAAGGCAAATGCGGCAAATGCAATGTTAACATTAATGTCGAAAGGGCTCAAATGCAAGTGCAGGGATGTACTACTGAGGCTGTATAAGGCTCTGGTAAGACCCCATTTGGAGTATTATGAGCAGTTTTGGACCCAGTATCTCAGGAATGATGAGCTGGCCTTGGAAAGGGCACAAAGGAGGTTCACAAGAATGATCCCTGGAATAAAGAGCTTGTCATATGAGGAGCGGTTGAGGACTCTTGGTCTGTACTCGTTGGAGTTTAGAAGGATGAGGGGGGATTTTATTGAGGCCTGGATAGAGTGGACATGGAGAGGATGTTTCCACTTGTAGGAAAAACTAGAACCTGAGGGCAAAGCCTCAGACCGAAGGGACGATCCTTTAAAACTGAGATAAGGAAGAATTTCTTCAGCCAGAGGGTGGTGAATCTGTAGAACTCTTTGCCGCAGAAAGTTGTGGAGGCCAAGTATCTGAGTGTCTTTTTAAAAAATAAATATTTTATTAAAGTTTTCCAATGAGCGTTTTTACATAACAAAAATAGAAATACAGATTGTAATAGAAAATAACTATAAACATAGCCCAAAGCTTACAATGAAACTACTTACACAACAGAAATTTTTTAAAAAACAGAACAAGGTGGGTTTTGTCTCCATGCCCAGCTCACATTATATCAACAGTGCCGCCCCCCCCCCCCCCCCCCCCACCTGAACCCCTCCCCCTCCCAGGATGCTGCTGCTGCTGACACTTACTTACTGCTCCCCTAGAAAGTCCAGGAAAGGTTGCCACCGCCGGGAGAACCCCATCAAGAGCCCTCTCAAGGCGAACTTTATTCGCTCCAGGCTGGTTTTGAGTCCCTCCACATTAACAGAATCTGTCTCCGGGCTACCAGGGAGGCAAAGGCCAGTACCTCGGCCTCTTTCGCTTCCTGCACTCCCAGATCCTCCGCCACCCCAAATATCGCTACTGCCTGGCTCGCCTTCACCCGAGCGTCCAAAACCCTAGACATCACCCTTGCAAACCCCTGCCAGAATCCTTTAAGAGCCGGGCATGCTCAAAACATATGGGCATGATTCGCTGGAGACCCCGCACACCTCGGGCACCTGTCCTCCACCCAAAAAACCTACTCATTCTTGCCACCATTATATGCGCCCGATGCACCACCTTAAACTGGATTAATCCGAGCCTGGCACATGATGAGGAGGAGTTCACCCTGCCCAGGGCGTCGGCCCACAGGCCCTCATCCAGCTCCTCGCCCAGCTCCTCCTCCCACCTATCCTTCAACTCCCCCACTGAGGCTTCCTCCCCCTCCTGCAGCTCCTGATATATGTCCGACACCTTCCCTTCCCCAACCCAGACGCCAGATACCACCCTAACCTGGATCCTACGTGGGGGCAGCCGCGGGAATGTCCCCACCTGTTTTCTAAGGAAGTCCCGAACCTGAAGGTACCTGAACGCATTTTCTGGGGGCGGCCGAACATCTCCTCCAGCGCATGCATGCTGGGTAGACCCCGTCTATAAACAGGTCCCCCATCTTCCTAATACCTGCCCTGTACCAGCCTTGGTACACCCCATCCAACCTACCCAGAGCAAATCTGTGGTATCTGAGTGTCTTTAAGACAGAGATAGATAAGGGGACCAGGGGTTATGGGGAGAAGGCAGTAGAATGAGGATAAGAAACATGTCAGCCACGATTGAATATCAGAGGAGACTCAATGGGCTATATGGCCTAATTCTGCTCCTAATGGCCAACTGTGGTCAGATCCATCACACTCTGAAACCAAGTGAGATGCCACCCAAAACAACCTCTGGATTTCTCATCAAATCCCTCTGGGTGTTTCACATTGTGAGCCAACTGTTCTCTCTGGAACCCTGACTCTCACACGAGTGTTTCCAAACTCAACTCTCGATGAACATGCTTGGAATCTTGCCCCAAACAAAATTTTCTCTCGGATTCCTTCCCCAAGGGAGCCACCTCCAGGGTTTAAATCTCTCCGTTCTGTATTCCTCTGCCTCAGATTGCCACATGCATTCAAGCTTCTACACAATCTCTTGGGTACTCAGTCATGCTTCACAGGCTGTATTCAAGTGTCGCCAAACTTTTGATTTACCTCCGCCATCTGTCTGGCTTCTCACCTAGCTAACTTTAAAACTGATTCCCACAGCGGTCTCTTTCCTCCTTTTATACTTTTAACTCCACCAAACAGGACCTTGTTCAATTCCTTGTTCTTTGTTTCTTTAATTTAAATGTCTTCCTGAGGATATTCTTTCTGTCTCCAATTCTTGTTTATTGGGACTTTCTTTGTTCTTTTGGGAAGTCTGCTCTCTGTAGCTCCCTTGTCTTATCCAGCTTCTCTTGGTTCCAACACAATTAATTCAAATTTAATTCAAACGTTATTTCTGTCCCAGGGTAGCCCCTGGTTGCTGGGCAACAGCCTATTTTTTTTTTAAACACAGTTTGTTATCACATCATAAGCCCTTAGTGCCATGCATCTGAACCAAACTGAATTCATTCAGCCTTTCAAATTCTGAAAAACAAAATTAAGCTTAATGTTATACCTTATTTCTAATACCCACAAATACAATATAGATTATTTAAAACTACCTCGGATTCCTGACACACAGAATCACAGAACAGATATGGCTCAGAAGCAAGTGGCTCAAGGACAATTGGGGATGGGCAATAACTTCTAGCAATTCTCTCATCTAAATAATGCACAACAACCAACCCCGCCTTGTTGGTTGCAGCTTCACTGCCAATCTCATAAATCCCTAATGGGCCTTTTCTCTTTGAGATCCTTGAATGCTGGAGTGCCACTCACCTGTGTGTTTATTTCCCTCGTCAATTGCTGTTCAATTCTTCAGTTTCTGACCAGCCAATGTAACCTCTGATTATTATTGTCAAACTGCTAATGATATTGTGTTTAATTGTAATAATTCAACAGTCCTTGTAACTTCCGCCCCAGTCTCTCACTCTCATCAATTCTGCTGCTGTTTTTGCTTTTTTGTTGTTTGCTATTGGCAAGTTCCAAGTATTACAGATCCTAATAGATTATTTTTTTTAAAAAAATATTTTTTATTCTCCTCCTTTTTCATATTTTCTGTCCTAATAGATTATTTACAGGAAAATAAGCGTATGAAAGTATATTAACTCGTTGGTAATAGATGGTTGAATAATAACTGAATGACTTTCGGTGCCTTATCCAAGTGATCCTTGACTAAATGTTGATAGGCTGGTCTTGGGGCCATCATTGCTAATACCAGTAAAATTTCACATGGTGCCCACACTCTGTCCCCAGCCCAGCACGCTGAAATAAACCATTGGGCACCTGCAAGACTTATTAACAAGTGAGGATTGAATTTGAAGTTTCCTATTTTTTTCTGTAATCTCTAGGTTAGCTTGTTGTGGCATTGGAGGAAGCTACAAACTAAGTTTTAAGCATCAACTATGAATGGGGGAGTTTACAATTTTGCATTCAACTGTTATAACTTTTCATGGGCACCCACCACTTTATAGTTATAAGCCTTTCTTGTTTTAAATTACATTTTAATGCATGTTGGTGAGTTTTGCTTCATGAATTGAGCTCGAGGATGGTACACTTCCTTACAGATTTTTCTAAAATCCTTATCAGTGCTGCCCTGATGTCCCTCAACAGGGAGGAGTCCTTTTGTGCAATGGGCCGCTCCTGTTAATTTCCTGCCTCCATGAAAGTCCGGATCACTGCGTGGCAGAATAATTGTTGCAAGGAACTGATGAACATAAACCTCTTAAAATTAAGGACCATGCAAATCGTCAGTAATATCCGAGATTGCACGGTGCGTGGCTTTTCAGTTTGTCAGCATGTCAGGCAAGAAATTGGGCTGGTAAGCCCGTAGGACAGGTGAGGTTTGCTCACACTTTTAAGTTGCTTTCAGATTTGCAGATCTCTGACCAAGAGTGCGCTTGCCTTTTTATTGCAACAGAGCCACTGTTCCTTTCTTTAGAAATGTTGTTTTGTATGAATGTTAACAAATTGGGGAAAGTAAGAAAAGGTTACTAACCTTGCTCATGGATCAAATTTTGAAATATTAAATTAGGTCAAAATATTCTGCAGGATTAATATAAAAACCTTAATTGTTCTTGTAAGGAATTGATTCCTGGAATGCCCACTGATAAGTGAGTGCTTCAACATCCTAGGGGTTACCTTTGACCAGAAACTGAACTGGACTAGCCACATTAATACTGTGGCTACCAGGACAGGTCAAAGGCTAGGAATGCTACTGCAAGTAACTCACCTCCTGACCCCCAAAGCCCGTCCACCATCAAGGCACAAATCACGAGTAAAATAGAATACTCTCCACTACCTGGGTGCGTGCAGCTCCAACTACACTCAAGAAGCTCAACACTACCCAGGACAAAGCAGCCCGCTTGATTACTCCTCCTTCCACAAGCATTTAAACCTTCCAGCACTGACGAACAATGGTAGCCGTGTGTACCATCTACAAGATGCACTGCAGTAACTCACCAAGGTTCCTTCGACAGTACCTTCCAAACCCTCGGCCACTACCATCTAGAAGGACGAGCAGCAGAGACCTGGGAACTCCGCCACTTGGAGATTCCTTTCCAAGTCACTCACTACCCTGACTTGTAAATATATCGCCGTTCCTTCGCTGTCACTGAGACAAAATCCTGGAACTCCCTCCCTAACAGCACAGTGGGTGTACCTGCACCTCAAGGACTGCAGCGGTTCAAGAAGGCAGCTCACCATCACCTTTTGAAGGGCAATAAATGCTGGCCTAACCAGCGACGTCCACATCCTGTAAATGAGTTTTTAAAAACAAATCTACTGCTGGAGAGACTCAGCCAAATTCCTTCCTCCTTTTACTTGATCGGGAAAATTGTGAATGAAACTGAGTGAAGCTTATTTCTGCAGGCATGATTTTGTTTTGTTGAAGCGAACATGAACAGCAAGCTAATGATTATTAATTTATTAATAAATGGATCTTTTATTTCTGTCCATTTGTAAGCATATAATTTCGGAGAACTTCTAGATGTTTAAAAAATGTCGAGCGTGAAATTGAGCTGGTAAGCTCTTGTCCTTTTTGTGTTTTGTGCCCTTGTAGCTGCTGAACAAAGTTTGCAGCATGCGTACACAGTATGGGACGCATCACACCGGATGCTATATTGGTGCAAGCATTAGCACACACTGAATGGCTATCAGAGGTATCTATTTGAGGAGCTGGATATACAAATCCATTTCCTATCACTCTGCAATGCAGCGATTGGTATGCCAAATTCAGTCCCAGCAGGCTGCCGTTGTACACTGAGCATCAATATGCTGCATCAACTTAGGCACATTAGTTGTTGTGGTGTCACTTCATCTCTCTCAGCTCCACCTTTATTCCACAATGTAAATGGCATTTATCCAGTTTTCCAAACCTGAGCAAAATAAATCTCCGCATCAGTGTCAAAACATTGAGAAAAATACCGAACTGTACAACACAGAATAGGGAAACAAAGTACATGGAAATGGCCTCCGTTGCATGAAATTCCAATCAATGAAGTGAAAAAGCAACACTTGCATGTATGGGCTATGATTTCAAGTTTCTGGAGCCCATGTTTCCATAAAATATTAGACTAGGTATAAGATACACCATCCAGTAACCCAACACATTCTGAAGTGTAGTAACCGAAAGATTATGGGGAAATAACAAAAGCAATTCCAGAATTTGTCGGACTGAGAGAAGGTGAAAGAATGATCTGACTTTGTTATTCTGAAAACAACTTGCAGATAAAAGGATCAAATTGAGATGAATCTTGTTAGTTATTCTTGCAAAATCTAAGACACAAGATTTGTGTACATGTATTTACCGTTGGACAAAAACGCCTAATACATGGGGCGGGATTCTTCGACCCCGGGCCAAGGTTCTCCCGACGCCATCCCACCGATTCTCCTGTGACTGGAGAATCGGCGGCATTGACGTTGGCGCTGCGCCGGTCGGGGGGCAGCGTAGATTCCCCACGTGTGTTGGGCCGAATGGCCGCCGAGTTCCGCCACCGCCGTTCACATGTCCTACCCGGCGGGACCTCGGCGTTAATCCTGCGTGGGGCAACCTGGTGGGGGAGGGGGGGGGCCTCCACCGTGGCCTGGCCCGCGATCGGGACCGACCGATCGGAGGGCTGGCTTCTCCTGGTGGGGGCCTATTTTACTCCGCGTTGGGCCCCTGAAGCTGTCTGCCATGTTGCATCCGGGCCGGCGCGGAGATGGCAACTCGCGCGCGTTTGTGCTCGTCATAATGTGCATGCGCAAATTCGCGCCGGCTGCAGCACGCATGCGTAGACCCGTGGCACCCGTTTGACGCTGATATTGACAGGTGGAGCTGCGTGAGTTGCTCCAGTGCCGTGTTGGCCCCCTGTGAGACGCAGGATCGCTGATCCTAGGGGCCTGTTGATGCCGTCGTTTACAATGGCGTCAACACTTAGCCTCAGGATCAGAGAGTCCCGCCCAGGGTTTGTGACAGATTTTGTATCCAATATTGTATCACTCTTCTGGCATGTATGTGCGTTTCATGTCATCCTAAAGCTGCATCTCTTTATTGTGGAGATTTTTTGTAACAGTCCAGCCATTGTTCAACAAAGCGAATTAGGAAATAGAAGGTTTGTATGGGAAGGAATAAGGCAACTGATCATACGTGGTGCACAGTAACGTGTACGCTCTGTTGATTCAAGATGCCAGTTGGTTGGTGACAGCATGGGTGAACCTTCTGTAAGGTACCAGACAGTTATGCGGAGATGCAGTGACCTTGTGTGTTCAATTTGTGTTTTGATGTTGTGAAGAAAGATGTTCTAGTCCCAATATTAATAGTGGAGAATACTTCTCTGAATCTGTTAAGAACATAGAACATAGAAAATACAGCACAGAACAGGCCCTTCGGTCCACGATGTTGTGCCGAACCTTTGTCCCAGATTAATCATAGATTAATTTACAGTGCAGAAGGAGGCCATTCGGCCCTTTGAGTCTGCACCGGCTCTTGGAAAGAGCACCCTACCCAAACTCAACACCTCCACCCAACACCAAGGGCAATTTTGGACACTAAGGGCAATTTATCATGGCCAATCCACCTAACCTGCACATCTTTGGACTGTGGGAGGAAACCGGAGCACCCGGAGGAAACCCACGCACACACTGGGAGGCCGTGCAGACTTCGCACAGACAGCGATCCAAGCCGGAATCGAACCTGGGACCCTGGAGCTGTGAAGCAATTGCGCTATCCACGATGCTACCGTGCTGCCCTTAAGAACAAATAAATCTACACTATATAATTTTACCGTAATCCATGTACCTATCCAATAGCTGCTTCAAGGTCCCTAATGTTTCCGACTCAACTACTTCCACAGGCAGTGCATTCCATGCCCCCACTACTGTCTGGGTAAAGAACCTACCTCTGATATCCCTCCTATATCTTCCGCCTTTCACCTTAAATTTATGTCCCCTTGTAATGGTTTGTTCCACCCGGGGAAAAAGTCTCTGACTGTCTATCTATTCCCCGGATCATCTTATAAACCTCTATCAAGTCGCCCCTCATCCTTCTCCGTTCTAATGAGAAAAGGCCTAGCACCCTCAACCTTTCCTCGTAAGACCTACTCTCCATTCCAGGCGACATCCTGGTAAATCTCCTTTGCACCTTTTCCAAAGCTTCCACATCCTTCCTAAAATGAGGCGACCAGAACTGTACACAGTACTCCAAATGCGGATTTACAAAGTTTTGTACAGCTGCATCATCATCTCACGGCTCTTAAATTCAATCCCTCTGTTAATGAACGCGAGCACACCACAGGCCTTCTTCACAGCTCCATCCTCTTGAGTGGCAACTTTCAAAGATATATGAACATAGACCCCAAGATCTCTCTGCTCCTCCACATTGCCAAGAACTCTACCGTTAACCCTGTATTCCGCATTCATATTTGTCCTTCCAAAATGGACAACCTCACACTTTTCAGGGTTAAACTCCATCTGCCACTTCTCAGCCCAGCTCTGCATCCTATCTATGTATCTTTGCAGCCGACAACAGGCCTCCTCACTATCCACAACTCCACCAATCTTCGTATCGTCTGCAAATTTACTGACCCACTCTTCAACTCCCTCATCCAAGTCATTAATGAAAATCACAAACAGCAGAGGACCCAGAACTGATCCCTGCGGTACGCCACTGGTAACTGGGATCCAGGCTGAATATTTGCCATCCACCACCACTCTCTGACTTCTATCGGTTAGCCAGTTCGTTATCCAACTGGCCAAATTTCCCACTATCCCATGCCTCCTTACTTTCTGCAGAAGCCTACCATGAGGAACCTTATCAAATGCCTTACTAAAATCCATGTACACTGCTTTACCTTCATCCACATGCTTGGTCACCTCCTCAAAGAATTCAATAAGACTTGTAAGGCAAGACCTACCCCTCACAGATCCGTGCTGACTATCCCTAATCAAGCAGTGTCTTTCCAGATGCTCAGAAATTCTATCCTTTAGTACCCTTTCCATTACTTTGCCTACCACCGAAGTAAGACTAACTGGCCTGTAATTCCCAGGGTTATCCCTATTCCCTTTTTTGAACAGGGGCACGACATTCGCCACTCTCCAATCCCTTGCTACCACCCCTGTTGACAGTGAGGACGAAAAGATCATTGCCAACGGCTCTGCAATTTCATCTCTTGCTTCCCATAGAATCCTTGGATATAATCCCCTCAGGCCCGGGGGACTTGTCTATCCTCAAGTTTTTCAAAATGCCCAACACATCTTCCTTCCTAACAAGTATTTCCTCGATCTTACCAGTCTGTTTCACACTGTCCTCTCCAACAATATCACCCCTCTCATTTGTAAATACAGAAGAAAAGTACTCGTTCAAGACCTCTCCTATCTCTTCAGACTCAATACACAATCTCCCGCTACTGTCCTTGATCGGACCTACCCTCGCTCTAGTCATTCTCATATTTCTCACATATGTGTAAAAGGCCTTGGGGTTTTCCTTGATCCTACCCGCCAAAGATTGTTCATGCCCTCTCTTAACTCTCCTAATCCCTTTCTTCAGTTCCCTCCTGGCTATCTTGTATCCCTCCAGCGCCCTGTCTGAACCTTGTTTCCTCAGCCTTACATAAGTCTCTTTCTTCCTCTTAACAAGACATTCAACCTCTCTTGTCAACCATGGTTCCCTCACTCGACCACCTCTTTCCTGCCTGACAGGGACATACATATCAAGGACACGTACCATGATGTGAAAATTATCCAAATTGTTTCTTCATGCTGATTAAAATTCATACTTGCCAATTGTCAAAGAAATTGTTTGGTTTTTCAAACCCTTGGGTAATTTTTAATGCTTTTATTACCAACGTCTGTCTTTGATTACATTTCTTGCTGTTAAGAAATTATTTTACTTCCACCGTTTAACTTGACTTTACAAAGAACTGTGGGAATGAGTTGGAAGATGTACCAAGTGTTGCTTCTGAGTTTGGGGCTACACAAAGTATTTTAAGGTGAGGAGGGTGATGGTGATGGTAATATTATATATTCCAAAATATTACCAATGATTTCAATTTTTACACCTCACTCCCTCACTCCCTCTGCTCCTTGCCAACCCTTTTCTAGAGTGCACCTAACACTGTTTATCTTCTCTAAATCTCTTCTTGCCATGTATGCCTTTTATTCTCTTTGTCTTCTGTCTATTTGAATTGTTGATACAGTTCTTTTGAGTTTGAAGAAGTAGTTGGTTCAATGTTTTTTTGACGTGCATGGGACTATTTTCACTCGCTTAGGACATTGAATAATTGATGCGTGAATTATATTTTGAATTTTATAGAAATGGACTACTGCAAATAACCATGCGTTGTGAAGCAGAGTTGCTTATGCTTTACAGAAAAAAACATCTGTGTATGTGTCGGGCACTAAATTCATTTGCACAGTGCTGCTTCTAGTGACAGTATGGAGCTATATGTGAGGTTTTCTTGCATGAGAAATGCTGTTGACTCCTGCCTATGTGAAGTTAGCGGGCGGGGGGGGGGGGGGGGGGGGGGCGGCACCTGTGTGCACCACTCCAGTTCACGGTGTACAGGAAGGTGCTGAAAAAGTGAGATTGTGATGCAGAGCGAGGAAACCTAAATTGGTCAACTCGTGTGCAGGCACGTCTGCAAAAGCGAAGAGTATAAAACAAGGTGGGCCATGTCGGGGGCTATTTAAAGGGCACCCGGCAAGTTTCAATCTTGCTTGTGCTCAGGTAAAGTTTGTGGTGAAACACCAGTGAACTGCAGGACCAAATTATAGGTTTTCGCTGACCACAGGAAGGAAGTAAATAACATTGTCTTGCATTTGTATAGAGGCAGTAATTGTGGTGTTACCTCATTGGGACACGAGCAAAAAAGGAGGCAGAAAGGGTAAGGAAGTTTAGAGCCCTACCCACAAAGGCTTTTCTGAGAGCAACAATCCTATATTGCACTGAGGCAAGAGCAATGTCTCGGGAACCTGTGCTTCTCAAAGTAGGTCATGACAGAGTTGTGCCACCTTCACAAGGGCTTGGAACCTGAAACCAGGATACGGACAGCCCTCCTCCGTGTGAAGGTCACCATTGCCCTTGAATTTAATTCCATGTGGGGGTTGGCAACACGCGCAGCATCTCACAGCGAGCTGTGCACAGAAGGAGAGGGGACCTCCATTTTTTTCATTTGAGGAAGGAATACCAGAATGAAAGGAGCACAGTACGAAGTCTTACAACACCAGGTTAAAGTCCAACAGGTTTGTTTCGATGTCACTAGCTTTCGGAGCGCTGCTCCTTTCTCAGGTGAGGAAGGAGCAGCGCTCCAAAAGCTAGTGACATCGAAACAAACCTGTTGGACTTTAACCTGGTGTTGTAAGACTTCGTACTGTGCTCACCCCAGTTCAACGCCGGCATCTCCACATCAAGGATGAAAGGAGACATGGGATCATCAGAACAATGGGCCTCCTCATGCTGCAGGGCTCTACCGACTGCACACACAAGGGCCATCTGCACATCAACAGGGATCGATACTGCCCTGTTACTGCCCTGTATTCAGTTAGTGTGCGACCACATCAAGAAATTCAGCTTGGTGAATGCCCTCTGTCCTGCTTTGGGGCGGCAGGGTGAAATGTAGGATGGTTGCTCAGTAACGCAGGCTACCCACCACACACATGGCTTATGATTACCTTCCACCATCTCAGTTGCATTAAAAAAAATATATATATATTTATTAAAGTTTTTAACACAATTTTTCTTCCTTACAAACAATAACCCCCCCCGCCCCCCGTAACAACAAACAAACGAGAAATCGCGCGGAGCAAGATATATACATGGCAAAATAGTATATTTACATAGTTTGTACACTGGCTCTCTCCCGTACGTGCCAGTTTCCCCGACTCTTCAGGTTATCTCTTGCTCATCCACACCCCCCCCCCCCCCCCCCCGGTTGCTGCTGCTGCTGACCGACCTTCCTCTAACGCTCCGCGAGATAGTCTAGGAACGGTTGCCACCTCCTGTAGAACCCCTGCGCAGACCCTCTCAAGGCGAACTTGATCCTCCAACTTTATGAACCCAGCCATATCGTTTATCCAGGCCTCCACGCTGGGGGGCTTCGCCTCCTTCCACATTAGCAAGATCCTTCGCCGGGCTACTAGGGACGCAAAGGCCAGAATACCGGCCTCTTTCGCCTCCTGCACTCCCGGTTCGTCCACTACTCCAAATATTGCTAGCCCTCAGTTTGGCTTGACCCGGACTTTCACCACCTGAGATATTGCTCCCGCCACTCCTCTCCAGAACTCCTCCAGTGCCGGGCATGACCAAAACATGTGGACATGGTTCGCCGGGCTCCCTGAGCACCTTCCACATCTGTCCTCTACCCCAAAGAACCTGCTCAACCTCGCCCCCGTCAAGTGAGCTCTGTGAACCACCTTAAATTTTATTAGGCTGAGCCTGGCACACGAGGAGGCGGAATTAACCCTCCCCAGGGCATCAGCCCACAGACCTTCCTCTATCTCCTCCCCCAGCACCTCCTCCCATTTACCCTTCAACTATTCTACCAGCGCTTCCCCCTCTTCTTTCATCTCCTGGTGTATTGCCGACACCTTGCCCTCCCCGACCCATGCACCAGAGATCACCCTGTCTTGAATTTCTTGTGCCGGGAGCAACGGGAATTCCCTCACCTTTCTCCTCACAAAAGCCCTCACCTGCATATATCTAAAGGCATTTCCCGGGGGTAACTCAAACTTCTCCTCCAGTGCCCCTAGACTCGCAAACGTTCCGTTAATGAACAGGTCCCCCATTCTTCTGATCCCCGCCTGATGCCAGCTCTGGAACCCCCCGTCCATCTTCCCCGGGACAAACCGATGGTTGCCCCTGATCGGGGACCACACCGATGCTCCCATTGCACCCCTGTGCCGTCTCCACTGGCCCCAGATCCTTAGCGTTACCGCCACCACCGGGCTTGTGGTATACTTTGTCGGCGTGAGCGGCAGCAGTGCCGTTACCAATGCCCCCAGGCTCGTTCCTTTGCAGGACGCCAACTCCATCCTCTTCCATGCCACCCGCTCTCCCTCCATAACCCACTTGCGGATCATCAACACATTTGCTGCCCAGTAGTAGCTCCCCAGGTTTGGCAGCGCCAACCCTCCTCGGTCCCTACTGCGTTCCAGGAACCCTCTCCTTACCCTTGGGGTCTTATTCGCCCACACAAACCCCATAATACTCCTGCCTACTCTCTTGAAAAAGCCCTTGGTGATCACGATGGGAAGGCACTGAAACACGAACAAAAACCTCGGAAGGACCACCATTTTGACCGACTGCACTCTACCCGCCAGCGAGAGCAGTAACATGTCCCATCTTTTGAAATCCTCCTCCATTTGCTCCACCAACCTCGTCAGATTCAGTTTATGTAGGGCCCCCCAACTCCTGGCTATCTGGATCCCCAGATACCGAAAGCTCCCCTCCGCCCTCCTCAGCGGTAGGTCCCCTATCCCTCTTTCTTGGTCCCCCGCCTGTAATACAAAGAGCTCACTCTTCCCTACATTGAGCTTATAGCCCGAAAACTCCCCAAACTCCCTTAAAGTCTGCATGACCTCCACCATCCCCTGCATTGGATCCGCCATGTCACCATCTCAGTTGCATAAGGTCAGAGGGCCCTCAAGGGAAGCCATGGAGAAAGCCAGCATTCCCTCGGAAAGATCTCTGCAGTCCACCCCACGAGGATCACAGAATTGTTATGATGCAGGTGTCGGATTGGCCCATTGTGACTGCAGTGACTCTCCAAACAAGTATTGTGACTTAACGTGTTCCCCTGCCTTTTCCCCGTATTCCTGCACACTTCCTATTCCTGTAATCTTCTAATGCTCTCGTGAATGCCTTGATTGAACCTGCCTCCACCACACTCCAGACCTGAACCTGGATGTGACATCACAATGTTGCAATAATGAGGGCCCCACCATTACCACCTCAGACCAAGGGCCACCTTGGAAGGAGGAAGGGAGGGGGTCACATCCACCGGCTGATTTGGAACAGAACAACACTTTGTTGGGCCTTACTTTAGTTGAAATGAGCTTCCCACCAATGGGAATGAACCCACCATTCCTTAATACATCACGTTCAGACACCCTGTCACAAATTACCATGGCCAACATCATTCTACAGAGGACAGCAACAAAAATATTAACGTCAATGATAACAGAAACAAATCACCTTTGTGCATGTCTTGGGGATGCTCTTCACTCTTCTCGTGCTCCATGAAGTGCTACCCCAGTTGCTGCCACATGGCTAGTGAAGGCTTTTGGCCTTGACACTGCAGATTACTTTGGGGGATGCCCATGAGCAGTTCTGTACCTTGAAAACCTGGTTGGACTGCAATACCTTGGACTAAGTGGTCGCAATCTGGACAGGCTGACTGAGAGACGAAGGCATTGATGAGCTGAAAGTAGTGGGAGCATGAATGCTGTTATTCTGCTGTCAGGATTGTGCTCCCACCATTTCCTTTCCCCGGGTGCAGCACCTCCACAATCTCCTGGAGCACATGTGAAAGGGCTGCTATGTGGACATCCAAGGCCTGCTGAACACTTGAGATTTTCAGTAAAATGGCAACTGTCAGTGCTGAGAGGGCAGCAGTCTGAACCTGCTTGCCAGGGTCTAATGGCCTCCACCTCAGGTTAGACTGTAATACTTGGACACTTGGAGGCCTCGGCCTGCATTTCAGTAGAAGCTGACAGCAGCCGTCCCATATTTTGTGGATTGGTCTGGCTGTGCTGTCAAGAGGTGCCACCACTTCCATTGTGGAAAAGGTGACTTCTGCATGATGCTCTGTATCATGACAAAGTCGATCTTCATGTTCAGGACCAGTGATTGCAGACTATCTGCGAGGGTTACCAGTTCAACGAGAATCTTTGTGCATTATCAATATTTTGCGATAACCTGCTCTGATTTCTCATCTAAGATGCCTGCAGCAGAACCTGGTGTGCGTTTGTCTCTGGGAGTTTGCACACAGGCTGACCTCTATCGCCCTGTACTGGCTGCAGGCCACTATTTCCAAACCATCCAGACTCTCTATACGAGCCCCCGAGTTACACACACTGTTAGTATCTAGGCTGGTGACTGAGAGTGTCAGGTAAAGTGATGGCACTTCTCCCTCAACAATCTGCTGCTCAATCTGTTCCTTTCTCATGCAGCTGCACCGACTCTGGCCAGGCAGCAATTCCTGAAAATCTGAAAGCACACCGGCATAAGGGGAGTGTAGGTCGTGAGGCATTGTTCCGATGAATCTATGCGCCATCTCTTCCGGTGAACTGAGAATGCTGGCACACTAGTCCAGAATGTGGACATCAGTCCTTGATGTGGTCCAGATGCAAGAGAGAGGGCAAATGAACATGCGTCTGTGTGTTTGAGTGATATGGCTGCTATTGCTGAACAGATATAGGTTTGGAGTGTGTGCGCGGCTTGCATAATTGGAAGGTCTGCATGGTGATGTGTATAAGCGTGTTGGGGTTGATTCTTTCATGTTGGAGTGATGCTGAGTGAGTGATGGGGGTGTAGTGCATTGAGCAGTGTGAAAGGTGGTGGCAGCTGTGAAATGTCATGCGCAGATGCAATCAATCACCTTAAACACTTGAGATTGTGGCAAAAGTCGCATCCGGGATAATGTTGAGCTTCTTAAGTGTTGTAACTGCACCTGGCAATCAAGTGGAGATTATTCCATTTCACTCCTGACCTGACTTGTACCTCGTGGATGGTGGGTTTAGGGAGTTGGGAGTTAAGTTACCTGCTGCAAAATGGAGGTTGTGACCTCCAGTAGCTATGTTATGTGGCTGCTTTAGTTGGTCCAGCACTGGGTTGAAGTATAGCTCAGTGCTGAGTATACGTGAAACACAACCCCAGCAAAGACTCAATTCCAGCAAATAAAGTGGAGGAAACCCGGAAATGAAAATGAAAATCGCTTATTGTCACAAGTCGGCTTCAATGAAGTTACTGTGAAAAGCCCCTAGTCGCCACATTCCGGTGCCTGTTCGGGGAGGCTGGTACGGGAATTGAACCGTGCTGCTGGCCTGCCTTGGTCTGCTTTAAAAGCCAGTTATTTAGCCCAGTGTGCTAAACCAGCCCCTTTTAGTGATTGTGAGTGGTTGTGGGGGTAAAAGTTGTGTCTGTGTGTGTACATGTCTATGTGTGTGGGTGTGGTGTGGTTGGGGGGGGGAAGGAGCGAGAGAATGATAATTCCTATAATAATCTTTATTATAGTCACAAGTAGGCTTGCATTAACACTGCAATCCAGTTACTGTGAAAATCTCCTAGTCGCCACACCGTCTGGCGCCTGTTCGGGTACACAGCGGGAGAATTCAGAATGTCCAATTCACCTAATAAGCACATCTTTCGGGACTTGTGGGAGGAAAAACTGCATTGATGAATTTTGCCAAATGTGGTAGCAGCAGCATTCTATAATTTCAGTTTTATGGTCAACATGTAGATGAGACACAACAAGGAATTGGTGTGATTCAATGTTCAATCATAACATTTAGAAATAAGGAACAGACCCATATCTGCTCAATCTTTCATTGTGTGCTTAACCTTGTTTTTCACTTGAACTTGCCCAATCCCATCTTTAATCGAGTGAATATAGACTGAATTTTGCTGATGGCAAAGTTCAAATTGTTTTGTGTGGTTTTAGGATAGAGGATCAATCTTGCAAAGACCAGAGTTTTCATTTTCATTAATTGTTTTCTCCTTGGGCATATTTTGTTCAGTGAATTAAAACATCTTAATGATGAAGGAGGCTTGCACATGTTTGTGACTATGGCATCTATAAACATTTTCAACTTGAGCTCCATCACCCGAAAGCATTCTGTGGGTGTTTTGTGTTGAATCTCTTCATGTAAATATTGCTTCTTGATGAACTCTTCGATGTTTTTCCTGTTATGTGCATATATTTTAACACATTTGAAATTGCGTTTGTAAATGTGATTGTGGATTCCTTAAACTACTGCAAGAAGGAAACGACTGGGGTTTGTGCTGATTTTGATTTTCTGTTAATGAATAACTCCATGGAATCTACAGGGTCATAGTCAGTAAATCTGAGTTGGAATGGATGGTGTATAATCTCAAATGGAGCGCTCTATCCAAAAGACTTCTGAAAACTCCAGGAAATGTCCCATCCCATAGCTTTCAGTATTTTCACTACATTTACTCTTCTCTCGTCAGCACGCATGCTCCCTCTGAAACACTTGCACCTATGTATTCCCATTCAACCTTCAGATGGTTTTTCATGTCCAATTCGTCAGTCATCTGTCCTGGCCATTTCGCCTAACTGTTCCATTTTTCTTGCTGTTTTTCTATTTTAAAAAGATCACTTGGTGTTTTATATGTTAAACAATTTTAATCCTTAAAAATAGTACAAATGTTGTGTGACTTCAAGAAGATTGATTTCCATTACTGTCTGTCAATGCATTTAACACATTTAATCTTGAGTGCTTGGCGAATGTGCCAAAGTATGACCCAAGATCAGGGACCCTTCAAAATAATACTAATCTCAAGATTGAGAAATATCAACATTGTACGTTGTGTTTTCATAGAATTTACTGGCCCTTGAAAAGAGCATCCTGCACCTCCATCCTACCCCTTTAAAACTCAGTAACCCCACCTAAACTTTTGGAAACTAAGGGGCAATTTAGCATGGCCAATCCATCTAACCTGTACATCTTTGGACTGGGAGGAAACCGGAGCAGCCGGAGGAAACCCACGCAGACACCGGGAGAAAGTGCAAACTCCACACAGACAGTCTCCCGAAGCTGGAATTGAACCTGGGACCCTAGAGCTGTGATGCAGCGGTGCTAACCACTATGCCACCGTGCTATTCTGGAAACAACATAGTTTTGATGTCATTAGATTGCATTACGCATCTTCTTATGATTTCTGTTGAGGCCTATAACTGAGTCTAATTATTTTGAAAAATAAATTTTAACTTCCAGTTAATAGTTGAAAGGATCAGACAAGAGTCCATGTTTTAAGACTTCTGCGAAAACAAAAGATTAAAAGCACTGTCGTGGGTGACATATACTTGAAACCACAAATCAAAACCTACCCCTTGTTCAGCACAAACAAAAAACACTTCACAGATATACTTAATACTTTAAGTAGGCATTCAATTCTTGAATCAGTTCAAGGTGGCTCATGGCTTCTGAAGGTTTATTCCTGTTATTTTTCTTTCTTAGCTTAAGAACTTTAAATCTCAGAGGTGTCTTTCACAGTGAATTATTTTCCCCTGGAGATTCTTAATCAAGTGTAAATTTTGTTGAATTGTGCAATCTTGTTTTAGCTCCTCCTGAATTCCATCTTAATGCAAGTACAAGTTCTCGCCTTCATTTCTGCATTGTGAACCATTGCATCTTGCTGCCTATAGCTGCTCTTCCTCTCGCGGATCCTGGCAGATGAACTGACAGTTTAACATCATATCTTCGACCTTATTCACCCCCCCTCCCCCCGAAAGCCAATCTGCATGGAAATGTGAATCACACGGGCCATGTATCCAGGCAGAAATGCTAATTAACTATCCTAACTCTTTTAACTGAGAAGCAAATGGACATTTCAAAGTGGAATTTACAACTTGCGTCAACTCTATGCACTGTTTGCATGCAGGCTGCTGTCATCGTTTTCCTCGTTAAGCAATCTTGACCCCCCCCCCCACTTTAATCTCTAACAATTAAACCACTCAGACTTGTTGACAGGCTGACTTCAGAACAGGCCACATGACCATCTTCATTTACCTTAAAGACACAGTCTAAAAACAGAATCTTATAAATCTCAGTTGTGGCAATAATTTGTGTAGCATGTTGGAAGTAACAAAACTTAGCCCTCGTTGCAGGGAACATGGTCCTAATTATGTACGCTTTTAAATGAGTTGGTGCAAAAGGAGAATTTTTTTTGACTCAAAAAAATATGAATTCCTTGGAGGAGCAAAACATTGCTAGGGTAAATCAGGCCCAAGGAAAGAATGTTGAGCATTAACTGCACCTTTGCCAATTCAACAGTGTTTTTAGGTTGTTGAACTGCAAAACACTTGAGATCCCATTAGTTATTGAGATGGTTTCCAAGGTGTACATCTTTCTGTGCAAGAAGAGGACATAAATGAGATGACCTAATAACCAAAGTGCTCTTTATTTTCTGTCTTCAGTGACCTTTTGGGGTGGTGGCGTAGTTATTGAGAACGAAGATTTGTGCATTTATGATAACATTAACCACATAATTCATGGAACTTGATTTGGCATCAGTGTTGTTTAAAACTTAAATTTTCTGCTACAAGTGGACAATGTTGCACGGATAATTATTGTAATGGCTATTGCTGAGAAGAAAAATTGAGAATGACATTGCACCTTTCACCTTTATTTATAAATTTAGAGTACCCAGTTATTTTGTTTTTCCAATTAAAGGGTGATTTAGTGCGGCCAATTCACCTACCCTGTACATCTTTATGTTCAGTTAGAAGTCTTACAACACCAGGTTAAAGTCCAACAGGTTTGTTTCAAATCACTAGGTTTCGGAGCGCTGCTCCTTCCTCAGGTGATTGCAGTGCTCTGAAAGGAGCAGTGCTCCGAAAGCTAGTGATTTGAAACAAACCTGTTGAACTTTAACCTGGTGTTGTAAGACCTCTTACTGTGCTCACCCCAGTCCAACGTCGGCATCTTCACATCATCTTTATGTTGTGTGGATGAGACCCACGCAGTCACGGGGAGCATGTATGCAAACTCAGCACAGACAGTGACCCGGGGCCGAGATCGAACCTTGTTCCTCGATGCCGAGAGGCAGCAGTGCTAACCACTGAGCTATCGTGCCACCCTGCACCTTCAGTCTGTCCCAAAGTACTTTACAGCCAGCTTTGTGGCCAATTAACTTATTTTAATGTGTAGTTACTGTAGGAATTGCAGCAACTAATTTGTGCACAGCAAGGTCGTATGAGCAGCCATGTGATAGTAACCGGGAGAGATCAGGTATTATTACTTTAAAGGTGCGATACTCAAATGTTTTTTCCTGATCTGAGTTGCCACTATTATCAAGTCCAAACTCCAAGTATGAACAGGGTTGAAAAATCATGAGAATCTGAATAATCTCGAATGGTTGCTACATTAAGGGGCTGGTTTGGCACACTGGGCTAAACAGCTGGCTTGTAATGCAGAACAAGGCCAGCAGCAATGTTGAATTCCCGTACCGGCCTCCCCGAACAGGCGCCGGAATGTGGGGACTAGGCGTTTTTCATAGTAACTTCATTGAAGCCTACTTGTGACAATAAGCTATTATTATTATTATCATCAAAAAACACAGAAGGAAAGGAGGGAAAATTAACGTTGTTTATATTTTCGAAATTCGATGAAAAATAAAATAAAATGTGGTGTTGAATCCAAAACTGGACTCTTGAAAATCTCTCTTTTGATATGAAGGTCAAATATTCCACACCATAGTAATCATTTTTACATGTTCAGAACATTGGAATTTATTCACTTATCAAACACTTGGGCACTCATTCCTTAATTTTCTAAATGAACTAAATAGTACACAAGGTTTATTCTGTACCGAAGTTTCCTTTCTCTGATATGAATCTGCAAAGTGGAGATGCCCTTTATGGTTCTTGCTTTTAATGATTAGTTGAATTTCATGTTCGAGTCATGCTTGCTGAAATGCATATTTATGAATCGTAGAATACAGCGGATGCTGGAAATTCGAAATAAAAGCAGAAAATTCTGCAAATGCTTAACGGATAAGCAAGCTTCTGTGGAGACAGAAAGAATGACTGTTTCAGAAGATATGATGAAAGTTCGTCTGCCTGAAGTGCTACCTCTGTTTCTCTCTCCACAGATGCTGCCTGACCAGCATTTCTGTTTCTATTCCATATTTATGAACTTTTCCATTTTAATACCCATTGGTTGTACAATTCAGCTGTATTGATTTAAGAAGCTGCAAATGTGAAAAATGTTTGTCATGCATCATGTTGATCAGTGTGTGTATTTCTAAATCAGGGCGACTAACTGTTCTGGATTTACTGGGACCATCCCACCTTTTGAGGCACTCATCCTGCATTATGCTAGGTGTCCGCATCGGAAATGTTGGTCGCCTGTGTTCTGAATCATCAAATTTCTTGCACGTGTAGTTCTCACATGCACAGTCTGCTCTCCTATGTTCCAACAGACTTGGCAGCATTCACCCCTCCTCACACTTACTTACAGGTCCGCCAGAACCCTCAACCCGTTCAGATGCCGAAGTCCCCCTTAATTTATTCCCCGAGAGTTGGTCATCCTGTTCTCAATGTATCCTGTTGAATCATGCTGTATATGGTGTGTACGTGCTTTGGGTTTATGGAAAACCATTGCTCCTACTAAGCATTCTTATTTCTTCCTCTTTCAGTGATATCTGGTTTTCGAGGAACAGTTTCTCATGGTTTACCATTAGAAGTGGGAGACACAGTTCAGATACTGGAAAAATGTGATGGTAAGTACAGCCAAATAACAGAGGAAGTGAAACATCCATGACTAGAAAACGTTATTACACAAATTAAAACTTACCTTCTCCAATGTGTGAACATACACACGTTTGACAGTACGACTAATGAAAAAAGTCATACAAAGGTGTTGGCCAAGAATTTTCACTTTGGTTCCAGTCAGCAATCTGCTGCAAATTGTGCATTAGTTTTCCAAAGGAATCTTGAACTTGCATATCATGGAATGTAAAATCTAGACTGAATCAGCACAGTCTTTAATCTCCTCAAGCACACAATCCTTTGACACGTCTGTACTCCTGTGACGCTGGCCCCTTGAGCATCCAATCATTCTGCCATTTATGGCCATGCCTTGAACGGCCAAGGCACCAAACTCCCTTCATCTTGCTTCCTTACCAATCTTCTCTTTTAAAATTCCCTGTGAAGTTTAAGGTTATGTAATTTTGTCATACAATCTCTTCATCTGGCTTGGTTGGTGTGAATTATTGTTCCATTCTATAAAGCAATTTGGGTTCGTTCGTATGTTAAAAGTGCGCTATAAATATACTTCAATTTTTCATTGCACTGGAACAGCTTCCCCATTCAAGGAGCAATTAAGAATGGTAACTTGCTGAATTTTCATTCCAACAACTAAAATTAGATTTATCAGAAAAATTAAACATTCTCAAAGTGTCTCATCCACCTTGTATGAGCAAGCTGATTTTAATTAATTATAATTGTTGTTAGAAAACTGGGCAGAACCATTTACTAGTTTTATTGGAGGGAATTGGTCGGTTTCTTAAATTAAAATTTATGTGGAGCCAACTAATGCATTGTACCAAAAAATGTTTGTGTTACGAGCGTTCTCTTAAGCCTGCAAATAGGCAAAATTAATGGAAACTCACAATGGTGGATAATTAAAGTGCAAGCGTGGGCATAGATTGCTTATAGTATGATATATTTCCACCTTGTACAAAAGATTGCAGAAACTCCCTTGTGCTAGACTTAATTTACATTCGAAATTTCTCAACCTTTTGCACTGGTTTGGGCAATTTGGATGAATTACGCTGATTGAAGAGCACACCAAGTGAAAACTCTTAAGTCAGAGTGTCTTAGGTTGACATCTAGACCTGGAGTGTTAGTTGAAACACCGGGGTATACTTTTTTGTTTGAGTGCAACAAATTGCTTCTGCCATTAACTAGACTTGTCCTTGCCCTTCTAACCTCAACAATCTTTTGTATGACAAGATGCCGATAAACCTTGCAGTGAGAGACACCAGGTACCTAGTGCTTGCGTAGGTAGGGAAAGCAATTCTGTATCTGCTGAATGATCAGATTAAAAGATTGAGATATTAACATTGTAAATGAGAAGGAACTGTGAATTCAATGTCAAATCAAATACAGAAAAATAAACAAGGAATGCTGAAAGATTGAAGTAAGTGAAAAAGTAAGAGACGTGAAAGATAATATTACCGTTTAAAGTGCCCAATGATTTCATCACGAAGGAATGAGTCTCCACACTCAGTTAATTATCAACGTCTGAGAAGTTGAGAAGTTTATTGTCAATAGTTAATGCATACCATACTATTAACAACATATCTGACAGTTAATCCAGAATGAATTGAATATATGTGACGTTCAACTGGCCTCAGGCTCCTTGCCTCACTTCTGACCGCCTCTCATTTCGGGCTTGCTCTAATTTTCTGGGGTGCATTTAGTTGAGTTTTATAATGCGAATACAGCACTTTGATGCTACTCAAGGCTATTTCGGTGAGGCAGGCAGTGAGATGTCATTTTCAAGATGCTGGCTATGGAACAGGCGAACTTGGAAGGCAACTTTTCAATTCCCTGTTTTGTCGCATATCTGCCTGCCCCTGTGAAAGCATTTGTGCACAAACTTTGACAAAATTAAGCCATTAATTTGCAAAGAAGATCTTTGCAATCTACGACTGTTATGACTTTAATGGGTTCCTTGATCATAGAATCCCTACAGTACAGAAGGAGGCCATTCGGCTCATCAAGTCTGCACCAACCCTCGGAACGCGCACCCTACCTAGGCCCCCGCCCTATCCCAGTAACCCCTCCGAACCTTTTGGCCAGTAAGGGGCAATTTAGCATGGCCAATCCACCTAACCTGCATATCTTTGGACTGTGCGAGGAAACTGGAGGAAACCCATGCAGACACTGGGAGGCAGTGCGAACTCAACGCAGTCACCTGAGTTGAAGCCGGGTCCCTGATGCTGTGAGGCAGCAGTGCTAACCACTGTGCTGCCCCTGGGTGCACCGTAATGCCCGTTTCTGTTAACTCCTGTTTTGAAGTACATTCTAGCACTGTTGTTAATGCCGTTTGACTTCTCTTTTTTGTTTTCTTCTTTAGGCTGGTACAGAGGATTTGTTTTAAAAAATCCAAGCTTTAAGGTACGTATGTTTGGACCCCTTTGGTGTTATTATACCTGGATGGCACCCAATGATTTATTTTTGAAATCAATGCTTCTTAATCTCTAAATTCCGAATGTGTATCTAATAAAAATTTACACTGGTATTTTCTATCAGTTGACAAATATTTTGATGGCTATAATGCCCGCATTTCTAAAGAAGTTTTGAAAAATTATGATTAGAAATGAAAGTTTTGTATTTTCTATTACTGCCCGATGGGTATGCCAGTCTGCTTTCTCCACTGCATATTACCAGTGCATCTATTCCATGATAATTCTTCAAAGCTAGTATGCCATCTCAATTATTTAAAAAATAAACTTGTTTAGTCAGCGGGTTTTACATTATAAGAGGGGGTCTCACTTATTTATTTATTTATAAATTTAGAGTACCCAATTTATTTTTTCCAATTAAGGGGCAATTTAGTGTGGCCATTCCACCTAGCCTGCACATCTTTGGGTTGTGGGGGCGAAATCCACGCAAACACGGGGAGAATGTGCAAACTCCACACGGACAGTGACCCAGAGCCGGGATCGAACCTGGGACCTCGGCGCCGTGAGGCAGCAGGGCGAACCCACTGTGCCACCGTGCTGCCCAGGAGAGAGGGGGTCTCATTGACACGTATAACATTTTGACAGGGCTGGATGTAGGGGGTGATGTTCCTCCTGGCTGAGGGAGTCTAGAACAAGGCATCACGGTCTCAGGATATGGGGTAGGTCACTTAGGACAGAAATGAGGAGACGTTTATTCACTCAGAGGGTGATGCACCTGTGGAGTTCTCTACCATGGAAGGCTGTGGAGGCCAAGTCTGAAAATATTTAAGAAGGAAATGGATAGAGATTTGAAGAGTATGGGGAGAGAATGAAATTTAAAAAAATTAGTTTTATGGGATTTGGACTTCGCTGGCAGCACGGTGGTGCAGTGGTTATTACTGCTGCCTCACAGCGCTGAGGACACGCGTTTGATCCAGGGCCCGGGTCACTGTCTGTGTGGGGTTTGCACATTCTCCCAGTGTCTGTGTGGGTCTCACACTCCCACAAACCCAAAAAGGCTTGGTGAATTGGCCAAGCTGAATTGCCCCTTCATTGGGAAAAAAAACCGCGTGTCTGCATGGGTGTCACCCTCACAATCCAAAGATTTGCAGGTTAGATGGATTAGATGTGCTAAATTGCCCCTTAATTGAGGGGGGAAAAATTAATTAGGTCCTCTAAATTTTTTTTGAAAAGATAGAGGTGGTGAGCTGCCTTCTTGAACTTCTGCAATCCATGTTGTGTCGGTAGACCCACCATACTATTAGGGAGTGAATTCCAGGACTTTGACCCAGCGCAGTGAAGGAACAGCGATATATTTCCAAGTCAGGATGGTGAGTGAGTTGGAGGGGAACTTCCAGGTGGTGGTGTTGCCATGAATCTGCTGCCATTGTCCTTCTCGATGGTAGGGTCCATGGGTTTTGAAGGTACTGTCTAAGGAACTTTGGTAAGTTCCTGCAGTGCAGCTGGCCTCGGTGACTCTGGACCAGTGTCGGCCCCGGACGCTGGCGAAAGCTACAACGACGATCTCCATCAACGGCCACGAGACGTCGTGCCTGATCAACTCTGGGAGCACGGAAAGCTTTGTTCACCCTGATGCGGTAAGGCGCTGTTCTCTTGTCACCCATCCCGTAAATCAAAGGATCTCCCTGGCCTCCGGGTCACATGCGGTGGAGATAAAGGGGTTCTGCCGAGCGAACCTCACTGTCCAAGGCAGGGAATTCCACAATTTCCGCCTGTACGTCCTGCCGCACCTCTGCGCAGCCACCCTCCTTGGGCTGGATTTCCAGTGCCATCTGCAAAGCCTGACTTTTAAATTCGGCGGCCCTATACCCCCCCTTACTGTCTGCGGCCTCGCAACCCTTAAGGTCGTCCCACCGTACCTGTTTGCAAACCTCACCCCGGATTGCAAACCCGTCGCCACCAGGAGCAGACGGTACAGTGCCCAGGACCGGACCTTTACCAGGTTGGAGGTCCAGAGGCTGCTGAGCGAATGGATCATCAAAGTGAGCAACAGTCCCTGGAGAGCTCAAGTAGTGGTGGTAAAGACCGGGGAGAACATAGGATGGTCATTGACTACAGCCAGACCATCAACAGATTTACGCAGCTGGATGCGTACCCTCTCCCCCGTATAGCCAACCTGGTGAACAGGATCGCGCAATACAAGGTTTTCTCCACGGTGGATCTCAAGTCTGCCTACCACCAGCTACCCCTCCGTAATGGTGACCGCCAGTACACTGCCTTCGAAGCAGACGGGCGGCTCTATCACTTTTTAAGGGTTCCCTTCGGTGTCATGAACGGGGTCTCGGTCTTCCAATGAGAGATGGACTGAATGGTTGACCGGTACGGCTTACGCGCAACGTTCCCGTATCTGGATAACGTCACTATCTGCGGCCATGGCCAGCAGGACCACGACACCAACCTCCGCAAATTTCTCCAGACCGCAAAAATCCTTAATCTGACATACAATAAGGATAAATGCGTGTTTAGCACTGACCGTCTAACCATTCTAGGCTACGTAGTGCGAAGTGGAGTCATAGGCCCCGGCCCTGAGCGCATGCGCCCCCTCATGGAATTCCCCCTCCCTCACTGCCCCAAGGCCCTAAAGCGCAGTCTCGGGTTCTTCAGTTATTATGCACAGTGGGTCCCCAATTATGCAGACAAAGCCCGACCCCTGATCCAGTCCACAACCTTCCCCCTGTCGACGGAGGCCCGCCAGGCCTTCAGCCGCATCAAAGCAGATATTGCAAAAGCTACGATGCGCGCCATCGACGAGTCCCTCCCCTTCCAGGTCGAGAGCGATGAGTCCGACGTAGCTCTGGCGGCCACCCTCAACCTAGCGGGCAGGCCTGTGGCTTTCTTCTCTGGTACTCTCCATGCTTCCGAAATTCGCCACTCCTCGGTCGAAAAGGAGGCCCAGGCCATAGTAGAAGCTGTGCGACACTGGAGGCATTACCTGGCCGGCAGGAGATTCACTCTCCTCACGGACCAACGGTCGGTTGCCTTCATGTTCGATAATGCGCAGCGGGGCAAGATTAAGAACAACAAGATCTTGCAGTGGAGGATGGAACTCTCCAACTACAATTACGAGATCTTGTACTGCCCGGGGAAGCTGAACGAGCCTCCCGATGCCCTGCCCCGCGGCACTTGTGCCACCGCACAAGTGGACCACCTCCGATCCCTCCACGAGGACCTCTGCCACCTGGGGGTAACTCGTTTCTTTAATTTTATCAAGACCCGCAACCTGCCCTACTCCATCGAGGAGGTCAGGACCGTCACCAGGGACTGTCAAATCTGCACGGAGTGCCAGCCGCACTTCTACCGGCCAGAGAGGGTGCACCTGATAAAGGCTTCCCGTCCCTTTGAATGCCTCAGCATGGATTTCAAAGGCCCCCTCCCCTCCACCGACCGCAACACGTACTTCCTTAACGTGACTGACGCGTACTCCCGGTTCCCATTCGCCATCCCCTGCCCAGACATGACCACAACCACCGTCATCAGGGCCCTCCAGGGTATCTTTATACTGTTTGCTTTCCCCGCATACATCCTTTATGAGTGACGAACTGCGTCAATTCCTGCCCAGCAAGGGCATCACCTCGAGCAGGACGACAAGTTACAACCCCCGGGGAAACGGATAGGTAGAGAGGGAGAACGGAACGGTCTGGAAGACCGTCCTGCTGGCCCTACGGTCCAGGAATCTCCCAGTCTCCCGCTGGCAGGAAGTCCTCCCCGGTGGCCCTCCACGCCATCCGGTCACTGCTCTGTGCAACCACGAACCAGACACCTCACGAATGTCTCCTTGTTTCCCCCAGGAAGTCCTCCTCCGGGACCTCGCTCCCAACCTGGCTAGCGACACCTGGACCCATCCTGCTTCGGAAACATGTGAGGGCGCACAAGTCGGACCCGTTGGTCGAGAGGGTCCACCTGCTGCGCGCCAACCCCCAGTACGCCTACGTAGCATTCCCTGACGGCCGCCAAGACACGGTCTCCCTTCGGGACCTGGTGCCCACCGGAGCCCACACGCATTCGCACCATTGCCCCCACCCCCACCCTCCCCACAGCACCTAACTGGAGGGTCAGTACTCCCGCCGCCCCTGTCTAGGCCCGAACACACACCGATGCCCCCTACAGGCGCCTTTCCCACCTGTCCACCTTTCGCCCCAACAGCGCCGCCTAGGGATGACTAAGCTGCCTGGGAGGACGACATCACGTTCACGGAGTCGCAACCGCCGGGACCCCCATCAGAATCACCGCCGAAGCCCAGACGACCAGGCCACCCGATCGACTGATTGCTGCACCATGAACACTTTGTTATTACCCTCGACATCACGGTACCTCCATACCTGGTCATACCGTGCGAAAGGCGACTATTAACGCTGGCCATCATCCCGCCGGGCTCTTTTTTTTAAACAGTGGGTGAATGTGGTAATACCAGGTATTGCGGTACCCGAGAGGTGGATGACCATTGGTTAGACCCAGGAGTCTACCATTGGCTGATGTACATAGCTCCGCCCTGAGAGGTGGAGTATAAGAACCGACGCCGTCCCAGCAGCCTTCACTTTCTGTATCGAAGCTGCTGGGGAACAGTTCTAGCAGATTAAAGCCTATTAGTTATGACTCACCTTGTCTCGAGAGTAATTGATTGCGCATCACCCATACAGCGTACATTCTGTACCCTTGCCACCCTCTGTGCTTCCTTCAAGTGGTGTTCAACATTGAGGAGTACTGATTCATCAGCAGGCGGTTTCCTTGCCCATGTTTGACCTGAAGCCATGAGACTTCATGGGGCTGGATTTGATGTTGAGGGCTCCCAGGGTAACTCCCTCCCACTGTGCTGCCAGCTCCGCTGGGCCTGTCTTGCTGGTGAGACAGGACATACCCAGAAATGGTGATAGTGGTGTCTGAGACATTGTATGTAAGGTATGATTCTGTGAGTATGATTATGCCAGGCTGTTGCTTGACTAGCCAATGAGAGAGCTCTCCCAATTTTGGCACAAGTCCCCAGATGTTAGTCAGGAGGATTTTGCAGGGCATTGAGAAAAAGGATCAGCGATCGAGGATCATAATGAGTGGCCGAGCTGTCTCAAGGGGCAAAATGGGCTTCTCCAGCTCGTATTTTCTATGTTTCTGAGTCAAATCCACAACAGGTTTTAATGTTGAGCTGAAAGTGCATTTAACCAACCATACATCTCGTATTACCAATGGTCCCTCCAAAGAGAACAAATTGTCACAAGTCTATTTTTTGTAACGTGTTTCTCAAGAATGAATTATGTGTTTTAGATGTAACAAAACTAGTTTAAAAAAAAAAATAACTTTATTTTTATTCTTGTAGGGAGTCTTTCCAGCTACCTACATTCACTTGAAAAATGCAAATGTTAGAAACAAAGGGTAAGTTTAGTGACTGAACTGTGATAGAGAAGACTGTTTTCCATGTGAGGTTAGGAATGTTAATGAAATATTATGATTTACACAGTTGTGAGACGGAGTGACTAGAGTAATTACCATATCGCAGCACCCAGATCCACGCAGAAAGAAATAATTCATGGACATGGCAGATCAAAATATCCTTCATAATCTATAATTGTTCTCCAGTGGTGATCAAATAAGCTGTCTACTGGAGGCTTTCATGAATAACATTGAGATTAATTGGTATCAAACCCTGAAAATATGTTCTTGTGCATGATTTACACAGAAAGGATTTACAGAAGACTATAATGAGCAAAAATAACTATTGTCGTTTTCCTTTTGTAATCGAGCGAGTAGGCCAACAATTACATTATTTTACAATCTGTTGAATAATTTGACCGCAACAATTAATGTTCTGCACTGATCTCCCCATTCCCCATTCTATCCCTCCCCACCTGTAGTAATTCACGAGTAGGAACCTTGATATACCTTTTCTGATGGCTTCTGTTGACACTTTTGTTTTGGCTATTTGTGACATGATCACTTGTTAAAGCAAAAACTAAATGGTTTACTGGCTATGTGATCCCTGATTTGTTCCTGGATTGTGTTTAGTTGAAACCCAAGTATAAATAAAGAAAGAACATTGATTGTAATCCTTTAACCTTAATCCTTTAACCTCTTATTACTTTTGGTGACCAGAAAGATTGCAATTGGATCTAATGTTTCTTCCGGGATAAAATTTGAATGTGTATAGTAGACTAGCGTAGGTACCTTTAATTACTTTTAGGAATCTTGTTCCTTTCCATTGGAGTTATTCTTCTTATTTCTAAAGTTAGTTAATTTTAGGTGGATTGACAATTCAAGGCTCAGCATCTTGATATTAGTGCTGGGTTGAACAAGCCCCCATGACCGCCATTTCTGACACTGGCAAAGTATGAGGTTGAGGTCATGGGGCCTTGGGTTACTGTGTAGAGTTGGCACGTTCTCCGTGTGTCTGCGGCAGTTTCTTCCGGGTGCTCCGGTTTCCTCCCACAGTCCAAAGATGTGCAAGTGAGGTGGATTGGCCACGCTAAATTACCCCTTAGTGTCCAGAGATGTGCAGAAGAGGTAGGGTTGTGGGGATAGGGCAGGGGAGTGAGCCTAGGTAGGGTGCTCTTTCGGAGGGTCAGTGCAGATCCAATAGGCCGAATGACCTCCTTCTACACTCCAGGGATCCTGTGAATCTTGTTTAACTGTGCTCCCAGTGGGTGCCTGGATCATGAGCAGTGCACCTCCGGCATCTGCCAGATTTTTTAAAGTTGCAAAATGGGTTGATGACTGGCTTCTCTGGGGGTGGGAGGGGCATGCTTCCCAACGCAGAAATATTTCCTCTGCATTCTAATGACCCCGAATCCCATCTAACCCTTTTGGAAGAGGAATTTTAAAAAAATGAGTAAATAAAATTGAGACTCTAGATCATGTCTCGCACCCAGACACAAAGTTGTACCCCACATCTACCAGTTGACAAACCGGTATACCGTTCATTTGGCATGTGGCTCCTCATGTTTTACCAGGTTGGCAATCAGGAAATATTAGCTGCAAAGTCCCCTCCCCAGCCACTCCCTCCCCCTTCTCTGATATTGATGACCAGGATTTGTGGTGGCTCCCCGCCAATAAATTGAACAATTCATATGTCATAAGATATTAAGCAAATTTGCCCAGACACTTCATAAGCAAAGAATATAATGAAGGAATTAAACGCCATCTATTTATACTGTACATTCCTGAATGGGTAGCTAGTGTAGGGACTTTTCCATTGGTGGAATTGTGTTTCGGACAATTTGAGGTAAATACTGTGTACATCTTTTGTTGATCATACCGTTGAACAATTTGTTCAACACGGGTAGTTATATGCAGGAATGCTCAGAAGTTGCTCGTAAGACTTGCTGTTTCCACAGTTTGTGTGGAATTGTTTTCGGTCAATGGAGAAATTTTTCATCACTGAAGTTAACAATGTAAAACTTTAAAATATCCTCTAATTTTAAAGGATCAAAAATGCATGAATTCGCCTGGCACTTTCATGACGCATTGCAAATGTATGATAATCAGCTCAAGGATGATGTGATTTTTCTTGTGACCACAGGCAATTTGAAACAATCATTCCAACAGAAGACACTGTCATTACAGAGATGACAGGAACGTTACGAGAATGGGGGATTATGTGGAAACAGCTTTATGTGGTAATAGTTTTCTTACTTCTACAAATCTCAGTCTATTGTGAAAATACACTTGCGTGGGTTAAATACTCTACTCCAATTCTGTCAATTTTCTTTTGACTTCTTGACACCAGAAGAGTAGGATATTGTCACGTCTGGTAATAATTGCAGAGACTCCGTTCAAAGCTGTGACTTCTGGGACCATAGGATTTTACCGCAATTCTGTCATTATTTTCACACACAAATAATACGGTTGGGTGAGCAGTGCATCCAGGAGCCATGTTCACATTTAAAAATAGATTGGGCCTAATGAATCATTGCACATTTCCTATTTCTCTCTCATGTGAACATTTTTGACACTTGCATACAGTTTGAACAGCCAGGCTAGCTGAAGTGGCAATAGTGTGATTTAATATGAAATCTTTTCTTCAACTGCTGGTGGGTTAGTAGGTTAGCAGTACAAATGCAAATCTCCGTTCAATTTTCTGACAGACATATTTCTCAGACTTGTAATATTTAGCTGGCTGTTTTGGTTTAGTTTTAACTTGGATACGTTGAACCTTGGAGAAGGCTATTTAATCAAAAATATATTCCAAGATACGGAAACACCTTCTGAAGGAATTTTGAGTGGAGCTTTTCCCGTCTGAATTCTAATAATTAAATCGATATGAGTTATTACCAGAAGAGCCACCTGAATAATTTCAGACATGGGCAGCATGATAGCACAGTGGTTAGCACAGTTACTTCACAGCTTCAGGGTCCCAGGTTCGATTCCCGGCTTGGGTCACTGTCTGTGCGGAGTCTGCATGTTCTCCCCGTGTCTGCGTGGGTTTCCTCCGGGTGCCCCGGTTTCCTCCCACAGTCCAAAGACGTGCAGGTTAGGTGGATTGGACTTGCTAAAATTGCCCTTAGTGTCCAAAAAAGGTTAGGAGGGATTATTGGGTTACGGGGAAAGGGTGGAAGTGAGGGCTTAAGTGGGTTGGTGCAGACTCGATGGGCCGAATGGCCTCCTTCTGCACTATGTTCTATAGTTCAGTAGCTGAAGTGAACCGTTACTTCCATATTTTTTTCTCATTAGATCCAGATAGGCAGAGCAAGGATTCCATTTGTATTCTCGTTGTTTCCTTTTGTGCTGCCATTAAGTGGGAAGAGGATCATTTCAAAATCATTTCAGGGCATTGACCTCTGGTCAAGAGATGCTGTGTAGTTTTGGGAGAGTGGAAACTGCGAGTTCAAGGTGGGAGGAGGAATTGTGCTTAAAATAAAATGGATAGGAAGCTGAGCAAAGATTTTTTTTTTTTTTGGAAATGTTTTATCTAACACAAATTTGTAACATTTACAGAGAGAAAAAACGGCCCTGTGCAAAGAGCCTTAACATAGTGAAAACGAACAGTGGGAAAGAATAAGCATGTTAATAAGGCACTTCCCCTATCAGCTCTGTTTGCCCGTACCACACGTGTTTAACTAAACTAATGTGGCTCTAACCAACTCCCCTCGGGTGCTGCTGGTGTCGGTTTCCTGCGCTGTTCCCCGCGAGTCTGCAAGCGACTTTCTCCCCCGGGGGGATCCCTGGTCACCCCCCCCCCCCCCCCCCTTGCCCACTTAAGTCTCCTCTGCTCTACTTCTCAGCTGCCCCCGACCTCCCCTGCCCCCCCGAGGCCTGACCTGCCAGGTCAGCCCTGCGCTTGGCCCTAGCCCGCCCCTCCTCCTACTCGCCCTGCTGCCCCCTGACCTACGTTAGCTACGCTGACCCCTGCCCTTGGCGCCTGACTGTCTCCCGCCCGAGTGCTCGGGCCCTCCCCCCATAGACCAAGGACCCATTAACCTGATTGTATCCCCTGTGCCGTTTCAAGTCCTTTAACCAGCCCCTAGCCCATCCCCCTACCAGAGGCCCCAATCTCCTGCTGAAAGACACCAAGTGCAGGGCCCCTCTCTTCTCTCTCTTTTCCCCCCCCCCCCCCCTTTGTTGCAATCTCCCAAAAACACCCTAAGCAGTGCGCCCTCCAGCCCCCACTCTGTCCAGGTTGAAAACAATCTTGGATAAAACATTACAGTACAGGATAATTTAACAAACCGCCGCCACACAAAAGCTCTTGAGACCCCAGAGTCCTTTAGTTCAAGTCCAGCTTCTTCTTTTAATAAAAGTCCACTCCTAGTCAGAGCAAGTTAGGTTAACAGACCGCCACCACTGTACAGCACGGAAAAAACGAAGTGCCCGTTAGTTCAAGTCCAGCTTATCTTTAATGAAAGCTCAAACCTGTTCTGGTGTCTCGAAGTAGTAATGGAGTTCCTCAAACGTAACCCGAAGCTTCGCAGGATACAGCATTCCAAACCTCACCTCCTTTTTGTAGAGGGCTGCCTTTACCTTGCTGAATCCTGCACGCCTCTTGGCCAGCTCCGTTCCCAGGTTCTGGTAGATGCGCACCTCGCTGCTCTCCCATCTGCTGCTCCTCTCCGCCTTGGCCCATCGCAGCACACGTTCCCGGTCAGCCAGCCGGTGAAAGCGGACCACCAAGGCCCTCGGTCAATCGCCCGTCTTGGGCTTCCTTGCGGGGGCTATATGCGCCCCAACCAACTCCAGGGGTCGAGGGAAGGCCTCCGGTCCCATCAGCGCCTCGAACATACCCATCACGTATGCACCCACATCCGATCCCTCGCAGCCCTCGGGGAGGCCAATGATCCTCAAGTTCTGCCTCCTAGCTCTGTTCCCCAGCTCTTCAAGCTGCTCCTGCATCCTCCTCTGGCGGGAGTTCAGCTCCTCCACCTCGTGCTCCAGCTCTGTTACCGGGTCCGCCTGGCTGGAGAGCTTCACCTCGACCTCCCTGAGCGCCTTCTCTTGGACCGCCTGTGTCTCGACCATTCGGTCCATTACCGCTCTCATCGGGTCCAGCGTGTCCCTTTTCAGTTCGGCGAAGCAATTCCTGAAGAACTCCATCTGCTGCTCTCTTGGCCAGTGGGCCTCTGCTCCTTGGTCCCTGCCGTCTGCCGTGCTTCGCCGCCCGGACTCGGGTCCCCGCTGCTCCCGCTTCGATCCTTGCCGCTCCACTCGACCACTTCTGGTCCAGCTGTCCCGGGGGGGAAAGCCTCTTCCCTATCGTCCCCTCCACCGATTCAGGTCGCCCGGTCCCGAAAAAGTCCTTTGGAAAAGGTCCGTTTGCCCATCGTGGGCGGGAGCGATCCGACCTGCGACCTGCTTCCTCGAGGGTGCCACCGGAAGCCCGAAGCTGAGCAAAGATAATAGTTCCCATGCCATCACATCCTGTGCTGATCGTTGTTTTGCTTGTCCTCGCCCTCTCAAAGATGCAGAAGAAAGCTGTTGCCATGCCCAGTTACGAAGGGTTTTAAATGCACTGGTTAGTTTGTTAGTAAACTGAAAAAGTGCATCGAAGCAGGCCACTATGAAGCGGTGATACACCTGAAAAGGAAATTGTGCCCTGTTTGGTCCGTGTTTGCAAAGGAGATCATTTCCGACTCGGATGCACCAACGGTGAACCGAAAAAAAGATGCAGATTGCCGATAGTTGAGTTGATTCAGGCCCATTATTTACACAGCTGCTGTGAATCGGGATTTCCTGTGAGTCTGGCCGCTGTATTAAAAGACTGGAGAAGATAGTTCAGTAATAAAATGTATTCCTTAGCTCTCTGCTTGAATTTTTAAAAAAAATGCACACAATCTTCTGAAACCACATCGACCTGCTCAGAAAAATCCTTATTTAAATCCAGGTCCCACATCCCCATGGAAACGGGGCATTTCAGGGGAGGAGGACTCTGCAGAAATATTCAGCTACCATCTGCCACAGGCTCAGTTAGTGAATATTTCAGTTGATCAAAAGGGATTGATGTCGTTTTCATTGAAGGAAGCTGATCCCAAGCTGCCAGTCATTTTCTCGTTCGGTAACAGCCAAATGTGTGTAGCGCAATAAAATATCTTTCATTTATGGGCCATTGTGGATATGCATTCAGTTGTTCACCTAATTATTAATTATTCTCTCCTACCCTTCTCCAGTTGATTGTAACGCTCTGCTCTCCCATTCTCCATTACATGGTAGCATTCTTCTTCCTCCTGCACCCCCCCCCCAGTTCACAATTAAGCCAGTTTGCCCCTTGTCACTCTTCCCCAACTCGCGCTGCTGCTGTTCTGGGACTGCACATTGTGGGTAATAGGTTGGCAAGGCCAGAAATTTCCACCCACTGTGCAACCTGGAGTAGCGGCAGATAGGAACCAGGAGCAATGCTATCGGTTGGCTCCAGAATCCGAGCACGATGCTTTTTTTCTTTGCAGCGTGGCATCATATTTTCAGACTGCATGTCAGAAACATGTCATGAACTACCAGTGACCTCAGTAAAGC
This sequence comes from Scyliorhinus torazame, assembly GCF_047496885.1. Taxonomy (NCBI): domain Eukaryota; kingdom Metazoa; phylum Chordata; class Chondrichthyes; order Carcharhiniformes; family Scyliorhinidae; genus Scyliorhinus; species Scyliorhinus torazame. The sequence goes on from NC_092725.1 coordinate 137,398,652, forward strand.
GTTTGATAAGGTTCCCCACAGTAGGCTATTGCAGAAAATACGGACGCATGGGATTGAGAGTGATTTAGCGGTTTGCATCAGAAACTGGCTAGCTGTTAGAAGTGGTGGTTGATGGTAAATGTTCAGCCTGGAGTTCAGCTACTAATGGTGTACCACAAGGATCTGTTTTGGGGCCACTGCTGTTTGTCATTTTTATAAATGACCTGGAGGAGGGTGCAGAAGGATGGGTGAGTAAATTTGCGGATGACACTAAAGTCGGTGGAGTTGTGGACAGTGCGGAAGGATGTTACAGGTTACAGACGGACATAGATGAGCTGCAGGGCTGGGCTGAGAAGTGGCAAATGGAGTTTAATGCAGAAAAGTGAGGTGATTCATTTTGGAAGGAGTAACAGGAATACAGAGTACTGGGCGAATGGTAAGATTCTTGGTAGTGTGGATGAGCAGAGAGATCTCGGTGTCCATGTACATAGATCCCTGAAAGTTGCCACCCAGGTTGAGAGGGTTGTTAAGAAGGCGTACGGTGTGTTAGCTTTTATTGGTAGAGGGACTGAGTTTCAGAGCCATGAAGTCATGTTGCAGCTGTACAAAACTCTGGTGCGGCCGCATTTGGAGTATTGCGTGCAATTCTGGTCGCCGCATTATAGGAAGGATGTGGAAGCATTGGAAAGGGTGCAGAGGAGATTTACCAGAATGTTGCCTGGTACGGAGGGAAGATCCTATGAGGAAAGGCTGAGGGACTTGAGGCTGTTGCCATTAGAGAAAAGAAGGTTAAGAGGTGATTTAATAGAGGCATACAAGATGATCAGAGGATTAGATAGGGTGGACAGTGAGAGCCTTTTTCCTCGGATGGTGATGGCTAGCACGAGGGGACAAAGCTTTAAATTGAGGGGTGATAGATATAGGACAGATGTCAGAGGTAGGTTCTTTACTCAAGATTAGTAGGGGCATGAAATGCCCTGCCTGCAACAGTAGTAGACTCGCCAACACTAAGGACATTTAAATGGTCATTGGATAAACATATGGATGATAAGGGCATAGTGTAGATGGGCTTTAGATTGGTTTCACAGGTCGGCGCAACATCGAGGGTCGAAGAGCTTGTACTGCGCTGTAATGTTCTGATGTTAATGTGCAGTCAGTACAGTCAGATGATCACTAGATTGCAACACTAACAGGAACTATATAAGGAGTTTCCCGCTCTTTCTTAGTATTAGTGTGTGTATTGCAGCTGGAGGATAGACGTGACCAGCTCAGAGTGTAGTGTATTATTTATTTTTTTAAAAATATTTTTTTATTCTCCTCCTTTTTCACATTTTCTCCCATATTTACATCCAACAATAAACAATAATCATTAACAAATGTAATGTCAATCCCCATATCAATAACAGTGATCCCATCCTCCCACCAAACCCCAGATATTAGCCCACATGTTAACATAAACAAATGACAAAAAGGAATCAGGAACCACCCATAGTCACCATTAACACATACAGTCCCCCTCCCCCCAACCACCCTAATGTTCAATGTTATCCAGTTCTTGAAAGTGCATAATGAATAACGCCCATGAGTTGTAGAACCCCTCCATCCTTCCCCTTAGTTCAAATTTGACCTTTTCAAGTATTAAGAATTCCAGCAGGTCCCCCCGCCATGCCAGGGCACAGGGTGGAGAGGTTGATCTCCACCCTAACAGGATCCGCCTTCGGGCAATCAACGAGGCAAAGGCTACAACATTTGCCTCCGCACCCATTTCCAACCCCGCCTGGTCAGACACCCTGAATATGGCCTCCCGGGGGCCTGGGTCCAGTTTCACGTGCACCATTTTAGAGATTACCCGAAACACCTTCTTCCAGTAATCCTCCAGCTTTGGACAGGCCCAAAACATATGAACGTGGATTGCGGGACCCCTCCTGCAACGTTCACACACATCTTCTACCCCTTCTAAGAGCCGGCTCATCCTCGCCCTTGTTAGGTGCGCTCTATACACCACCTTCAGCTGTATCAGCCCCAACCTCGCACACGAGGTGGAGGCGTTCACCCTCCGGAGCACCTAACACCAGAACCCCTCCTCCATACCCTCTCCCAACTCTTCCTCCCACTTTGCCTTGATCCCTTCTAGCGGCGCAGCCTCCTCCTCCAAAAGAGCCCTGTAAACCACCGATACTACCCCCTTCTCCAGTCCCCCTGTCGTCAGTACCTCCTCCAGCAATAGTGTATTATATTAATTGTTAATTTAATCTAATCTTAGTTAATTGTATTACTAGTCAAAGTATTAAAGTAAAAGAACTCCAGTATATATTTTGTTACTCAAATAATTTGTCATCAACTGGAAGATTTCAACTGTTTAGCATCAAGTTAAATACAACTCGGCAAGACAAATGAGTAATCTATATATATTGCATCTCTGTAATATAACAGCTTGCATAATATAACTATTCCTGCGACAGGAGAACCCTGCATTTGCAGGCTACACCTTCTGCTTTCCAGTAAGATCTTCAGCCATGCACCATGTTTGTTATCATTTGAAAACAGTCTTCCATTGTGTCTGGTAAGGAGTGGTGTCGGTGACGGAAACTTGAAATAGAAAGCCACTACACCAATAGCAAAATTTGAGTGGGAGGGCTCTGAATGAGTTGGGACGGTCAAGAAGGAAACCATATATTCTAGATAAAGAATTATTGAAAGTTTTAAACATAATCCCAGGACGCAGACCAATGTGTGTATGACTTAAAATAGAAAAGACAAGTCCAGATCTGAACTGCACATTTACTTTAGAGCGGTGTTCTGAGAGATCAGCTTCTCCATTCGGTATCACAGGCAGCAATATTTCAACAAATTAATTAATTACTTGTGAAATGCTTTGGGCATCCTGAGGATGTGGAAGATGGTAAATACATTGGATTTTTTCTGCTTTATAATGTCTATTCATTGTCGAACTGAGAGAATTTTTACCTAATTCCCACGTTATTTCCCAGACATTCAAAAACTCTGCTGAGCACTTAATCCATTAACTCTTACCGTGACATGTAGTAAAGTTATTCATTCTTAGTTTCCACCTGTCCTCAGAAAGCCAACAAGTGAGATTGCTTGTAAATTTTAATTCTAATGAAGCATCAATGGACTGAATATTAGCTACTGACACAGAAAACAGGAGCCAGGAGTTCATTTTTGGGTCAGAAATTCTCCTTCCAGTGGGAAACTGAATAAAGTTGTAATTTTCACATGACTGAGCCCTGAATTGGCATGGAGACATAATTCCTGTTCAATTAAAGATAATGGGCGAACTTTCAAAGCTGGATGGCCAATCGGAGGTGCTCCAACTTCAGAGAAGCACACGGCAGTAGAACAAAGTAGCTAACTGGAAGGGCGCGGCAAGGTGATCTTCCAGCCACTTTTAAAACTTTAACAAAAAAATGCAGCCAGGCCACCACTGTTGGGGGTGGGGAAAATCCCAGGAAGTGTGGCCTTTGGCTGTAACCATAACCAGGCGGGGAGGGCAACTGGGGCCTGCTTGGAGTGCTGACACCGTGGCCTGCCGCTGGCTGTCCATCCCCAGGCGAGCAATATGAACCTTGTCGTGTAGGGAAACTGGAGGTTGCTGACAATCTTTCAGTGCGGTTGACAAGCTTCTGAATGAGCCTAATTGCCTGCCCACCTTGTATGGTGTGCAGCCTTTTCAGGCTTTAAACTTTGTTTGTTGTTCTGTTAATTTTAATTATTTTTATATTTTATTATTGCCTCCATTAGCATAGCATTTTTGGGAGGATGTTTTTGATATGAGCCGTGGTGTCATAGAATCATAGAGAAGTTGCAGCACAGAAGGAGTACATTCAGCCCATCTTGTCCGTGCCATCCCGAGGTGCCCTATCTAATCCCACCTTCCTGCACCCAGTCCATAGCCCTGTAGCTTAGAGCATTTAAGGTGCAGGCCCAGGTACTGTTTAAAATAATCTAGGGTCTCTGCCTCCACCACCGACTCGGGCAGTGAATTCCAGACACCCACTACCCCCTCATGTCCCCTCTACACTTTCTGCCTTTCATCTTGAATCTATGTCCCCTGGTTCTAGAATTCTCCACCAAGGGAAACAATTATTCCTGTCCACTCTATCTTCCCCTCATAATTTTGAACACCTCAATTAAGGCTCCCCTCAGCCTTCTTTGTTCCAAAGAAAATAACCCCAACCTATCTAATCTCTCCTCGTAGCTACACTTTTCTAACCCTGAAACCTCCTCTGCATACCAGAGCAATTACATCCTTCTTGAAGTGTGGTGACTAGAACTGCACACACTACAATTCAAACATCGTATCCTTTCTTTTATATTCTATTCTTTGCCAATGAAGGAGATATGCTTTCTTTACAACCTAGTCTGCTGCCTTTAGGGATCTGTGTGCCTGTACGCCAAGATCTCTCACTTCAGGTACCCCTCTTAGCATATTTCCATTTAGTGTGTACTCTCTAATAACTGTTTGAGATCCCTAAATGCATGACCTCACACTTCTCTGTATTAAATTCCATCTGCCACTATCTCCCATTCCACCAATCCATCTATATCATTCTGGAGATTGCAGTTATCCTCTACGCTGTCCAACACTCAGCCAATCTTTGTGTTGTTGGCAGATTTCCCAATTGTGCTCTCCATGTTTAGGTCCAAATCGTTAATATATAACACAAACAGTAAGGGTCCCAACACCAAGCCCTGTGGAACACCAATTGAAACTTTCACATTCTTGACTGATCTGCCATGTGGGACCTTGTCAAATGCCTTGCCAAAATCCATGTGCACAACATCCACTGCACGATCTTCAACGGCCCTTCTTATCCCTTCCTCAAATAATTCAATCAAATTTGTGAGGCAAGACCTTCCTTTAACAAATCCATGCTGACTATCTTTGACTAGTCCATGCCTTTCTGTGTGACAGTTAATCCTATCTCTCCGGGTTCTAGGAATTTGCCCACTATTAACGTAAGATCCCTTTTTAAACAATGGGACCACGTTTGCATTTCTCCAGTCTGCCGGTACCTCCCCTGTATCTAATGAAGATTGAAAAATCATCCTCCAAGCATCTGCTATCTCCTCCCTGACCTCCTTCAGCAGCCTCTGAAACAATCCATCTGGCCCTTGCGACTTATCAACTTTCAAGGATTCCAATCCTTTGGGTACTCCCTCTCTCTTTATGGTTTGTGTTAGCCAATTTCTTAAAGGGGAATGTTATTTTTCTGTAACATGCAAAGTCTTGTATCTTATTTCTCTCTTCTTTTGACAGAAGAATGATGGGGATCTGTTCCATCGGCTGTGGCATGTGATGAATGAGCTGCTTGATCTCCGAAGGCAGGTACTCGTGGGGCATCTAACACATGACCGGATGAAAGATGTAAAACGGCACATTACAGCTCGCCTGGATTGGGGCAATGAGTAAGTATTCCCTTCTAATTATGTTACTTCAATGTGTATGGTTTGTTTTTACTTCATTTGCTGTCCCACGGTAGTTAAAAATAAACAAAATGTAATCACGGAGAAAATTAAGATGCTAACATCAATATTGTGCTGAAAGCTCTAAAGGAAAACAGAACGGCATTTATGAATAATGGGTAATTCAGTGTGCACTTGATTGTTGGTTTAATGCAATACAACTGGCAAAATAACATTATTTAAAGGAACGAAATTGGATGGAAAGTCTGGACTGCCATAATTTTATATGGTCTGCATGTCTCTTTGGGAAAGGTTTTATAATGTAAGTGGCCATGGCTTTTGCAAGCATTGTCAGCTTTCAAATGGGCACTTTTTAAAACTTGTGTGTTTTCCTCCGTGAAGTGGAAGTTTTTATATTGTTGCTAAATTTCTAGAAAATGCTGGACCTGAAAATTCACACATTTGGCAGTGGTATCAAAGCTCAGTAGGAAGATGAATAAGCTATTTCTGCCTCTCGAGTCTGTTCAGCCATTCTAATAGATTGTAGCAGATCTGTACTGGGGCTCTATTTTGTCTGCATTGGTCCATGTCCCTCGACAGTCTCGCTTCTCAAAATTCTATCAATCTCGGTCTTGAAAATTCCAGTTGATTCAGCATCCCTTAAACATTCAGTTCCGCCACCACAAACGCACTGTGGCAGAAGTGTGTACAATCTACGAGATGCACTGCAGGACCTCACCAAAGCTCCTCCAACAGCAAATGCCTTCCAAATCCACTACCTCTACCATCCGAAATGCAAGGGCAAGCGGATACATGGGAATGCCACCACCTGAAACCTTCACCACCAAACCACTCGCCATCGTGACTTGGGGCAGCAGGGTGGCACAGTGGTCAGCACTGCTGCCTCACAGTGCCAGGGACCTGGGTTCAATTCCGGACTCGGGTCACTGTCTGTGTGGAGTTTGCACTTTAATCCCGTGTTTGCGTGGGTTTCCTCCGGGTGCTCTGGTTTCCTCCCACAGTCCAAAGATATGCAGGTTAGGTGGGGTTACGGGTTTAGGGTGGGGGAATGGGCCTATGTAGTGTACTCTTTTTCAGAGGGCTGATGCAGACTCGATGGGCCGAACGGCCTCCTTCTGCGCTCTAGGGGTTCTATGGTATCACAGTTCCCTCACTGCTGATTGCTCAACATCCTGGAGCTATCTCCCTAACAGCACCTTGTGAGACCACATGAACTACACTGGTTCAAGAAGGCAGCTCAGCACCACCTTCTTGAGCATAATTAGGGATGGGGAACAAATGCTGGCCTAGTCAGCAACGCGCACATCCCTTGAACAAATTTTAAAAAATCTCCGGCTGAGATCGATTCACCACCTCGATAAGGGTTGGACATTATTACAAGTGACTTTAATGCTGAGAAGTGGCTATGCAAACTTCAAAACCGGACATTGGTTGGTTTTGAATCTTAAAGTCCCTTGGCAAACAAGGGGATTTCTTGATGGAACCAGGAAGCCTGGAGAAGCTGACTGTTGTCTTCACTGCAGATAGAAATTAGTTATGTGCTTCACAAAATCAAAGGAGTTGTTTGAAGATCAAAGATAATTAGATCACATTTCTGGTGGAGCATCCCAAGGATGTCATATGTCCATGGAGGTCTATTGTAGGGAATTTTCCTTTAGTGTGTAGAGTTTTTGTGTGCTTTTCTTTTGATTATAAAGTACAATTGATAACCTAGTGCTGGCTTTGTTTGGCATGTGTGCAGTGAAATAATTTGTTTAAATCATGGAATCTTGTGGCTTCATGGGAGTAAATTGGAGGAAGTTCACTTTAAATGCTTGTGGTCTCTGCAGGGATTGTCGCACCTTTTTGATCCCAGTGTATGTGTGCTTCATCAGCTGCATTGTTATGGTTGTTAACTGCGTTTTGGGCTTGAAGGCTTTTGCAAGTACATTTTCAAAATTAGCTATGATATCCTGACCAAATATTTAAACTGAGGGGCTGTCGGTGAGGGCTGAGCAAGCTTTTGTTTCTGGCAGCAGGTTCACTGTGGTCTTTCCCTGGTTCAAACAGCAGTTACACGATTCACAGATAAACAAAGGGAGCATACTTTTCACTTTTTAAGTGAAGGTGTCGATGGGATTGCACAATGTGTTTGTGTCACAGCTGTGAGTTTGAATGTGTGGTGTTGATCAGTCACTCGATGGTGGTAATTGTAATTCCTACCCTGTAATTTGTGTCTATTGAGATTCCCAGCACAAGATATAATACCCGTTTCCTTTCTGGCGCACACAAAGAGGCAGAATTCAAAGTGCCCAAATGCCTTGGCAGCCACTTATATTAACTGACATCAGCTTTCTTATCACTTGTTTTTATCAGTGGTTAAGTATGATCAATAGTAGTTCTTTGATGTTGTACTTTGCATGCACAGGCAACATTTGCCTTCAGCATATTGTTCTTTGTTTATGTCTAAATGTGACACATTATGATCTGCACATGGAAAGGGCCTCTCAAAGTTAAAACTGCTCTTTTATGTTGCTAATTCAAAAAACATTCTGAGCCATTTGCTGTATTTCTGCCATACCAGATACCTTCAGTCCAGATTCCCAGTTGCAGCATTCTTCCTCTGAAATGCCAAAGACCGTTGCAACCACGTTGTTTAGCAAAGTTATTCAATTGGATTGGCCTAGTTTTTCAGGGGGAAGAGAAGTTCCAGTGGTAGGAGGAAAGATTTACCGTAAGCATTTCAGCTATCTGACGTACAGTCTTAATTAGTCTCTGAATTACCTTCTCCACCCAGGCATGAGTACTTCAAACGTAGAGAACGAACCTTGCCTTCACTGTCTGCACTTTTATCAGACAGCAAGCCACACTCGTAGCATTTATGGCAACACAGTGGCATTGTGATAATCCAGAGGCCCGTGCTCTTGGGGGCAATGGTTCAAATCCCACCACAGCGGCATGGAATTGAAAGCTATTCTAATAATAGTGACCAAGCTATATTTAAAAAAAAAAAAACCAAAATCTGCTTCACGACTGTCCTTTAGGGAAGGCAATCTACCATTCTTTACCTGATTTGGCCTACTTGTGACTCCTGACACAACGTGGTTGACTCTGAACTGCTCGATGAAATGGCCCATAGCCTAGCAAACCACTCAGTTCAAGGGAAATTGGGGATGGACCAATTATCCATCAAAGGATAAATTTAAAAAATGGTGGGAGCCTGGCCTGAAGACTATAATGTAGTTTAAAGACATGCCTGCCTGTCACAATAAAGGTCATCACAACATTTAGATACCGGATCCTTTTCAAGTGACCATTGATGGGATTTGCTGTGACTGTTGGTCCACCAGACTGGACACTGAAACTTTGTATGTTGGGCAATACTTTGCTTCTTTCCCATGTTTGAAGACACCGCATTTGGAGAGGATGTGGCATTAATTTATGTGAATTTCCTGAGATGCGGGTCACCTATCATAGCTATCAATGCCTCTAATGTTAATATTGTGGGATATGTGAACAGGAACCATTCTATCAATATCCTGAAGGTACCCCAGGAGCTTCCAGTGCCGTTCCATAGTGCAAGCACTATTTTAACGGAGCAGGCAGACTAAACTTTGGCTGCTGGAGCACCGTAGTTATGCCTTGAGCTCTCTCTGTTCACCCTACACTGCACTAAAGAGAAAGGACAGTAGGGGTTCTGCCTTCAACAGAAGTCTGTCTGGTTATGTGATTATCTTCTTGAATCAGAAATTTAGGTCAGGTAGGATCTTGCTGTAGACGCTTGAGAAAGTCTTCCAAATTCTAATGCCTGCCATATGCTACATAGTTTTACCATTCATAAGAGGAAATTTATTCAGCTGAAAGACCTGGAAGATGGGGCCCCTGTCATAGAATTTGCAGTCCTGAAGGAGGCCATTCGGCCCATTGAGTCTGCACCTGCCCCTGGACAGAGCACCCTACTTAAGCCCAGGCCTCCACCCTATCTCCATAACCCAGTAACCCCACCTAATCTTTTTGACACCAAGGGGCAATTTAGCATGGCCAATCCACTTAGAAGCACATATGGGCTGTGGGAGGAAACAGGAAGAAATCCACACAGACGCGGGGATACAGTGCAGACTCCACACAGACAGTCCCCCAAGACCGGAATGGAGCCCGGGTCTCTGGAGCTGAGGCAGCAGTGCTAACCACTGTGCCACCCTGTCTCAGCCCATTTGATGCTGAAACCCAGGTCCATGTGTTTGACACCTCGTCTCGACTATTCTTGCACCTGTCTGGCTGCTCTGCCAACTTCCATCCTCCAGAAATGAAGTTTATTCCAAACTTGTGCCTAACTCTCACCAAGTTCCATTCACCCATCACCTCATGTGCTCGCTGATCTACTTCCCAGTTCACTTGATTTTAACATTCTAATTCTTGTTTTCAGATCAGTTCAAAGTTTATCCCCTCCCTGTCTGCAATCTCCTTCAGACCCACCACCGACCCGGATATCTAGGCTACTCTAATTCTGCCCCCTTTAAGCATTCCTGATTTCATTTACTCCACCATTGGTAGCAATGCCTTCAGTTGTCAAGGCTCTAAACTCTAAAATTCTCTACCTAAACCTCTGAGTCTCTATCTCTCTTACCTCAATAAGATCATAGACTCATAGAATTTACAGTGCAGAAGGAGGCCATTCGGCCCATCGAGTCTGCACCAGCTCTTGGAAAGAGCACCCTACCAAACCTACACACCCACCCTATCCCCATAACCCAGCAACCCCACCCAACACTAAGGGCAATTTTGGACACGAAGGGCAATTTAGCATGGCCAATCCACCTCGCCTGCACATCTTTGGACTGTGGGAGGAAACCGGAGCACCTGCAGGAAACCCACGCACACATTGGGAGAACGTGCAGACTCCACACAGATGCTCCTTTAAAACCTACCTTGGACCAACCTTTTGGTCATCTGTCTCCTTGTGTAGCTGTGTGATTTGGATTGAGGGACCTTTTGATGTTTTGCAATGGTGAAGGTGACATATACAAGAGCAAGTAGGAGCAGCATGTAAGACCAGAAACACCTCAGTGAGTAGCTTGGTATGCAAATAGTTTGGGTGAAGGTGTCTGTTCCCAATCTGCTGCTAAAATAACGTCGCACCGACATTATTTTATAATCCAAGAGTGTGAATGGTACAGCATGTGTTTGGAAGCTGCATTGCTGATAGGGCATGTATGCTCTGAGGTTATGTTTGCATGCATTGAACAGGCATGCCTTGTTTTTTTTTTTGAATGGCCAGTTTTTAGATGTAGCTAACTTGGCACTCTTTCTCAGCCCAGAGAGCATGGCAGCTGCGGCGATGTGTGCGGCTTGCCAGCTTCTGCCAGCTGCATATTGGCTCCATTTGGAGATTTCCCCGAAGCCCCAGAAATATGTGCTTCCCTCTGCAACGCGTCCTTCAGCAAGGCCTCCAGCCTCTCTCCCGTGAAAAGAACAGTTGTTGGTCGGCCTTCGACTAAGTTCCTCCACAGGAATCAGCCCCTCATCAAGAAATCTTGTGCTTTGCTCCCCCACAGTGATTCAGGAGTGTGTCCTTACCACTCGCCTTGATAGACTACAGAAAGCTTTGTGCTCGTTTCCTGACGGACAAACCAAGTGGAAAATTTGCTTCGTTGTTTACTAATGATATCTGTTCACCCTGGGCTTCAGGCTACTCCCAAAAAGGAAGAAAAGTGACTCGGCAACCACTGGAGCTTTAAATAACTGTGGGCTCTGTGTCGTGATCGATGCAAAGAGATTTCTCACTACCTTTGTCATTCAATCCTCTACTGGCTGCTGTTGACTGAACAATGGCTGATTTTCCTGCTACGGAACCATTGTCTCTTTGCCGTACAGCCACACCCATACTGTTTGTGTGGGCCGCCTGATCTTGTTTTAAAATTGCTATTATTGAACATAGGCACTGCATTATTCTTAGACAAACTTTAATTTTTGGAGCTTTCTAAGTTGACATTGAATTGCCATAATAAAATGGATTGTTCGGGTATTTTTTAAATGAACAGTGTGACAATGGGATAAATGATTATATGACCTGTATAATTTATAATAGGTCGCCAGCTAAAGCATGAAGAAATTTTGTTTGGATTATTATTAATAATTCATAATTTAACAGGTTCATTTTTAATTTTGAAGTATACAATTAATGTGCGTAAATACTGAAATAAATATTGTTAAGAATATTCGATAATTTAAGCTTTTAATTACAATTTAAATGATTTATTAATCTTTGGCAAGTCAGTGCCTTTTGTCTTGCATATCTGATGCCTTTACATGACTGCCTCTTGTGTAGCAGATGGTGCCAATGTTTCCCTACAGACTTGACTTTGTGCAACAATCTCCAGTATTATTCATTGTACATTATGGAGTAGTTTTTAATTTGTTTTCCATTTCCAGTGTCTTTAGGATTGAAAAGTTTGCTTATCTATTATCACTACCTAAAAGTTGAACAAGAAGCTAAAACAAGAAGCTAAAAGTTGAACAAGAAGGTGTTGAAGGAGTTACTGAAACTAATAGAATGGAGGAGCTTAAAGGCACAGCTGAGATCCCATAGTCACCAAAAAGATTATTTTGTTGCTGCATTTTCCACTTGCTCATTCCTCCAAATGATGCACCCTGCTTGACATTAAGACATTGTATCAAATCATATTTACTTTTTAAGAGCAAGCCCCACCATTCATGTCTACTTTTGAAATCAGACAATGAAAGCTGTATATGGTGTTTAAAATATTTTCATAACTTATAAATCCTCAGAAAATCCTATTACAAAATCTATGTTGCAGCAAAGGAGTTAAGACATTTAGGTCAATATTACTTGATATCTGGAATGACATGTTGAAAAGCATAGCTCGAAATCCAGAAGCTCCTGTGGGGCTGTCTGCTGCATTACCATGTTTGAGTAGTACAGGTGTCACAAAATGGTAGGGTGGTAATAAAATTATTTTTTTGCAGAAGTAAAATCAAACTGCAATGTATTTTGTAAAACCATACATGGGCATCAGCTTCGAGAAAGTAAAGAATAGGAAACGGAGTGTTTTTTGCAATTGATACATTTAGTAGTCATTTCTGTGAAGCCAGGAAGCAGGTAAGACGCAGATGAGGTATTGAAGAAGCAACAACAAGAGAGAGGGGCAGCCAACCTCCAGAAACAGCTCAGCTAGAGAAAAAGTGTGAAAAGCAAAGAGCCAGTTTGTGCATGAGGTAGTTTTCCTTGCTGAACCAAAGACCATTCCCAAGTCCCTGTCACTTAAGCTGTGTGGTGTAGTAGTCACTGGCTGAATTTGACCAATAGGTTTCTGATTGTTTGTGAAACGGAGGGGTCTCAGTAGAGTTTAGGATTACGGGGGAAACGGATACTTCTGGGTTTCCAGTCTTTGAGGAATTAAGTGCGTCCTGTTGATGTGCTGAAGTACAGAACATTGAAAAATACAGCACAGAACAGGCCCTTCGGCCCACGATATTGTGCCGAACTTTTGTCCTAGATTAAGAACAAATTAATCTACACCCCATTATTCTACCGTAATCCATGTAACTATCCAATAGCCGCTTGAAGTATAAGATTGTTTCTTGTAGTGTTTCATTATCTTCCTTTCCACGTTAAATACTTTTCTTGTTTAATGAGACAGAGATTTGAGTTCTCGCTGTTTTCTGCAAACATTCTCACTCAGCCAAAAAAAACCACGCGAAACTAGTGTTTCAGGTTCGAACATTTTTGCACATAACATCAGTGGGGTTTTGTGACACGGGGCACATTGATGCATTCAGAATGCCCCATGAATTGTGAAAATTCTGGCTCTAAAAATGTTTAAGGGGTCTGAAGTTGTCGAAGGCTGCTCACCAATTCCTGCTTCCCAACTTCTTCGCCTGGCAAGTATAGATTTTTGAGTTGATTTTTTTCCAGGAGGAAAAGAGTAGGTGAAATCAGTTGAGAATAAAATGAACTCCGTTTGTGTCAAAGGCAACATCCTGTCTCTGTGCTTCAGATTTGGCTTCCTCACATCAGTTTCAACTCGTGTTTATGTAAGAAAGGCAGTTTCTGTACGCAGAATGGTATTCTGTGCAGTGGGTAGAAAAGTGTGGCATGAGAAAAACAAATATGCCACACCTGCATTATATGGAATGACCACTTTGATTATATATGTTATATTATAGGAAACACTTCTGCTCTGCACTGAAAGATGATTAAGACCGTACTGTCAGATTATTAAGCACAGACTAAAACTTTAGTTATTTACAAATAAACTTTTGCATAGCAGCAGTACGTCACAGCACAACATTTGAGAACAATACGAGATTTAAATGCTTGATAAACTGTTTCAAAATGGGAAAAGAGATTGTCCAAAATATTTTTCTTTTCGGTGACTTCTGAACAAGGATTTGATGTAATGATAACCTCACATGTAATTTCCAGTGCTATGAGGTTAAAACCAATACAAAGCAGGAAGCCAATATCATGGAGCTGTCCATAGCTGTTTTGTTGGCTTCACTTTTGACATGCAAGTGATTTCTTCCCAATGGTCATTCAGTGGAGTTGTCAATTGTTGGAAAAAATATAGTTCAGGGCCCTGAAATTCCAAGGTCCTGCACTGCAAGTGCACTGGAACAGGATCCCAGGTGTCCCAGCGTAAAATACCCCAAATCTCTGGAATGTGGTCGTGAACCTAATTTGGATGACTGGCTTGTGACCGTAAAGGTGCTTTAGAAGCAGTGTGCAGTTCCATCAGCACATGTTGGAATGAGGTTAGAGAAGCCCCAAAATCTGCTAAGGGTGAAAGATTTAATGTTCGCCTTGTACTCTGAAATAATTCAAAAATTGTGTTATTAAAATTAACCCACCCCCTCTGGGATTGAATACATTTAATTTGCCACCTTTTGGTGCCTTCTCTGGGCCTCAAATAGCTCTTACTTGCCGTGTGTTCCACTGGAGCATGTCCTGAATTTGCCTAGCAACAGCAGCAAAGCGAAGTGCACAAATGATAAAAGGATAGAAGATGATAAAACCATGGGATTCCTACAGTGCAGAAGGAGGCCATTCGACTCATCAAGTCTGCACCGACTCTCTGAAAGAACACCCTACCCAGGCCCAATCCCCCATCCTATCTCCGTAACCCCATCTAGGAGCAATGTAGCATATCCAGTCCACCTAACCTGCACATCTTTGGACAGTGGGAGGAAACCGGAGCACCCGGAGGAAACCCATGCAGACACTGGGAGAATGTGCAAACTGCACACAGTCACATGAGGTCGGAATCTATCCTGGGTCTCTGGCGCTGTGAGGTGCTAACCACTGTGCCACCGTGCTGCCATTCAGCAACAGGTAGAAATCTGCCCGGAGACCGCAATAGACAGCATTCAAATGAATGTGTGTCTCCCATTCAGGAGATTAGATGGCTGCTTAGATTGAATCAGATATGAATAGTTTATGAGGAGAAACAGTCTATAGACGATAGGGAAGATCTCGGAGATATACATATGTTAATGCACAGTCAAGGACGTTGATGGGGGCAGTCAGCCGCATACACAGAAGGCATAATCGCAGAGGAACAAAGGTTTAATTGAACATAGAACAGTACAGCACAGAACAGGCCCTTCGGCCCTCGATGTTGTGCCGAGCATTGTCCGAAACCAAGATCAAGCTATCCCACTCCCTGTCTTTCTGGTGTGCTCCATGTGCCTATTCCAATAACCGCTTGAAAGTTGCTAAAGTGTCCAACTCCACTATCACAGCAGGCAGTCCATTCCACACCCTAACCACTTGAGTAAAGAACCTACCTCGGACATCCCTCCTATATCTCCCACCCCGAACCTTATAGTTATGCCCCCTTGTATGTAACAGCTCCATCCACCCGAGGAAATAGTCTCTGAACGTCCACTCTATCTATCCCCCTCATCATCTTATAATCCTCTATTAAGTCGCCTCTCATCCTCCTCTGCTCTGAAGAGAAAAGCCCTAACTCCCTCAACCTTTCCTCATAAGACCTATCCTGCAAACCAGGCAGCATCCTGGTAAATTTCCTTTGCACCCTTTCCAATGCTTCCACATCCTTCCTATAACGAGGTGACCAGAACTGTACACAATACTCCAAATGTGGTCTCACCAGGGTCATGTATAGTTGCAGCATAACCCCGCGGCTCTTAAACTCAAGCCCCCTGTTAATAAACGCTAACACACTATAAGCCTTCTTCACGGCTCTATCCACTTGAGTGGCAACCTTCAGAGATCTGTGGACATGGACCCCAAGATCTCTCTGTTCTTCCACATTCCTCAGAACCCTGCATTGACCCTGTAATCCACATTCAAATGTTTTCTACCAAAATGAATCGCCTCGCATTTATCAGGGTTAAACTCCATCTGCCATTTTTCGGCCCAGCTCTGCATCCTATCAATGTCTCTTTGCAACCTACAACAGCCCTCCACCTCATCCACTACTCCACCACTCTTGGTGTCATCAGCAAATTTACTGACCCACCCTTCAGCCCCCTCATCCAAGTCATTGATAAAAATCACAAATAGCAGAGGACCCAGCACTGATCCCTGTGGTACACCGCTAGTAACTGGTCTCCAGTCTGAAAATTTTCCATCCACCACCACCCTCTGTCTTCTATGTGATAGCCAGTTACTTATCCAATTGGCCAAATTTCCCCCTCTCCCACACCTCCTTACTTTCTTCATGAGCCGACCATGGAGAACCTTATCAAACGCCTTACTAAAATCCATGTATACAACATCAACTGCTCTACCTTCATCTACACACTTAGTTACCACCTCAAAGAATTCAATCAAATTTGTGAGGCAAGACCTACCCTTCACAAATCCGTGTTGACTATTTTGCATCTTTACAAATGGTCATAAATCCTATCCTTCAGGACCTTTTCCATTATCTTACCGACCACCAAAGTAAGACTAACTGGCCTATAATTACCAGGGTCATTCCTATTCCCTTTCTTGAACAGGGGAACAACATTTGCCACTCTCCAGTCCTCTGGCACTATCCCCGTTGACAGTGAGGACCCAAAGATCAAAGCCAAAGGCTCTGCAATCTCATCCCTTGCCTCCCAAAGAATCCTTGGATATATCCCATCTGGCCCAGGGGACTTGTCGACCCTCAGGTTTTTCAAAATTGCTAATACATCCTTCCTCAGAACATCTACCTCCTCCAGCCTACCCGCCTGAATCACACTTTCAAAAACATGGCCCCTCTCCTTGGTGAACACTGAGGAAAAGTATTCATTCAACGCCTCTCCTATTTCCTCTGACTCCATGCACAAGTTCCCACTACTGTCCTTGACCGGGCCTACCCTCACCCTGGTCATTCTTTTGTTTCTCACATAAGAGTAAAAGGCCTTGGGGTTTTCCTTGATCCGACCTGCCGAGGACTTCTCATGCCCCCTCCTAGCTCTCCTAAGCCCATTTTTCAGCTCATTCCTTGCTACCTTGTAACCTTCAAGTGACCCTACTGAACCTTGTTTTCTCATCCTTACATATCCTTCCTTTTTCCTCTTGACAAGACATTCAACCTCTTTTGTGAACCAATTGAGAACATCAATTGGCCTGATGATCAGAAGCCAGAGAGGCAGTTAACATCAAGCAGTCTCAGAGAGCAGACAAACCAGTTTCCAGCCACCAAGCCTGAAAGCTAGTTTTCCAGCTAGCAGCCTAGACGTCAAGTTTACTTGAAACCAGCCTCTAATCCTAATGCCTGGCCAGTGCAGAAAACCTTTGTAATGGCAGTTTTAAATATCTTTGCTGGCCCAGGAAAATACTTTCCCCAGACTTTACTATCATTCCTGTAATGTGCAGTAACTATCAGCTAGTTATTTAATCTGGAAGTTGTTTGGGGAAAGTTTTACAAAGTTCAGATATTGTGGATATATTATGGAACAAGGGGTATGTTCTGTGTGTGTGTGTGTGTGTGTGTGTGTGTGTGTGTGTGTGTGTGAATTCATACATCTTACGTGGAATAGTCCTGTTTTCGTGAATTTGTCTTTACTTTAAAGTCTTCAATAATTGTTCCACGACAATTGGGCTGTTTATTCTCATTGGAGTGTATCTTGCCTCCTCACACCAAAACAAAATAAAAGTATACACCCCCATGAACTGGTGTTCCAAGTCGGGATACCCTTGTCGAGAACATCAACGTGGTTCGTGATAAGCGTAAGTGGGAGAATTTGAGGTAGCTCAGGATCTATCTTCGACACACTCTAATACGTAGTGGGGGGCATGGTTTAGTGGACTGCTCACCTGCACTTCTGCAGACCAGAATTTTGACTGAAAATTATACCAGGTGAGCATCTGGTATTTCTGGGCTCTTCCAAGCTATTGAAATCTCAGTCCCGTGGTGGAATTATAAACTGCCGCTGTTCCAAAATGGTTAGTAGTCATATGTGAGCCTTAAGTTGAGATTCCAGCGATATCGCAACCAAATTTTATTCCATCTTCAGCCAAGATCTACACCCACACGTAACACAATTGCACTCTGACCCACCGAAATGGGAATCTGGTTGCCTCATTTTACCCAGCTGTGGTACTGAGGCTAATGGGCATTTCTGCTACTGTCACATCCGGGGTGGAACTAAGGACCTGCCTGGTCTGTTTGGCTCCGATATTGCCCAGATAAACCTGTTAAACGACCAGCTGACTCATAGTTATGTTTCATAGCCTGTAAGTTATTGCTGTTCAAAAGCGAAGAAAAGCCACCAGGACTTTGCCTTTTGAGCCTCGATGTAAAACCAATATTGGGCTTGGTTGCAATTTCATGCAAGTTCAATGGCTTAATTTTAAATCAGTGGGAATTTTACTTTGATAAAGGCTAATTCTCAAATACCAAACTGTAAGCACGAGCAGTTGGCATGTTTGGCAAGTTAAATTAATATGGATTGTCAACTATTACGTTTAGCACAGAAAATAAAGCTGAGGCAATCTATAATGAAGTCTGTTGCTAAGCTGATTAAGATAATGGCTTATTCATAAATGACAATACATCGATATCGCAAACGATTTTTGAATCTGTTCAGCTGTCACGTTCATTGATGCAGGAAATTGGTATAAATTAATGAGAAAATGTTTAGGTTCTGATTTTTGAGTGAGTCGTGATCCAAATAGGGCACAAATGCCTTTTTCTTTTATCCTGTAGGTAGAGTTTGTTTTCCATTACATTCTGCATGATTAGCGTTTCACATTCTGTTACTCTGCAGTGAGGTGCACAAATAGCAGTTTCACCATGCATGTTAGATTTTTGAGAATATCCCCCGACAGAAGTGAGTCTGCAAGGACTCTTTATTTATACATGAGTTTTAATTCTGGAAATTACTGAAAACAATCCGCCTGTGTCCTGCTTCACTTTTAACGTAACAAATACGTTTTGAAGCTACAGCCTTTTGGGGGACAGTGTCAGATCTTTCTGCAGCTGTCAGTCGCTTTTGGTAGTTTTCTGGAGTGCATGAATGTGATCATTAGAAAACACAGGACCACAGACACTTAATGCACAGAAAGAGGCCATTCGACCCACTATGACTATGTTGAATGTAGGAAATTGTTATATATTATGTTTTATATTTTTGACTTTGACTTTCATTGACTTTAGTCATTTACTGGTTTACAAAGAGATAGCTAATGAAATATTGTTAGTTTTTGGAGGTTCCCTGGAGTGTAGATAATTAATGAGCAATGGTGCTTAGTCCTAGCTAAGCAGGTCATGGGACGTCAAATGATGTAATTAATGGGAGAAGCCAGGTCTTTCCGTGGCTTTGACAGTTGGGCCATAGGATTTGAGTTTGAGAAGGCAGAAGGATTTTTAGGTTGTTCCTGAAATGGTCTCTCTCCAAAGGTCTGTACAGAGAACAAAAAGTAAACCTGATTGCTGACTTTATTTATGAGCGGATTTTGAATTGTACAAGGTTGCTTTGTTGGAATATATATAGTGGTAGGTGTAGATGGTGAGTTAATGTTTTTACTTTTATTTAAGAACTGTTTAAATGTTAGTTTCAAAACAATTTATTTGATAATGTGATTGAGTCTGTTTTTAAATTAAAGTTTGTTTTAACATAAAAGAGGAGACTGGGGGGGACATGACTGAGATGTATAAAATTATGAGGGTCACAGATAGAGCCAGGAAGAAACTTTTCCCCTTAGGGGGAGGGATCAGTTACCAAGGAGCATAGATTTAAGGTAAGGGGCAAGAGCTTTCAAGGGGTTGTGAGGAAGCACGTTTTTACACAGAGGCTGGTGAGAGTTTGGAACTTGCTGCCTGAAAGGGTGGTGGAGGCAGCAACTCTCATAACATTTAAGAAAAAGTTAGATGTGCACTTGGAATGCAAGGCATGCAAGGCCAAGTGCTGGACAATGGGATTAGAATACTTGGGTGGTTAGTTTTGACCGGTACAGATGTGATGGGCTGTAGACCTCTGTGACTCTATAACAGATACTTATTGGTCAAAGTCATTACTCCTGGGGTGAAGTATTCTTTTGTTACTGTTTTACAAATGGCAAACTGCTTGGGGTTTCTTGTCCGGCATCGTAACAAAAGATTGGAGCTGGTCCGTTATCCCAACACCTGTACCAACTCTTTGTTAGAGTAAAACCAATCACACTGTGCCCCACTCTTCCCCTCGCCTTAACTTCCTCCGTTTCAAATTTTTATCTACTTTTCCCTTTGAAATGGTGGCCACTGTCTCAGCTACATCCTGTGGCACAACACCGTGCTCAATCTCCATGTAAAACAATTTCTTGCAATTTTCATTTCACTCCTTTGTCACAGTTTTAAAACAATAACTCCAACCAGAGGAAGTAACTATTACCTATCCCCTTTGGCGCGATCTTAACAATGTGAATCAAACTCATTTAATGACTTCACCGCTCCAGTTGACATGCAAGCATCGCCAGTCGCTTTTCAAAACTCTCCTGGCACCATCCCGTCGTGCCTGACATCGTGCTGACTCTGATTTTCTTGTTGTTGTTTAACTGCTACCGCAGGCAAAATTTCAGACATTTAAATTGGATAATTTGCTGCTGCTTGTAATGATTCATGCATTTAAGTTTGTGACTGGAATCTGTCATAGCAACTTGACTATATATCAAGGGGATGGGCAGAGTGAATACTGACTATAGAGAAGAAGGCTGAGTAAGGGTAAATTGCAGGCCATGTGAAATTCTACCAAATGTCTTTCATGTGCTTCAGTGGAGGCATTCAAAACCTCTGTGATTGAGCAAGCTGTACAATTATGCCTTTAAAGCCACTACATGGGCATTAAAATGACAAACCAATCACTGTATCTGACCCCTGAGTGCTGTCAGAAAACACTGAATGTTCTTAAAGCTGTGTTGGCAAAGTTTAAAAATTGCCACATCAGGGATTTTTTCCCCCCGAAAGCATCATTTCAGCTCTGGTTGTAATAGATTACAGCCTGACGCCCATACCTGTCACCTTTGGTGACCTAAGGCTGATCAGTGAGACTAGCATTTTTTTTTTTGTTGCTTCCTCACTGCTCCTACTCGTGATGTTTAGTGTACTGGCTAGAGTATTTATTCTCTCCTAACATTAAAGGCATTCATTCTGAGCTTCAGAAGTGCACAAGACCATTGAACAAGTCACCTGGGGATATTTAGAATGCAACTTCGCATGAAACTGGAGTCATGTAGTTGGAAAAAATTGGAAGTGGTGTGAGATGGCCTTTTTGACTTGGTGCTAGAGTAATTGAGTTGCACGCTAGGATCTGACACTGGAATGATACTGCTGCGGTTCACATTGTGACTGAATAACCTGCAACCAAGTCAGCTATTTCAGAATTGCCAATAATGCTGGCTTCAAATTTGAACAGTCTGCAAAGAAGTATATTTTGCTAGCTTATTCAAAATCCTGTTTTGTGTGCGTTGCAATGTTTTACGATCATACATTTGGAAGACTGAAGCCATTGTCTTCGGTCTCTGCCACAAACTCTATTTCCTTGCCACCAGTTCCATCCCCGTCCCTCGCCGTGGTCTTGGGCTGAGCCAGACTGTTTGCAACCTCGGTGTCCTTTTTGACGCTTCATGTGGCTTCTGATCCAGTGTCACCTCTCTGTTACAAAGATCTCCATAATATTACCTGTCTCATTCAAAAATGCTTCATTGGCTGCAAAGTGCTTTGGGTTGTGCCGAAATTGTGAAAAATTCTTTTAAAATTTCTGCCCCCCCCCCCCTCCCCTCAAAGCCTCTCCAACTTTAAGTGACTCTGTTTCATCAGGCTTTTGATTATCCACCACATTAGCTCATTTGTTAACTCAGTGCCAAACATTATCTCTTACTTTCCTGTGTAGTGCCTTGGGATGTTTTGCTCATGGAATAAAAAGGAAAGTAGGCACTTGGATAAGAAATTGGCTTTTAAAGTTTTTTTTCCAATTTGTTCACGGGATGTGGGCATCGTTGGCTGGGGCAGCATTTATTGCCCATCCCTGAAGGCATTTAAGCGTCAGCCACATTGCTGTGGATCTGGTGTCACGTGTAGGCCAGACTAGGTAAGGACGACAGATTTCCTTCCCGAAAGTACAGCTGGGTTTTTGCGACAATCGACAATGGTTTCGTGGTCACTGTTTAATTCCAGACTTTTTTTCTATTGAGTTCAATTTCATTATTTGCCGTGACAGTATTTGAACCTGGGTCCACAGAGCATGACTCTGGGTCTCTGGATTACTAGTTCAGCGATAATACCACAACGCCACTTGGATAGTCAGAGGCTTTTCCCCAGGGTAGAGGGGTCAACTACTAGGGGGCATAGGTTTAAGGTGCGAGGGGCAAGGTTTAGAGGAGATGTACGAGACAAGTTTTTTTTACACACAGGGTGGTGGGTGCCTGGAACTCGCTGCCGGAGGAGGTGGTGGAAGCAGGGACGATAGTGACATTTAAGGGGCATCTTGACAAATCCATGGATAGGATGGGTATAGAGGGATACGGACCCAGGAAGTGTAGAAGATTGTGGTTTAGTCGGGCAGCATGGTCGGCACGGGCTTGGAGGGCCGAAGGGCCTGTTCCTGTGCTGTACTTTTCTTTGCTCTTTGTTGTTTGTTCACCGTAACGCCAGGCTGAGTGACAGGAAATAAAGTAGCGATAAATGGTTGTTTTTCAGACTGGAGGAAGATTTGTAGTGGAGTTTCCCAGGATTCTCTGTTGGGACTCTTGCTTTTCCTGATATAAATGACCCAGACTGTGGTGTTCAGGGCTTGATTTCAAAATTTGTAGGTGATATGAAGATTGGAAATATTTTCAAATGTGATGAGGACAGTTGTGAACTTCAAAAGTGTTGGTGAATTGGACAGACCAGTGGCAGATGAAGTTTGAGGTGAATCATTTTGGCAGGAAGAATATGGAGAGACAGTATAGGAGAAACTCTAAGGGAGGTGAAGTAACAGAGGGGGCTCGGTGTATATGTACATGAGCCATTGAAGGTGGCAGGACATGTTGAGAGAACAGTGTTAAAGCCAATAGTATCTTGGACTATATTAATAGGGGCATTGAGTACAAGAGTAAGGAGATCATGATGGAACTTGTTTAAGACCCTAGTTAGGCTAAATCTGGAGAACTGCGTCCAGTTCTGGACGCCAGACTTGAGGAAGGATGTGAAGGCATTGGAGATTAGATTCACAAGAATGATTCCACGAATATAGAACTATAGCACTGATCGGGGGAGGTTGCAACTTTTTCCCTTGGCGAAAAGAAGAGTGAGACTTAATAGAGGTATTCAAGATCCTGAGGGGTATGGACCTGGGTAAATGGTGAGCAGCTGATCCCACCCCAGAGTATTCAGAAGGAGAGGGCACAGATTCAAAATAATTGGCAAAAGGAGTAAAAGTGATTTGAGGGAAAATGCTTTCACCCAGGCGGTGGTTGGAGTCTGGAGTGAACATCATGAGAGGGTGCTGGAGGCAGGTTGGATCGAGGTTTTCAAAAAAGCAATTGGATCGCTATCTGTAAAGCGAGAATGTGCAAGGTTACAGGGATAAGGCAGGAGAGTGGGACTAGGTGAATGTGCAAGGTTACAGGGATAAGGCAGGAGAGTGGGACTGGGTGGAAGCATTTTCAGAAAGCCAGAGAAAACCAGAACGGCCGACTAGACTCCTCCTGCATTTTAAAAATTGCAATTCTGTGTTAAAAGGATTTATAAATAAAAATTAATATTTCAAAATAAGAGATGCCACAGTTTGGTATCGCACTGTGAATTCCATAACGACACGCAGTTACTATCTGGTGAAATATGGTACTTGAAAATTGTTCCAATCTATTATATCTTCTTTTATCTTCATAAATAGACAGATGGGCCTGGATCTGGTTCCAAGGAAAGAGTTCAGTATGGTGGATCCCGATGACATCAGTGTAACAGAACTATACAAATTGGTGAGCATCTATTAATGTTTTTATATTGCTAACTTGTTATATACTCTTCATTTGAAGGAGAGATTAGTGATGCGGCTATTGTACAAGAGGGATTAGTTGTGTGTAACTTTTAAAAATTTATAAAGCTATTCCTTCAATATTTTTACTCAGTCTTAAATATTACAGTTGTAGAATGTGCCTCCGAAATCAGTGTCTACCCTGAGCTTCTCCTCTGTGCCTCTGCTTTGAGGAAGAGCAGAGGGAGGATCAGGAGGCAGATTGCGGGGAAGCCAAGCTTAAACAAGCAGTGGAGGTAATCTCTCCCCTTTTCTCATTGATACCCTCATCCTTGTTTCTGCCGATGCAAGTGGGCTGCTTCATCTTTGACCCCTTGGTAGCAGTTCAGAAAGCTCTTCTCCCTCTGCAAAGTAATAGCCAGGTTTTGCCAGCTGCTAGACAGCTGCAGACAAAGCTCGTTAAGGGAGACCTTCAGTTGATTAAAATCTGAGAACATTTTCAAATTAGTCCCATCGTCATGATTCCCTTTTGGTTTTAAAATCAGCTCAATCATTGGCTAACATAATTGTACAAATACCAAGGCTGCCAGTTGGGAATTAATCCTTTGCACAGACATTGCCCCCGCTTTAATTCATTTAATTCTGTATGTATCTTATAAAATAATCTGACAATTTTCTCTGTTTGAAAGCCACTGCGCTTCCTCCACATGTGGTGGCCTATTGACCTTCGTACTGCCTGCTACTTGAAACTGTGTCACTTTGAGCAGCCAATTGGCAGACTTGATAAAACCGATTATCAGTGGTGGTGGTTGTGGATTAAATGCTGTCACGGATAAGAGGAGAACTTTGTGTGATCGGGTTGTGGCAAATTACTCAATGTTATTTGAAGAAGAAAAAGGAGAGTCTTGCTTTAACGTCTGACCTGAAAGGCAGCACCTTCAACAGTGCAGTAAAAACCCTGGTGTCAGTTTAGATCATATGATCAAATCTTCTGACATTTGAGCACACGACCCATCATTTGACTCGAGGATACGTGTGCTTTGCCTATGACAAGGCTTGAAGTTGGCCTTCTTGACAGGCTTCTGTGGGGTCACGTCCTCAAATTGTTGGTTTAAGAAGTCAGCTTTACAAGGTGCTTTCACTGCAACCCCTTAACCCCATTTTCCAGGCCTTCTGATTTAGCTTCAATCCGCACTTTTTGCCCTCCTGCCATATTCTAATTGACTGATTCCACAAAATTTGACAGGGTAACCTTAAGAGGATGGGGTGGGTGGAAGTTGCGAATGACAGGACTGAGGATGTTAAGATCGTTGACTTTTATGAGCAAAGTGCAAATCAGCAGTGCTTTTGGATTCAACCTAATTCTGTTGCTCCTCTGCGGAATTCAATATTAGCTTGAGAGAGAAGGAAATAACAAGAAAGTGGATAAAGGTGAACCTGTAGATGTATTTGTAACGGGCTCCTTATTTCAGAAAGGACATAAATACATTCAAAGCCGCTCAGCTAAGGTTCACTCAGATGCTTCCTGGGCTGAAGCAGTTTTCTTATGAGGAAAGGCTGGACAGGCTAGGCTTGTATCCATTGGAGTTTCAAAGAATGAAACATCGAGATCCTGAAATCCACAACAGGATAGATACTGGGAGGATATTTCTGCTTGTTGGAGAGAGTGGAGGATGCAGTTTAAAAAAACAAGAGTTATTCTTTTAAAATGGACATGAGATTTTTTGAGGCTGCAAATGTGCTAAATGATAAGTATGGAGGGTGCAGAGAACGGGAGGGTCAGAGAGGGAAGTGGTCAGTGAGGGGGAGGGGAGGGTCGGGGGAGGGAGGCGGCCGGGGGAGGGCGACGGCCGCGGAAGGGTCGGGGGAGGGAGGCGGCCACGTGAGGGAGACGGCCGAGGGGGGGTGGGGAGGTGGTCGGGGAGGGAAACGGTCGGGGGAGGGAGACAGCCGATGGAGGTGGCAGGCGGGAGGGAGGGTTGGGAGAGGGAGGCAGCAATCTGTCACACCTTGATTTGATCTGTCCCATTACCTTGCTGACATTAAGTCTTGAATAAATTGTAACTTCCCTCAGCTCAGAATTGGGGGAATTAAGCCATTATCTTCAGCCAACTGCTCCTTATTCATGTTGATTGGCTGTGAACCACTACCTCTGCTTGAATGGGACTGATTGGCTCCTCATCATCCTGTTCAATCCATATCTTTGGCTATATCTTTCAAATTGCTAATCCACAAGGGTCCCCACACGTCTGGAGAGAGGGCAAAGTGACAAGAGACAGATACATATCCACACACTATTTTTGAGCTTCCCTTGCTAACAGCACTGTGGGTGTACCTACACTACCTGGACTTCAGCAGGTCAAGGTGACTCACTACCCACCTTCACAAGGGCAATTAGAGATGGGCAATAAATGCAGGCCTAGCCAGCGAATCCCATATCTTAATGTTGCAGCTTTTAACAATAAACCTGACTCACATCTGTCACGTAGTAAAAGGATACAGTGAACAATTTGTCGAGAGGTTTTTCTAAGCAGGGTGTAAAGTATATATTAGTTTTTAAAAGCAGATTCCATCTGCTCTAAATGGACATCCAGACCATTTCTTTGCACAATTTTGAAACATATGGGGCGGGATTCTCCGACCTCCTGTGTATCCTGCCCCGCCGCTCCGACGCCGGCTGCCAAATTCTCTGGCGCTGGTTTCCAGGCGGGGAAGGGAGTACGGCGCACCGGTCGGGGGCTGTTGGCAGTGGTCCCCCCCAGCAATTCTCCGGGCCCCGATGGGCCGAGCGGCCGTCTGTTTTCGGCCAGTTCTGCCGGCGTGAAATTGACATTGGCCATCCCGGCAGGATCTGGCTTGGAGTGCGGCTAGCGGAGTCCTCGGGGTAGGGAGGGGGGGGGGCCGGAAGATCCGGCCCCAGGGGGGGCCCCCACGGTGATCTGGCCCGCGCTCGGGGCCCACCTATCTGCGGGCGGGCCTGTGCCGTGGGGCACTCTTTCCCTCCGCGCTGGCCTCTGAGGCTCTGCCATGGCCGGTGCAGAGAAGAAACCCCCTGCGCATGAACAGGAAACACGCTGGCGGTTCTGTGCATGCACCAACTGGCGCCGGCCTAGCCCCCGGAAGTGCGGAGGATTCTGCTACTTCTGGGCGGCCCGACTCCGGAGTCGTTCGTGCCGTTCTAGGCGCCGGCATCGGGCCATCCCACCAATTGCGGGAGAATCCCGGCCATGGTTCCTGAATTAAAATGTCAACGCTGGAACATTTGAAAAAAAAAGGATAAGCTGTTATGTTGAATATATCTGTTGCTCTGCTAACCCTGGAATACAGTCACTCTGAGGATATTTAAATAGATAAAAGATGAAGAAAAATAATTTGCAGAAAAACAGACCAAACCCTCAACTAATTAATTAATTTATGCAGATCGTCTGAACTTGCTCAAGCTGTGAATTTAAAAAGGCCTGTTTTTGCATGTCATGTCATTTGACTTTTTGTTGGAATGATTGTTTAATGTTATTGTTAAGTCTCAGTTGCAGTATCACTCTCTAAACTGAGTGATCAAGTGTTGCTTAATTAAGTGTGGTATCATTCATGTGATTAATTGGTGTTCTCTTCTCCTGACCACCGTTCCACAAAGATTACTTCAGTGAGGATTCGCCAACATATTTGCAAATGAGCAGAACTGATTTAATGTTCTTACAATTTCTCGAATTAGATTTTTTTTCTACAGTTACTGCCCTGAAAATCCGAATCGATGCCATTATTGGAGACTGCCCATTAGAATTGTGTCAATAAAGCAACAGGCAGGGTGCAGGGAGCTGTGGAAATTCCCTGTCCCTGATCTCAACATTGCACTTCAACCTAAATTCAAATTAAACCTAATGAAGGAGTATTTATCTATTTTAATTGCAATGTGACCTCAATGTCCTGTCAGACCACGAGTTGTTTTTCAAACCCTAAAATTACTTATTTCTAGCTCCAAAACCTTCCGTTTCTGTCAATACCCTACTTCCAGAGTAGCCAGGAAATCTCGCCCTTCAATTATTTTGCCTCCAATTTCTTTCTGTCAGCATTCTGAGCTCTCCCCTACAAATAATGCCAATCATGTAAAACTCTTCCGTCCATATCCTAAACCCCACTCTCCCTTCACCTATCCTTTTCCACTTCCATGCCCTCATGATTGCCCACTGCATCAAGACCCTCGCTCCCATTTAAAAATTCCTCAGTGACTTTGCTCCCTCCTAGCGTTGCGACCTCATCCACCCCATTGTCCCAGCCCTCTATTCGGATTCTAATGATGATGACCGGGAGAGCCAGGCTGAATATAGAAAGGGAAAGTGAAAAAAGAAAATTGGCAAAGTAGAGAGAGTATGGGAAACTGCAAACATATATTAAAGGGAGCCCAAAAGTTTTCTGCAGGCATCTAAACAATAAAGGGATAGCAAGAGAATGGTTGGGGCCAATTAGGGACCAAAGTGGGGATCGACAACTGGAGGCAGATGGTTGGCAGAGGTACTAAATGAGTACTTTCCAACTGTCTCTACCAAGAAGAAGTTACCACCCAAGTCATGGAGAAGGTAGTTGAGATACTGGATGGGCTAATAAATAACAAAGGGGAGGTATTAGTATGGTTGACTATACTTAAGGTTGGTCAGTCACCAGGAATGGATGGGTTCCAGCCAGTGATGCTGAGGGAAGTAAGGGGGGTAAAATTAGAGACGCTAACCTCAATCTTCCTTGGAAATGAGGATTGCACCAGAGGACTGGAAAATTGCAAATGTTTAAACCCTTTTTCAAACAAAGGGTACAAGGATGAGCCCAGCAGCTATTGAACAGTTCAACGTCTGGTGGGAAAGCTTATGAAATGGTTATCTGGAACAAGATGAACTGTCGCTTGGATTTGAGGAAACCCGGCACGGATTTGTTAAATGCAAATAGTATTTAACTTGATTGAGTTTTTTGATGTGGTAACAGCGAGGAGTGATGAAGGGCATTGTAGCTGATGTGGTGTACAAAGATTCCTAAATGTTGTTTGAGGAAGTTCCTGTAGGCTTGGTGGTAAAGTGGGAACCAAGGAAATAAATGGGACAGTGGCAGCATGGATGTGAAGTCGGCTGAGTGACAGAAACCAGAGTTGTGGTAAATCGCTGATTTTCAGGCTGGAGAAATGCACACCATGGCGTTCTCCAGGGGATACGGGACCATGGCTTTTCTTGATGTATATTAACAACATAGGCTTCAGTGCACAGGGCAGTATTTCAAAATTTGTATGTGACACAAAACTTGGAAACATTGTGAACTGTGGGAGGACAATGATCGATTCAGGAGGACATAGATTGGTGGGATGGGCAGACGCATGACAGAAGTGTGAAGTGATACATTTTGGTCGGAAGACTATGCGAAACAATGAGTTACAAGGAACAAATCAGGGGGTATATATGCACAAATCAATGCAGGGTGGTTAAAAAGGCACATGGAATCCTGGGCTTCATAAATAAAGGCACAGAGTACAAATGCAAGGAAGTGATGACGACCCTTTAGAGTACGCTGGTTTGGCCTCAACCGGAGTATGGTGCAGTTCTAGACACCACAATTTGGGAAGGATGTGAATCCTTTAGAGAGGGTGCATAAAACCTCATGAGTATGGCCTCAACCGGGACCTTGGATTCATGTCTCATTATATTCAGCTCCCACCATCTGGGCTTGCGAAATCCTACAACTGTCTTGGCTTGAGACAATTCATACCTCTTTAACCTGTGATTATCTCTCTCCAGTCACACCGTCTGGACCTGTAAAGACTTAATTACCTGAAAAGACCCTCATTCAAAGTATCATCTTGCATCATTGACTTTGTCTATGTATGTGTTTGTGGAACCCACCTGTTCACTCACCTGATGAAGGACCTGTACTCCGAAAGCTCGTGATTCCAAACAAACCTGTTGGACTTTAACCTTGTGTTGTAAGACTTCTTACTGTGCCCACCCCAGTCCAACGCCGGCATCTTCACATAAAAGATTTATGAGGTTGGTTCCAGGGAAGAGAAGCTTTGGTTACTTCAGGCTAGGGGTTGTTCTTCTTTGAAAAGAGAATGTTGAGTGGAGATTCGATGGAGGTGTTAAAATTTGAGGCATCATGCGAGAGTAGATTAGAGAAAACTGTTCCCATTGGTGGAACAGCCACAAACCAGAGGGCACTGGATTTTGGTGAGAGGCAAAAAAGAAATTAGGGTGACATGATAAAAGAACATTTATTTTGCAGTGAGTGGTTAGAGTCGAATGCACTGTCTAATAGTTCACTTGTGGCTTTCGAAAAGAAATTGAAAAGGCTATTGAAGAGGGAAGATTTGCAGGGATGCCGGAGTGATATTAACTGGGCTGTTCATACAGATACTTGACATGGATATAAAAGGTTTGGGTCTCCTCCTGTGCTGTGGCCAGTCTGTGAATCTATGTCCTTGTATCGACTGTTCTGACGTCAGTGGCACAACCTACAGCTATATCGATCTGTGACAAATTCCATGGTATTATCATGACAACTTAAAAGAGTCAACTAGTTTTGTGTATAAATATATATTGGCATAAAGCCAATGCTGGGATAGATCGAGAATGGCTGGTTGAGCCCAGTGAGTCCAGCTTCCAGAAGAGAGATTTTGCCTGACTTCCATGCATTACTAGTCTCGAGCTAGCCCATAGACTAGAAAATTGTGGAGTTTCACCATCATGAAAAATGTATTTAAAGTTATCTGGTCAATTATCAGGCGACTTTTAAAATTGCTTATTTGGTGTCTTGAATGGTTGGCTGGTTTGAAATGGCAGAAGGTCACAAGGATGTGCGAGCAGCTGTTCTCTGCATGTTCTTCTTGTGGAATGTGAGACCGGAAGACACTTGTGCTTAACCACAAGAGGGTGTTCAGCATCATGTTGCCATTGGACAAGAGAACGTTTTGTCACTTATGTGATATGACTAAGTGGAGGTTGGGTTTGGTGCTTGTGGGACTTCAGACTGTCATTATCGAATCCTTTAGGTTCGACACAAAGGGAATGTTTGGTTTTACACTTCCAGGCACAGAAACATTAAATTAAACCCACTTAAAAATATACCTTATTTCTAATGTTTACCAATATAAATCCCTTAAAACTACCTTTGTTTTCCTAATAGCTGCAGCTCTTGCTGGCTCCTGCTTTCAGTCTTCAACCTGATTTACTTCTTAAAGGCGGCACCCTAATTTGAAAGGCACGGAGTAGATTGCAAAAGCAAAGTGCTGCGGTTGTTGGAAATCTGAAATAAAAACAGAAAATGGTGGAAGGACTCAACAGGTCTGGCACCATCTGTGGTGAGAGAAATCAAGTTAATGTTTCACCTCAATGACCTTTCATTCGGACAGTTCTGATGAAAGTTCAGTGACCTGAGGCCCCACCCCCGGTGAAGGATCCCCCCCCTCCCCCACACACACACACAGGGCAGCCGCGGACTCGGTCCGCAGCCGCCGACGAGCATTCCCGACAGGCAAAACGTAGTTAGAACTATGCCGGCGGGAACTCGGCCAGTTGTCAATGAACAATCGCCGCGGGGGCCTCTGTAAATGGCCCCCTACCTGCGCCGCGTAGACCGTGTGTGTGTGTGTGATTCGTGGCGATTATCCGGAGAATCGTGGGAGCGGCGTGGCGCCGGGTTTTCGGCGTCAACCCCCATTCTCCACCCCCGCGCCGATCGAGATTTCCGCACGGAGGCTCGGAGCACTCCGCCCCCTATCTTCCTTCAGAAGAGTCTTGGGACATTTTCAAGTTTGTATATCAATTCAAGGAAAAGCAACATTGGGTGCCGTGGAGATATTGATGACGCCATAACAGACAATTGTCATCCTCCATTCTCTGAGGGAAGCAGAGTGGCTAACCTATCCCGGAATGAGCTGGAGAACTGATTTAGAATTTGTTTGGGGGCATTGCTGGCTTGGCTTGTCCCTAATTGCCCTCGAGGGCATTTTAGGAGTCAATCACATTGCTGTGGGTCTGGAGTCACTGTGGGCCAGACCTGATAAGGTCGGCAGATTTATTTTCCTGAGAGGACATTAGTGAACCAGATGGGTTTTTCCAACAATCAACATTGTCATCATTGTAGACTTTTAATTACAGATTTTTAAAATTGTATTCAAATTTCACCATGTACCGTGGTGGGATTCGAACCCTGGGTCTCTAGATCACTAGTCCAGTGACTTTACCACAGCAACACCACCTTCCCAACATTTTCTGAACAGTACTGAATATAAAGCTATTGTGCTGTATTGATTCCACCAATTTAAAAATCAAATAATTCTGAATGTCACAGAGTTTCCACAAACCCTGAACTACTAATATAATCGCAGATTATGGATGGAAAGATGCCAATTGTAATAGATACCCATCTTCAATTTAGTTGCCTAAATTAGCAAAAGGATTTGAGGTTTGTTCAATTCTGCAAGGTGAAACTAGTTTTGAAGATCACCTGTAACAGAATGTATTGAAATGGCCGAACATGGTTCTTAGCAGATCGATTCTTCATTCCGGCTTGAGTGTGCATTGAAAAATCATCATTGTGTTTCAGCAGATTTCATTACCCACTTAATAAATGTAATGGACAAGGGAAAAGGTGTATATATAGTTACATTTTATTGAATCCACAATTATCTTCCTGCAATATGATATCTGTTTATTTGCATGTACATATGGGGTTGCAAAGGTCAGAAATATATCGCTATTCTGCCACCTGACTCAAGTCCATGGTGACTGATCAGAATATCAATATGGAAATTAATAACATTTAGTGTATCCATCACAGATAATGTAATGGTGCAATTTTGTTATGGTGGAAATACTGTAACAGGAAATAGCCCAGTACCCTGACGCTTCTTTCAATAGGAATGGCTATGATGCCAAATGAAAGTTGGTAACCAGGATTCCGTTTTTGATGATGGGGTTGAGGTTCTCTTTGCACTGATCTTGTGTGCAAAAGTGTGGTTAATGAGGGATCAGAAGCCGAAACGACCCATCCCGGCCCCTGCTGTAAGCATCTAGAATTAAAGCAAATGACCACGCCGCCATGCCTCCAGCATCATTTGAATGGCAGCAGCATGAAGGCTGGCTTAATTGCAGTAAATTGAAGGTTGCCACTGATTTTAATGCAGCAGAGGTATGATAATTACCGTAATCTTTTCAGCAAAGGATATTGGGGTAACGGTGAAGTTGTGCAGAAGTTTCAAAAGTTATGAAGTAGCTGAGTTATGGAAGTTGTTCAAACCATAATTCACTGGAACGTCTGTGATAGAATAATGGCTTATTTCACAGTTCAAATTCCAGGTCTTTATATTGGGCCAGATCTGGTTAGAAGTAGAAGAAAAATAGTGATACGTACTATTATTAATCTGCCAGTAAATTCGGGGGATTAAAGGATAGGTCTGAACCTGTGAATCTCTAATAATTGTCTTTATTGTCACAAGTAGGCTTACATTAACACTGCAATGAAGTTACTGTGAAAAGCCCCTAGTCGCCACATTCCGGCGCCTGTTCGGGTACACTGGGAGAATTCAGAATGTCCAAGTTACCTAACAGCATGTCTTTCGGGACTTGTGGGAGGAAACCGGAGCACCCGGAGAAAACCCACGCAGACACTTGGAGAACGTGCAGACTCCACACAAACAGGGACCAAGCTGCTAATCGAACCTGGGAACCTGGCGCTGTGAAGCTATAGTGGTAACCAACTATGCTACCGTGCTGCCCACTGCATTTATAAGTCGATTTACACCATGCCAATGTTTGCTATGTATAAATGACCTTTCCCCTTTGCTTCCCCATTATGTTTGTGTCATAACCCCCACGACGATCGTGAGGAAATCATCATTGATCTCCCGTAGGTACAAGCTTCTGAGATAGAGGGCGGAGGCCACCCGCCTGGGTCTTGTTATTCACTGATATAAAAGCTGGCTGGCCCAAAGTGGGGCCTGAACAGATAGGCCTCCCAGCAAGGATTGTACTGCGAGTGAGATCCTGCTTTACACGACTTTGTACATCGTTTATGTTCAATTTTTGCAAGTTACTAAAGTTTGCATATTTGTTGAATTTTCAGAGTTTCCAGTAGTACCTAGCAGAGAATGAGAGGAGTGGAATTTAACTGCAAAAAGTATTGTTTCAATCATGCATTAGTTGTTGATGCAGTGTCAATCAACCCCTCTGGCTTGGAAAGTGTCCAATTTAAACTGTTAATCCAATTGCTCGTATAGATAATAGAGATCTTTCCAATTTTTTTTTTAAAAAGCACATCATCTTTACTCTTTTTCGCAATCCAAATTTTTTTTCTGTCCGTTTCTCTTTCTGAGCCTTTAATGACCCTAATTCAGCTATTATCTTTCAGCATCCTTCTCTGCTGTTTCACTATTTCTTTCTTGATCTTTAAATTTTGTTGATTGAGAAGACGCTTCACTGAGGCTCCAGATGCCTGACTACCCTGAGCCGCAGGTCAACTCTTACCGCCAGAAAATTACACTGCTACAGAGGTTTGAGCTGAAGGGTGTAGAGTGTGGCTAACGAACAGTGTGTGCTGCAAAGCATCCTGCTGCAGAAATCTAAGTAGTAGGTGCAGTTGACCTGAGTGAGAAAATTCTAGTGGCATGTCACAAATTTTCTTTAATTGAAAGGGCATAGCTTTCACTGTGCAGCTCTGCCTCCGGATCGCAATTCCTTGTGGGGAAATCACAGGCAAAAATTGGAACACTTCCATCGTAAAAACTGGAT
Organism: Scyliorhinus torazame; assembly: GCF_047496885.1. Classification (NCBI taxonomy): domain Eukaryota; kingdom Metazoa; phylum Chordata; class Chondrichthyes; order Carcharhiniformes; family Scyliorhinidae; genus Scyliorhinus; species Scyliorhinus torazame. The sequence goes on from NC_092725.1 coordinate 137,433,214, forward strand.
AAATAAATTTCAGTGCACTGATTATGGACAGGAGAAAGCCTGTTGTTACTACGATCATTTTGTTGTGCAGCTGTCCATGTGACTGGTGGTTTTCTAATATTTGGTTTGATTTTTGTGATTTGCTAACAGATGGAGCACAGACATCGAAAGAAAGATACCCCAATACCAACGAGTTCCCACCACCTCTTTCTGCAAATGAAGAGTCTGATGTGTGCTAATCTAGGCGAAGAACTAGAGGTCTTCTTTTCAATTTATGACAGCAGGGAAAATCATCCCGTCAGGTGAAGTACAATTTTTCAATTTTTTAAAAACAAAAATAAACTTTTTCAACATAATTCGCCATATTTGAATTGAGATTGCTGGGGGATTTGAATGTTATTAACCTGCAGTTTAAGCTGCTAAATAATGTAATTGAAGCAGATTCCTCGGCTTGGTTCCTTTTTGAAATGCTTGTACACTTGTCAGTGAAAGCCTGAAATCGATCGCCTGTTTCCAAAATGCAGACTCTTCATGTCAGTCCTCTAATGTGTAATGAGGTACCAAAAAAAATAGTTATTAGATTTAAAGCATCATTACTGAAACAGCTTCTTTTAAATAAAACATGACACTATGGATTACTCCCAAATAAACAGTGAAACAGGAGCCTGCAGCCGTAATTAAGTATACTGCCTCTGATTGGGATTTGGTAGACATGGGATTCCTGGTTGACACACTTCAAGGTTCTGCTGGAGCTGTGTTGTACATTGCTACTGTGTTGCTTCCTTTCATATCACTTCCCCTTGAAATAAAGCTCTGAGTCAGCTTTGCTTGGAAGCAGTCTTGGTTCTGATTTAGCAGGTTGTGCTGCACTAGGGGCTGCATCGCTGGGGGTGCTGGATTTCCGGTGAGCTGTTAAGCTGTGGGGTCCAGTCTCTGACATAAAGATGGACATAAAGTTCTCCCAGTTATATTCGCAGAAGAGTGGGGAGTGCTCCGAGATTCCTCGCTAGCATTCGTGTCTCGGGCATCACCACCGAAAGAGCTGATCTGCTCTTCCACTAATTTACTGTTTGTAAGGCTTTGCTGTATGGGAAATGATTGTCAAATTTGCTCACATTACAGCAGCTCCTGCACCTCGAAAGCCAACCGTTGCTTCTGTAGAAGTTTAGCCATTCCGAGGATATGCTATATAAATATTTTCTAGAGTGGGTTTCTTCCCATACTCGGAGGGATCTTGGCAGGGTGGATGTGATGAGGATGTTTCTTCTTGTGGGTGATTCTAGAACTAGCAGATGAAAAACAAGGAGTTGTTCATTTAAAATGGAGATGAGGTGAAATATTGTCTATTCGGGTCATAAGTCATAGAATTTACAGTGCGAAGGAGGCCATTCAGCCCATCGAGTCTGCACCGGCTCTTTGAAAGAGCACCCTACCCAAGCCCACACCTCCACCCTATCCCCATAACCCAGTAACCCAACCCAACACTAAGGGTAAGGGCAATTTTGGACACTAAGGGCAATTTAGCATGACCAATCCACCTAACCTGCACATCTTTAGACTGTGGGAGGAAACCGGAGCACCCAGAGGAAACCCACGCACACACGGGGAGAATGTGCAGACTCCGCACAGACAGTGAGCCAAGCCGGAATCGAACCTGGGACCCTGGCGCTGTGAAGCAATTGTGCTAACCACCATGCTACCGTGCTGCACTGTCATTGGAACTCTTCCTGAAAAGGTGATGGAAGCAGAGTCTTTGAATATTTTGAAGGCAGAGGTGGATGTATTTTTGATATGCAACGGGGTGACAGGTCACCCAAGGGGATGGGTAGGCAGGAATGTGAAATTAAAGATTAAAATTAGATCAGCCATGATCTTATTGAATGGCAGAGCAGGCTCAAGGGCCCAAGTGACTTACTCCTTACTTGGATCTTCGCATGTAAATTTGAAAATCGATTCCCCCACCGCCCCCCCTCCTTTCAAGTCTTCATTCAATCTCCTTGCATGTCACTGAATATAAAATCTGCCATGTAATGGTGCAATCAGGCACTGTTTTAGAATGTAATATGGAAAACGTTTTAAAAATCCTCATATATTTAAGAATGGTAACTTTTCATCGCATCTACGGTGTGGAGTCAAGCCCTTCGCCCCAAACTGGTCCATGCCAACCAGAATTCCCATCTAGGCTCACCCCATTTGCCTGCATTTGGCCCATATCCCTCAAAATCTTTCCTATCCATGTATTTGTCTAAATGCCTTTGACATGTTGTCAATGCCCCTGCCTCAACCATTTCCTCCGGCAGCTCATTCCACATACGTACCGCCCTCTGTGTTGGAAAAAGAAAGTTGCTCCTCTGGTTCCCATTAATTTTTTCCCCTCTTAAATTAAACCTATGCCCTCTCGTTCTCAATTCTCCAACTCTGGGGGAAAAAGACTGAGTGCATTCACCCTATCCGTGCCTCTCATGATCTTATACACCTAACAAATTTGTGAGGCATGATCGCCCGTACACAAAGCTGTACTGACAACTCCTAATCAAACCCTGTCTTTCCAAATGCCTGTATATCTTATCCCTCAGAATCCTCTCCAGAAACTTACCCCACCACAGATGTTTGGCTTACCGGTCGATAATTCCCAGGTTTTCCTTTGCAGCCCTTCTCAAATAAGGGCACAACATTTGATATCCTCCAGTCTTCTGGTACCTTCCCTGTGGCTAACGTTGATCCAAATATCTCGGCCAGGGCTCCCGCAGTTTCTTCTCTAGCCTCACCCACTGTTCTTGGATATACCTGGTCAGGGCCAGGAGATTTATACACCTTCATACAGTTTAATACGTCCATCAGCTCCTCTACTGTAATACGAACTGTCCCCAATATATCACTACTAACCTTCCCAGGTTCCCAAGTCTTCATGTCTTTCTCCACGATAAACACAGAGGAGAAATATTAATTGAGAATCTCTCCCATCTCCTATGGTTCCACACATGTGTGTCCACTTTGGTCCTCGAGGGCTCCGCTTCTCTCTCTCGTTATTCTTTTTCCTTTAATACACTTAAAGAATCCCTTTGGATTCAACTTAATCCTCTCAGCCAAAGCTACCTCATGCCCCCTTTTTGCCCTCCTAATTTCTTTCTTGATTCCTGTGTCTCGTGTACACCTCCAAGGAATCCCTTGATTCCAGCTGCTTGTAATTGAGCCATTTCTCCTTCTGGCCAAAACCTCAATATGTTTTCTCATCCATGGTTCCCTATTCCTGCCAGCCTTGCCCGGCACCCTTACAGGAACATATAGACCCTGAACTCTAGCTGTTTGACTTTTTTTTAAAATAAATTTTTGTATTCTCCTCCTTTTTCACATTTTCTCCCACATTTACATCCATCACCAATAAACAATAATCAGCAAGATATGTCAGTCCCCATAATAACAACGATCCCATCTACCCACCAACCCCCAGACCTCAACCCGCATGTTTACATAAACAAATGACAAAAAGGAATCGGGGATTACCCGTAGTCACCCTTAATCTTACACAGCTCCCCCCCCCCCCACCACCACCACCACTACCACCCCAGGTCTCCAGCTCCTCCCGTCCACTGCCTCTTGTAAAACTCTTCCTCCCAACCTCGGTTCCTTCCCCCAACTTTCCACCCCGGCTAGACCACTCGGACCCTGTTTTGCCAGGCTCCGATGGCCGCAGCCCCTCCCCCCACCTCACTCCTGTTCACTGGCCGGCTTAAACCGGCCAGCGTGGAGGCCCCCGCCCGGGTCCCTTTCCCACTTGCCCGGCCCTAGGAAAGCCCAAAGATCCCCTTTTAGCACACAAACCCCGCATATCCACCTACACCCCAAAGAACTCTCATTTTGAGTGAAAGTCCCGTCCCTTCCCTTGTCCAAATATATACCACATTGGCTCCTTTAATCTCTACACCTGCGCGCAGTGATACAAAAAAGAAGAAAATACAGTCATGAGGTTACATCGGCACATGGCCTTTCCTCAATTTGCCAGTTCTGCCACAGTCCTTCTGCTTTCGCAAACTCCTCCACTGCTTCCGCCGTTCCAAAATAAAAGTCCCTGAGCTTATAAGTCACCCTCAGCTTCGCTGGATATCCAATGCCGCACCGCACCTTGCTAATTGTACAGTGCCCTCTTCACCCGGTTGAAGGCAGCCCGCCTCCTTGCCAGCTCCACCGTAAAGTCCTGGTATACACGTATACCTGCTCCAGCCCACTGCACCACCCCCTTCTGCTTGGCCCAGCTCAGGACCTTCTCCTTCACCCTGTACCTACGGAAGCACAGAGTCACTGCCCTTGGCGGCTCACTCGCCTTTGGTACAGGCCTCCACGACCGATGAGCCCGATCCAGTTCATATCGGGAGGGATCCTCCCCCTCCCCCAATAGTTTTGCCAGCATCGCGGCAAAATACTCAGTCGGCTTCGGTCCTTCAACTCCTTCGGGCAGCCCCACAATCCGCAAATTCTGTCGCCTGGATCTGTTTTCCACGTCTTCCATTTTTCCTCGCAGATCCTTGTTAGTATCCATCACCTTCCGCATCTCTTCCCCCATCGAGGCAAGTTGATCACCGTGCTGCAATAACGTCTCCTCCACTTCCTTCAGCACCTCCCCTTGCTCTCGCACCTCCGCCACTGCGCTCGCCACCTCCGTCCTCACCGGGGAAACCTCCTCCACCAGCACACTCAAAACCTCCCTCATCTCCTTCCTCACCGTCTCCATGCATTTCGCAATCTGCGCCAACTGCTTTTCAAATTCCGCAGCCATCACCTTAGTTATTTCTTCAGCCGTAAGCAGTGCGGCCTTCCCTGGTGCTCCAGCCTCCATTTTCCTTGGTGACCCCACGGTGACCTATCCACTCCCCGACGGATATCCAGCTGTTTTATTTCCGGCCGTTTTCTTGCTCACCCTCGACATTTTTCTTTGTTCTTTTTTTCCTCCTGTGTCTTCACTGTGCCTCCTCCGTGCCTTCTCCCTGCTTCTGCCGCCTCCGTGGACCCTGGGACCGGGCTTAAAGCCCCTAAAATGCCGTTCCCGAACGGGAGCCCTCCATTGTGCCGCCGCCTCCCTCCCGCCGTCACCGGAAGTCCTGTTTGACTTTTAAAGGCCTCACACTTGCCAGAGGTCCCTTTGTCCTCAAACAGGCTACTCCAATCAATCCTTGCAAGCTCCTGTCTAATTCCATCATGGGGCTGGTTTAGCACAGTGGGCTAAATAGCTAGCTTGTAAAGCAGACGTAGGCCAGCAGTGTGGGTTCAATTCCTGTACCGGCCTCCCCGAACGGGTACCGGAATGTGGCGACTAGGGGATTTACACAGTAACTTCGTTTGAAGCCTACTTGTGACAATAAGCAATTTTCATTTTCATTTCATTTTTCATTTTCATCAAAATTTGCCTTGCCCTAATTTAGAAATTGCACCTGTGGACCAGTTTTGCACCTTTCCATAACTATTTTAAAATTAATATAATTATGGTCACTGGTCCCAAAGTGGTTCCCCACCATCACCTCAGTCACTTGCCCACCCCTATTTCCCAAGAGTAGGTCAGGTTTTGCCCTTCCCAGAGAAGGACCCTCCACATACTGCCTGAGGAAACTTTCCCTTTCCCAGACACACTTAACAAATTCTACCCATCTAAGCCCTTAACACCATGGCAGTCCCAGTCTATGTTGGGAAAATGAAAATCCCCTACTATGACAAACCTATTATTCCTGCAAATCTCCCCAATCTCCCTGCGTATTCTAATTCTCGTTGACTATTTGGGGGCCTCTAGTACAACCCCAATAAGGTCACCACCCCCTTCTTATTTCTTGGTTCCACCCACAAAGTCTCGCTGGTTGATCCCTCTGTTAATTCATCTCTGACTACTGCCATTAATCTCTCCCCTTAATCAAAAATGCAAACCCCCTCCTCTTTTTCCTACACCTCTGTCCCGCCTGAAGCACCTGTACCCTGCAACATTAAGCTGCCAGCCCTGTCCCTCCTTTAGCCATGTTTCAGTTATGGCTATAATATTCCAGTCCCACATACCTATCCATGTCCTGAGTTCATCAGCCCCCTTGCATTGAAATAGATGCAATTTAATCCAACCGGTTTTACCCGCTCCCTGCTGTGCTCCTGCCTATTGTGTCTATTCAGTTTACCGTTGCTGCACCCCTTTCAGCCCCTCATCTGCTTCCCTGCTGCTGAGGATCCCACCCTCCTGCCAATCTAGTTTAGTTTAAACCCTCCCTTGTAGCACGAGCAAACCTGTCCGCCCCAGATATTGGTCCCCCTCCATTTCAGATGCAACCCGTCCCTCTTAAACAGATCACCTCAGCCCCAGAAAAGATCGCAGTGATCTAAGAATCTGAATCCCTGCCCTCTGCACCAATTCTTTAGCCACGCGTTCAGCTGCCATATTCTCCTGTTCTTACCCTCAGTAGCACGTGGCACTGAAAGTAATCTGGAGATTACCACCCTCGAGGTCTTATTTCTTAACCTTTTTCCTAGTTGTCTATCATCACTCCTCAGGATAACACAGCTGAAAATAGCTTTACCCCCACAAACAGACCATTTATTTAATGTCTAGTCCATCAGCTGTCCGTAGACTGATTTTTAAGAAGCTGGGGTTAACTTTAGAAAGCTACACAAAACAATTTGTTAGTTATGTTGGGTACAGTTGTCAGTTTCTTATAAAAGATTTTAAAGAGAAAAACAGTAAATGTTAGAAACACTCAGCAGGTTTGGTAGCATCTGTAGAGTAAGAAGCGAAGTTAAATTTTCAAGCGTGTGTGACATTGCATTGGGACTCGAGGAAACTTGATTCCTGCCCAATGCAATTTGTACCTAAAATGCTACCATCATAGTGCTTGTCAGGTGGATGTACCTTTAAGAAATGGGTGTTTATCAAATAGCTGCAGTGATGTCAGTGTGTGGGTGGAGCCAGGCTGTCTGTCTGGCTTTTACTTTCGTTTTGGCTGGCAGCTGCAGTGTGTCTTAGTTTCGTTTTCAGAGTTGGAGAGCTGCATTCAAACCAGAAGCTGTATATCTCTCTGCAATCTAAAGACAGTCTCCAAATCACTTGATGATTTGAAAGTAATACCTGTTTCTGTAGAGAATTTAAACCTGCTGTCTTTATTTAAAAAGGGTTTTTTGACTTATGGATGTTGTTTGGAAAGTTATTAAGGGTTACCTATAGAGTATTGTATCTTTTATGGGGTTGTCAGGGTTGGTAGTTGATGAACTGTTTACTGTGTGTTTATAAAATGTTAACTGGATTCATAGAATAAACATTGATTTTGTTTAAAAATACTTTTAGTTCTCTGTTGCATCACACCTGTAAAGTGGACCCTTGTGCTCCCCATAACCACAATCTATTAAAAGTTGTGAGTCAGGTGAACTCCATGACACACTTTGGGGTTCTCTAAACCCTGGCCCCATAATATGCTGCTTTTATGATTTTGTGTGAAACCATGACATGGCCAGCACAACCATGTCAAAACTGCACGATATTGCTCTAACCTGTGCCAGAAATATGAGTTGGTGAGCAGAATTATGGGAGAAATTCCAACTTCTCTGTGGTAGTTGTACCTTCGCAGTGCACGGTGACAGAACTAGTTAGGCCAAGAGTTAGACAAATGTGGGTGAGTTTCTGTATATGGATGAGACTTTACTTACATTTGTCTTATCATTACTATGTCATAGAACCATATGTCATTATCTCTCCGACTATGAAGTACTAGAAACATTTGTGTATTCACGCTGAGCAAAATACTAAATTGTTCGGAAGAGTAGATACATTTAAGAGGAAGCTAAATAAGTATGTGAGGGAAAGGGGAAAAGAGGGGTATATTCATAGATGACAAAAAATGGGAGGAGACTCGAGTACAGGATGTACTTCAGCAACTCACCAAGGCTCGTTCAAACCCATGACCTCTAAGAAGGACAAGGGCAGCAAGCGCATGAGAACACCACCACCAGGACATCCCCTCCAGGTCACACACCATCCTGGCTTGGAAATATGTCGCCGTTCCTTCCCTGTTGCTGAGTCACAAATCCTGGAACACCCTCACTAACAGCCCTGTGAGTACACCTAGACCACATGGACTGCAACGGTTCAAGAAGGCAGCTCACTACCACCTTCTCAAGGGGCAATTAGGACGAGCAATAAATGGTGGCCTAGCCAGCAATGCTCACACCTTGTGAATCTTTTTTAAAGTGGCGTGCAAGCACCAACATGGTCTAGTGGGGCCAAATGTCCTGATTTTGTGTGGTTCACAGAAAATATACAGTGCAGGAGAGGCCTTCGGCCCATCTAGTCTGCACCGGTTTCATAGAATTTACAGTGCAGAAGGAGGCCATTCGGCCCATCGAGTCTGCACCAGTTTATTCAATGTAATTTATTTATGCCTCATTCAAAGCTTTATTGTTTTCAACAATCACAGATTTCTTGGCTGTGATGTTTCTGAGCTCTGCAGACATTAAGTGTATGTATTAAATGGCATTTCATGCTCCTACCATGACACAGAGTGATGGTTTATTTCTGTAGTAGCAACTAGAAATCTGGTGAAGTATAGCTTTGGAGTATCATGATTTACGGTGTTTGTGCGATTTGATAACAAATCTGTTTTTTCACCTGTGAAATTGAATACCTTTCTTGTAAGATTCCTCAGCAAATTATTCCGTTAAAGTGGATTCTTAATTTATTTTTCTGTCCTGCTTTTCTTCATCTTTCATCATATTATACTAGAGCATTATAGTATAGAATTAATCCAATTGTTGGACTATAGTCCACTAACCTACCTTGGAAGGAGATAAAAAGGCTTGGAGCTAACTTGCTAAATCAGTGGCTCCGATCTGTGGTTGTGTCTCTGGATGCAAGGTCACCGATTCATTGCAGAGGAGTTTAATAGGCAGAGGGAGGGAGGGTTTCATGTCTCACACTGCCTGGGAACAATCTTGCAGCGGCAGGTTGATAGTGGCTGTTTCTAAGGGGATGATATCCTAAGTTACAGGTTTACAGTCCCATACTGGTCTCCAGATCTTGGCAGGCAGCTCTGCCTTATGTTTCAGGCAGAGAGACACCTGCTCATCGATGGCATTTTTTCTGAACCAGATTCCATTGCCAAAATAGATTGCATTCACTGATTTTGAAAGCTGCAGTGCAGGTTAATTGCAGAACAATGAACAGCAAATACAACTAAGCTGGGCCTGAAATTTTATAACTTCCTGCAAGGATTTATAGTGTCATAAGATCCCTACAGTTCAGAAGGAGGCCATTTGGCCCATCGAGTCAACACTGACCCTCTCAAAGAGCGCCCTATCCCCATAACCACCTAACCTTTTGGACACAAAGGGCAATTTAGCATGGCCAATCCACCTAACCTGCACATCTTTGGACTGTGGAGCACCCGGAGAAAACCTGTGCAGACAGAGGGAGAACGTGCAAACTCCACACAGTCACCTCAGGCCAGAATCGAACCCGGGTCCCTGGCGCTGTGAGACAGCAGTGCTAACCACTGTTGCACCGTGCTGACCTTGTTATTATGTCTCTGTGAATTCCATCAAGTTTGTTTTTTCCCCTCTAGTCAAGGTCATACAGTAAAGTGCTTTACCATATGGTTTTACCCCAGGACATTTGGGTAACGCGTTACAAAATTTTAAGTTGTACTTTTACAAAATGGTATCAGTCAGCCAAATTGCAGAATATTTCAACAAGGTGATTCTCTTCTCCATCAATGAGAAGAGTTGCAAGGCGGTGTGCCCACATTCTGGTATGCCAGCTCAGTTCTGATGCTCTGGTAATCAGCTGTTGGCACCTTGTGGTTCCATCTTCTGGCTTTTATTGAGAAATTTTTGCATACTTCATTTCTTCATGAATGATCATCGCTTTACTTCCAGCACCATTAATTCTGGTGCGAGGGTTACCATTGGATAAAAGTAAAATGTCAAACAATTATTGTAACTTGAAGCATTTTATCGTTGCTAATTTATCTGAATGGTTCAAACCATGTTTTATAGCTGTAGATGGTAAATTGCAATTTATTAAAGCTGTTATCAAAAGGTGAAAACTGCACGGGGGCTTCACATGAGATTATTCAAATAGCACCTTTCATTGGTAACTTGTATTGTTGCGAAAGGATTGCCGGGATTCTGCCCTTGGTGAATTGCAGACAAGGACTCTCAGCCGAGGCTGGAAATTGCCTGTTGAGCCACAGTTATGATACCCAATAAATCAGAGGATTTCACCATGTACAACACGCTAACAGCTACTTCCCAAAATGCCAAAGAATCTGCAATGTTGGCATTTTTTTAAAAAGCCACATCTCTCAATAGTTTCCGCAAACGTTTCCTGAACTGCACGAGAGTCTGTGTTTATTTAGCGTCAGGCTTCCTTCATCAACAGAGCGAATTGAAATGTTAGAAAGTTTCCCATCCAGATTCACCTTGATGCCAATGTTTCACTCTCCGATTTCACCTTGCCTTTTGGGACCAGTTTTTTTTTTTAAATCCAAGGGGTGGATCAGTTCCGTAATGAATTTGGTTTAGGTGACGTGGTCAGGGTCACTTTGCGATTATCTGACTGGGATGAACGTGTGCAGTGAGGTTGGCCTCTCATTATCCCTAGCTGGAATATCCCACCTTAGCAGAGCACTCCATCTAGTGGCCCAGGCAAGCATTGTTTCCGGGTTTCCAGTGACAAAATGCTTGCAAACATCGAAGAATAAAATAAATTAATCTCCATCTGTGCATTTGATTTAAATTGTCGTTCAGAGGACCTCATTTAATTTATGCAAAATATGGATCGCAGTGTTTTGCATTTAACTTTAATCTGATCAGACAGAATTTCATTGGGGTTCAGATACCAGTGCCAGATTTTAATATGGGAACAGCTGTGTCCTTTCATCCTGGATTTAACACAGTGCAACTTTCTTTTCACATAACAAAGACCTATGTTTATATAGCATTACTCGTGTCTCTCAAACATCTCAAAGCATTTTACAGCCATTCTTCAAACAGATCCATCAAATCAGAAGAAACAGATTAAGTGGGTAGCGCAGTGGTTAGCAATTTTGCTTCACAGTGCCAGGGACCTGGGTTGGATTCCCGGCTTGGTTCACTGTCTGCACGTTCTCCCTCTTGCTGCGTGGGTTTCCTCCCACAAATCCCAAAGACGTGCTTGTTAGGTGAATTGGACGAACTGAATTCTCCCTCTGTGTACCCGAACAGGATCGGAGTGTGGCGACGAGGGGATTTTCACTGTAAGTTCATTGCAGTGTTAATTTAAGCCTACTTGTGACACTAATAAAGATTATTTTTTTAAAATCTGAATTTACTTTTGTTTTAAGCTTTACAGCAGTCTTCTATTCACTAGCAGTTTCCAATAAACACCAAAAAGATGATCATTATGGGCAAGAAATTAGCCCGCAAGTGAGCAGAATCCCTCTTTGGAATGGGTAGAGCCAAGGCCCACCCGATATTGGGTCTCGTTCACATTGAAGAGGTGAACAGTGGACTCTGCTGGATATCCCCAGGCAGCTAGTTGGTAAAGAGAATTTCAATTGCCCACTGCTAGGTCTGAGAGAGGGTCAGCAGACTTGAGGGTGGGAAAGGGCAGTGACTGGGATAATGAGATGGCTGGGAGAGGGCGACAATTGGAAAAGAGTGGCCAAGAGAGGGAAGAAGGTGGCGATTGGTGGGGTGTAGAGAAGCCAGCCTTGGCAGTCAGTGGCCTGTGGTTTTAATGTGAAGCCTGAACGAACAATCCTTCCTCTAGCTTCGCACTCAAGGAATTATCTTATAAAAATGTACTTTTTTGGTATTCCTCCAAGAATCACTGGTTAAACCGCTTGGAAACCTCTTTTTCTGAGCACAGTTTGCCTAATATGGCAAAGACGATATCATTCCATTCTTTGCATAGATATTTTGAAACCAAAATGTTAGGCAGCGTACCTTTGAATCTGTGAATACACACATCTTGCTTGCCATGTTGTATGTTCTGGTGCCTGTTCACTGCACCTGTAAAAAGAAAAAAAAAACTCATTACATTTCCAGGCCTATTCGTGATTTTGTTCAGAAAAGAGTGATTCTCTCGACCTGTATTTTGGGTCTGGAATCCATGGCCTAGAGTTGTGGTGGAGGCAGGTTCAGTCGAGGCATTGAAGAGGGCATTAGATGATTAATTGAATAAAAACCCATGTGCAAGGTACGGTGAAAAACCAGGGGAATGGCACGAAGTCAGGATGCTCATTTGGAGAGCCGGTGCCGACACGATGGGCTGAATGGCCTCCTCCTGTGCCCTAACAATTCTGTGATTCTGTGCCCTATTATACAAAGAGGAATCCCTGCTTTTAAATGAACAGGAATATTTAATGTCGTCCTGAACGACGTACTAAATAACAAGCCCTCAGGTTAAGGGTCACTCAGCTCCTTGCCCCACTGCAGTCTTGGTCCAAACGTGGACAAAAGAGTTGAACTTGAGATGAGTTTTGAGTTACTGCCCTTAGCATCAATGCAGCATTTGACCAAGTGTGGCCTGGAGGTGTACCAGTGAAATTGAAGTCAATGGAAATCAGTGGGGTAGGGGTGTGCAAACTCTCCACTGGTTGGAGTCATACTAACACAAAGGAAGATGGTTCTTGGAGGCCAATCATCTCAGCCACAGGGCAGCTCTGCAGGAGCCCCTCAGGGGAATGTCCTAGGCCCAACCATCTTCAGCTGTTTATTCAGTTGCCTTCCCTCCATCATGAAGTCAGAAGTGGGGGTGTTTGCAACTCCTTGGAGACTGAAGTAGTCTGTGCTTGCATGCAACAAGACCTGGGCAGCATTCAGGCTTTGGTTGATAAGTGGCAGGCATCATTCACACCACAAAAGTGCCAGGCAATGACCATCTCTACTTGAAATTCAAAGGCATTACCATTGCCAAAACTCTCTGTGACAACATCCTCCAAATCAATGGGTACCTTTATGTGTCCCAGTTCTGTCTGTCTCTGTGGGGTATGGGAAACATTCCCTGTTCCAGTCCTACTCTGGCCCCACCCCACAACCCTTTATCGATACATTAACTGTTTCGGTGCCGCTTCATGTTCCTGTCTGGAAAATGTAATTAGGTTTGCTTCCAATTTTCACCCCTCTATTCCCTTCAACATGGTCCATCTCCGACACTTCCCTTCCCTTCCTTGACCTCTCCGTCTCCATTTCAGGGGATAGGTTGTCCACTAGTTTCCATTACAAGCCCAGCGACTTCCATAGCTACCTTGACTACAGCTCTTCACACCCCAAATCCTGTAAGGATTCCATCCCATTCTCCCAGTTCCAGCGCTTCCGTCGCATCTGTTCTGATGATGCCACTTTCCAAAACAGTGCTGCTGACACGTCTTTTATTCCTTAATCGTGGTATCCCACGCACTGTAATCGAGAGGGCTCTCCGCCACATCCGACCCATCATCCGCACCTCTGCTCTCACTCCTTCCCCTCCCTTCCAGAACCAGGATAGAGTCACCTTGCCCTCACTTTTCACCCCACCAGACTCCGCATTCAAAGGACCATCCTCTGCCAGTTCTGCCAACTCCAGCATGATGCCACCACCAAACACATTTTCCCTTCTCCCCCTGTCAGCCACCTTCCCATGCAATTCGCAGCGAGTGTAACACCTGCCCCTTTACCTTTTCCCTTTTCATCATCCAAGGGCCCAGACACTCGAGTGAGGCAGCGCTTGACGTGCACCTCCTGCAAACTGGTCTATCACAGCCACAGGGTCATCTGGACTCGAAACGTTAGCTCTTTTCTCTGCCTACAGATGCTGCCAGACCTGAGATTTTCCAGCATTTTCTTTTTGCCGTCTACTTTACATTGGAGAGGCTAAACGCAGACGGTGTGACTGCTTTGCAGAACACCTCGGGTCCGTCCGCAAGCAGGACCCAGACCTTCCTGTCGCTGCCATTTCAACTCACCGTCTTGCTCTCATGTCCGTCCTTGGTTTGCTGCAATGTTCCAGTGAAGCCCAGCACAAACTGCACGTTACAGCCTTCCGGACCTGACATTGTGATCAACAACTTCCGACTGTGAACTCTTTCCTCTACCTTCACCCCATTTTTATTTCTATCAATTCATTTTCATTTCTTCCATAATCCCCTTAACATTGTTCCCCTCCCCACTTGGGCCATCTGTTCCTAGTTTACCTTGACACACTGCTGACCATTGTTCTGCCATTAACACATTCTGATTTCTTAATGTGCCACAATCAGCATCCTTCTTAGCCTTAATTACCACCATTTTATTGGGAATTTATTTAAATGATAAAATATTAAAACATGCTGCTGTGCAGAAAGACCTGGGTGTGCTAGTGCATGAGTCGCAAAAAGTTGGTTTACAGGTGCAACAGGTGATTAAGAAGGCAAATGGATCTTTGTCCTTCATTGCTCGAGGGATGGAGTTCAAGACTAGGGAGGTTATGCTGCAATTGTAGGTGTTAGTGAGGCCACACCTGGAGTATTGTATTCAGTTTTGGTCTCCTTACTTGAGAAAGGATGTACTGGCACTGGAGGGTGTGCAGAGGAGATTCACTAGGTTAATCCCAGAGCTGAAGGGGTTCGATTACGAGGAGAGGTTGAGTAGACTGGGACTGTACTCGTTGGAATTTAGAAGGATGAGGGGGGATCTTATAGAAACATATACAATTATGAAGGGAATAGATAGGATAGATGCGGGCAGGTTGTTTCCACTGGTGGGTGAAAGCAGAACTAGGGGGCATAGCCTCAAAATAAGGGGAAGTAGATTTAGGACTGAGTTTAGGAGGAACTTCTTCACCCAAAGGGTTGTGAATCTATGGAATTCCTTGCCCAGTGAAGCAGTTGAGGCTCCTTCATTAAATGTTTTTAAGATAAAGATAGATAGTTTTTTGATGGATAAGGGGATTAAGGATTAAGGGTTATGGTGTTTGGGCCGGAAAGTGAAGATGAGTCCACAAAAGATCAGCCATGATCTCATTGAATGGCGGAGCAGGCTCGAGGGGCCAGATGGCCTACTCCTGCTCCTAGTTCTTATTTACATTCCCTGTGTTTTTCTGCCCACGGCATCTTTGTCAATCTTGACTCCACGCCCCCCCACCCCCCACAATGGTATATGTCTAATTCTATTTCCAGTTTTGACAGTCATTTGGACTCAGAACGTTCGCTCCCTCTCCACAGATGCTGTCAGACCTGCTGAAATTGCTCAGTATTTTCTATATTTGTTTTGAATTCCAGCATTCGTAGTAATTTGCTTTTATGTGAGTTCAAATGTATCAGTTAACGGTCAGTCATCAGGCACGAGTGCTCCTTCAATTCAAACACCACGTGCAGCTTCAGTACAGCTAAAATCATCTCGATCTGCAAAACTTAGAAGCCTACTTTGGATTTGAGTCCAGGTATGAAAAGTGAGTTTGAATCCACTCGCTATTATCATGGATTCATAGAATACCTACAGTGCAGAAGACGGCCATTCAGTCCATTGAGACTGCACTGACCCTCCGAAAGACCACCCCACCGAGGCCCCGTCATGTTCTGTAGACTGGCCGAAGTGAATGATGAACTACAGAACATTTTGTTTAAATAATTTATTATGAAACAATTGCGTGAGAAAGATAACTAGGATAAATAAAATAATAAACTACGAACACTAATTGACAATTGTAGAGCTACTGCAAAATATGTCTATCCTCCAGCACGACCTACTCCCAACTCCCCAGCCACAGGGTCATGTGTTGGGTTCTACAGTGCTACCTAGTGGTCGAAGGTTGTGCATAACATTATGTACAGACTTGCTTTGTGCATATTATCACATGCCCAATCCCCCACCCCACCCCCGTAACCCCACCTAGAGGTAATTTAACATGGCCAATTCACCTAACCTGCACACCTTTGGACTGTGGGAGGAAACCAGAGCACCCGGAGGAAACCCACGCAGACACAGGGCGAATGTGCAAAAACTGCACACGGACAGTCACCCGAGGCCGGAATCGAACCCGGATCCCTGGTGCTGTGAGGCAACAGTGCTCACCACTGTGTCGCCCAATTTCTCCTCTGCTGTTTGAGTTTTTCCACTTAATGAGAAATATGCAAACTCTGCAGGAATCAAAACTCAAATGGACCTCAATAAAATTGCTTTTTAATTCCACAATGTCTTAATTGCTCCAGTTCTTTCTTGACCTTGGGTCCTGGTTCACATTTGCCCTTGGACATGCTTGGCTATTTTTTTTCTGCTCTGATGCAATCTTTGTGATGTTAAGCTGCTGATAGCTGGCGCCTCGCATGAGAGAATCCAACTGAAACTAAAGGATTTTCCAGCAATTTCTAAGATGTTTACTGTATCTATTTGGTCTCTGAGACAAAGTTAATACATAAGACCAGACTGAGAATGCAGATGAAGGTAGTTAAACATGTATTTCTTTCAAAGGAAATCTGCCTAAAGGAGTTTATTTTACTTGTCTGACATACTGATACATTCTGTTTAAGAATATCAGTTGGAAAATGATAGCAAGCCCCATTAATTTCAATTATCTTGCATTATTTTAATATGCTTTAATGGCATGTAATTAGTCTTATTTTAAACCCTGATTTGCCATATGTTCTTGAACAATACCGTGCCACATTCCACACATTGCAGGCATTTCTGGTAACTCCATTGCAGGGAAAGATCTATTTCATAAACCTAACCAAACAAGTGTTTTCAAGATGATGCACTTTAATGCAAATCTACTCGTTAGATTTATGAAGGCAAGAGCTGAGATTTGAGATGTAGAAAAATTACACTGTATAATTAACCTAATTTGCATAGAGAATTAGGTCATATTAGCATAATTCATTTAGATTTTCTAAATATTTGCACTTCAAGCTTCCTGGGGACAGGAATTCGGATTTATTTAACAGTCAAAGTCACTTAGCTCATAAGATCACAAGATAAATACTGAGAAGGAAGACCATTTGCCTCATTGTAGTTCTGTGATCAGCAAAGGCACTTTAGAAACTCTAATGTGATATCCAAGATTAAAAATTCAGCAGTTCTATCTCCATAAAGGCCCATTCTGTGTTGATTGCTCTTTGTTTGAAGGTGAGTTCATATCTGTCTCAAATTTGCCCTTAATGAGATTGAATCTGTCTTCCTTTGTCCTCGCAATTTTCTACCTTTTTCGTCCCATTTTGTAACTTTCATCCCTTGATAACTCTATAGCTGTTGTCTCCTTTTGAGAGTAACAAGCCCTTGCTTCTCTAGCTCTTTCTCATAACGGTGGTTTTCAGACATTCTGGATCAGTCCAGTAGCTGTTGGCGGAACTACCTCCAGTGACTAGAAGTGGCTAAACTACCTGAGGTTTAACTTTTTTTTTTTTATAATTTAAATTTAGAGCACCCAAATCTTCTCCACTTAAGGGGCAATTTAGCGTGGCCAATCCACCGACCCTGCACATCTTTGGGTTGTGGGGGTGAAACCCACGCAAACATGGGGAGAATGTGCAAACTCCACACGGACAGTGACCTGGGGCCAGGATCGAACCCGGGTCCTCGGTGCCGTGAGGCAGCAGTGCTAACCACTGCTCCACCGTGCTGCCCTTCTGAGGTTTAACATGACCAGAATATAAGGAAGCTTCAGCAGCACTTTCTCTCCCGTTTTGTATCCTACTGCATTGGCTATGTACTTAAGTACTTAAGTATTATTTGTTTGGTTGACCTTTGCTCCAACGTCTCTAGTATGTTTTGATGCCTTTTAGTCTCTGTCCGTAAGGTACTGCGTGTGACTGTCTCCACCCCCAAAACCTTCAGAGCCTCTGAAAGAGCCATTGTCCACAACACACTCCCCACTTAAACTAGAATTTCACACCTGAAAAGCAACCACAATATGCTCACCCCTCACTGTCTTTAAGTCCACTAAGCCAATCCAATGGATAGACTTTTATCCCGGACGAGCCCCCAATTTGTTATGGCCCAGGGTTTAGAGAACTCCAAAGTGTATCATGGAGTTCCCCTGACCCACAACTTTTAATAGATTGTGGTACGGGGAGCACACGGCCAACTCTACAGGTGTGGTAGAGCAGAAATGGAAAAGTATTTTTTAAAGCAAAACAATGTTTATTCTATGAACTCAAGTTAACCTTTTTAAAACATACAGTGACCATCTTAGCAACCATCAATTCAAATACAACCCCCAAAGAATACAACACTAAGTAATCCTTTCAGCTTTATAAAGCTTAAATAGTGAAGGGGACTGTCCGAGAATACAGCAGAATATAATTAATTGGAGAGTTGGGCGGAGAAATGTCAGATGGAGTTCAATCTGGGCAAATGCGAGGTGATGCATTTTGGAAGATCCAATTCAAGAGCGAACTACACGGTAAATGGAAAAGCCCTGGGGAAAATTGATGTACAGAGAGATCTGGGTGTTCAGGTCCATTGTACCCTGAAGGTGGCTGCGCAGGTCGATAGAGTGGTCAAGAAGGCATACGGCATGCTTTCCTTTATCGGAAGGGGTATTGAGTACAAGAGTTGGCAGGTCATGTTACAGTTGTATAGAACTTTGGTTAGGCCACATTTGGAATACTGCGTGCAGTTCTGGTCGCCACATTGCCAAAAGGATGTGGATGCTTTGGAGAAGGTGCAGAGGAGGTTCACCAGGATGTTGCCTGGTGTGGAGGGCACTAGCTATGAAGAGAGGTTGAGTAGATTAGGATTATTTTCATTAGAAAGACGGAGGTTGAGGGGGGACCTCATTGAGGTCTACAAAATCATGAGGGGTATAGACAGGGTAGATAGCAAGAAGCTTTTTCCCAGAGTGAGGGACTCAATTACTAGGGGTCACGAGTTCAAGGTGAGAGGGGAAAAGTTTAAGGGAGATATGCGTGGAAAGTTCTTTACGCAGAGGGTGATGGGTGCCTGGAACGCATTGCCGGCGGAGGTGGTAGAGGCGGGCACGATAGCGTCATTTAAGATGTATCTAGACAGATACATGAATGGGCAGGGAGCAGAGGGATATAGATTCTTAGAAAATAGGCAACAGTTTTAGATAGAGGATCTGGATCGACGCAGGCTTGGAGGGCCGAAGAGCCTGTTCCTGTGCTGTAATTTTTCTTTGTCCTTTCCTTTTAACATCCATAAGACTTAAAACACTTTTTGTCAGAAGCACATTAGGTTTACATTCATTGCTGAGAACATTTATAATTTTGAATTCACCAAATGATCAAGAGATAGCCTTTTCATGGCAGAGAGATCAACCGTACACCTGCTCTGTCTGGCTTCAGCTCCAACACTGAAAACGAAACTAAAACACACCCTGCAGCCTGCTCAAAAATGAAAGTAAAAAGCTGACAGACAGCCCAGCTCCACCCACACTCTGACATCACTGATAATACCCATTTCTTAAAGGTACATTTCTTAAACACCTATTTCCTAAAGGCACTCTCACATGACAATTGGCTATGTACTTAAGTACTTAAGTATTATTTGTTTGGGTGACCTTTGCTCCAACATCTCTAGTATCTTTTGATGCCTTTTAGCTTCATTCTTCTTTTGATTTCATTCCAAGACTAAATGTTCAAGACCTAATCTACCATTCTACTGTTTGCTTCAAATCGTTTTGGATCTTCTGAGTTTCTTTCTCCGAGCAAGTATCTCATCTATGTTGGTCTCACGTTTGCATTGAGTTTCTAAATGCAGGGTGTGACTGTAAACTAGAACCAATAGTGACCCATGTACCAATCGCTGGCTACCAATGCTCGACATTCTCCAAACATGTTGCCCAATTGCATTTCAATACTTAGCACCATGGAGTAAAAATATACCAGAGATACAGTTTATCTGTACAATATGTTACCAATCTTAAGTCTGTGTTCCCTTTCTGTCCGCAGTGCGTTATTAGTTCTTCCATTATAAATTTATTTGAAAGCTACCTATGTAATTGACCACCCTGTAATTATACCCTCCTGCCATTGGTGGGACTATCGCTCCTCAATTTTACATCGTTGGTATGGCAAATGACTGTGTCTAGGTTTCTGCTTCCCACAGTGCTCCGACTTTGCTATTTCAATACAAGTAGTGACGAATCAAAGTATTACCAGATAGAACTTGGGTGAGAATGCAAGTCTCTACGGTGGGGTCTGATGTAAATGTGCATGCCGAGCTCTTCCTGTGCTGTCCTCTGGCCCCGTTCAACTGAAGACAATACTTTAATCTTGACTCCCTGAATGTAACTCGACAAGTGAACATGTGGGAGTGATTCCCAGAAGTTAATTTGATTCTTGGGGTTGGATTCAAAACCTACTGAACAAATGAATCTGCCCGACGTGATATTTGACTTCATGAAGATCGAGCTGTGTTGGCCTTTCTGCCTCTCCTCACCTTCCCCTTCGTGCTTATAAAATCGTACAATTCTTCTCTTCCATTAATCTAACCTGACAAAATCTGGTAATAAATCAATTTGGACAACGACTGGAAAGTCCTTTATGGCAAAAATTGATATGAGAGACTGAATTATATCAGTGATTCATAAGCTCCACCATCGTGGCAGGATTAATTCCCAAAGTATCCAAATATTATAATACACAGCAGCAACCTATGTGTAAACTGCTGACTGAACAGAAAGTTGAGGTCGGAAGTGATCAATGTTTCTGACAGCTCCTGCCTTCCGTTAATTTTTAATTTCTGTCCGGCGTGCACTAGCGAATTCTGATCATCCTGTAAGCTTGAATTTTGGAATATGTGTAAGGGCCTTGCGTTAGCAGAAATATTTACCCAGCAATTATTATCTCCTGTATTGTTTTACATCATGTTAATCATAGAACAAGCACATAACTTTTCTTGAGGAAATACCTGTCTCACGTCGACTATATTTGACTGCACATGTTCAAATTGGATAGTGGAATCTAAACAATAACATAAACAATGTTTAATCATGTTTGCTTTTGATCATTATGTTGTCTCCATGACTGCTGCATATTTCTTTTGTATTGCCCTTTTTCTGTCACTTCTGTTCTGGGCTGATGGATTGCTTACCTTCTATTGATGACTGGTTATAAATTCCTCTCTACATATTTATAATGGACATACATTGCCACCATGAAGCTTGTGGCCCCTCTACAGCCTCTGCTCTTAGATTTGGGAATTTAAAAAACCTTTAGAGGCTAGATTTGAATTTAATCTCAGGTGAGCATCCATCTCACATTCTGTTCCCACTCAACCGCGCCCTCATTTGCTGCTAGTTTATTTCATACAAGTTGATAGGTCATGCCGACCAACCCAGTAAGGCAGCTTCAAGTTTGAATATAGTTTAGAGCTTTGCCGCACTAACATCTTTTCAGAGCGTCGTGCCTGTCGTGTTATTAACCCTGGGGTAACACAGACTGCAACTAGATGCAGTTATACTGTAAAGCAGACACCAAACTTAGACGTTGGTTCAATACGATTTATTGAACTTCTGTAACAAAGCACACAGCTTGCTGTGGGTTGACACTCTACTACTCGA
The DNA here is from genome assembly GCF_047496885.1 of Scyliorhinus torazame. Lineage (NCBI taxonomy): Eukaryota > Metazoa > Chordata > Chondrichthyes > Carcharhiniformes > Scyliorhinidae > Scyliorhinus > Scyliorhinus torazame. The sequence continues at coordinate 137,454,668 of NC_092725.1, forward strand.
AGTATGCTAACTCTAACTAACTAGACCAGACTAGCCCTGAGCCACGTGTAAAAGGTGCTAATGATATGTACACCCTGACTCACTACAGTTGTCACCAGTGAAAAGAGGCGGAATGCTGATGCCTCGTGTGTTTTATAGTAGGAAGCCCCCCTCTAGTGTTCTGCCTCATAATTGGTTGTGTTCTGTCCTATGTGTTGATTGGCTAACCTGGGTGTCTATCACTGCCTGTCTTTACCTCATGATGTGCGTGAGTGCATATTATGACAGTGCCGTCACTGGAAACCAGCCTATCTTTGCACAGTGTTTAGTCACTCCAGTCCGTGTCTAGGTTCTGGGTGTCTGTCATTGTTTGTACGTCCTTTTGGCTTTTAACATCTCAAGAACACATGTCCAACGCATGATATTTTCAGCTACAATGCGTGCATTGAATTCAATTTTAGCCTCAATGTCCACGAGCCACGCAGGCTTTCGTTTTTCTTTGCCGAGATCATGGGGCACAGAAGGAGAAGTGTCTTTTGAGGTAATCTGTGCTTTGGGAGGATTGGTAACTGATTAGGTAACTGGTCTTGGTAGAATCATTCTTTTGCTTTTCAACCAAGGTATATGAATGCAATTGGTAGAGAGTATATGGATTTTCAGAATGTGTTTAATAATGCTTCTCATGAGGAGAAACTGATTAAATTCGATTATCAGAGCATTAACATATAATACATGCCCATGATCACTGCTGTGGAACTTTTGTGTATCGTCTGGCTGCTTAAGGGCAAGAAGATTTCTGAAATCCGAACGAGTGCTGGTTTCTATCACTGAACATTGTGCCGATGATAACAAAACACCCTTGAAATGTAGGTGAGATCAAAAAAAAGTAAAGTGCAGAATTATACTTAAATGCAAAAATAGAGCAAATTTAAAAAAAAAAAAAAAAAATCTTTTTAAAAAAAATCCTATCTCAAGAGTTAAGAAACCAATGCGCAGACTGGACAGGGCAAACCCCCAATCCATCTCCTTGCTTGCTCCGAAAACCAATTCAAATTCAATCAAATTCATGGTCCCCCAGCCAAGGGACATAGTAAATCGAAGCCCACAAGAACAGGCATTACACCTTCGATTGGATTGGTTTGTTGTCATGTGTACCAAGCTATAGTGGAAAGTATTGTTCTGCATGCAACTCGAACAGATCATTCTGTACATGAAAATAAAATTCCTAATAGGATCAGTACGGTTATAGGAGATGTAGGAAGGGGATTCCGTGTGAGCGAGTTCGCAGAGAGCCTCCACGCTCCGAGCACCAACTTGAGGAATATCCTGACCTTAACCAAAAGACCAAGAAGGGCAAATCGCCAAATTGAACAAAACAAAACCAAAATGGCAACGGTATTTCAAGCTCATTCGGTGACACATCCACACATTTAATAAATGGTGTTGAATGCCAAGGAGTGACATTTTGATGCAGTGCTTGTAATGATATGTATAATGCCAGTATACTAAAGGGTTAATATCTGAATCTGTGTGTAAATCAAACACTAGAGGGTGTCACTAATTCACTGTATATAAGACAGCATCTCTAGGATTTCTGGGAGAAGCCGAAGATAAGCTGAAGAGAACATGAAGAGAGCAGAGTGAAAGTTGAATAGAGAAATAAAGCACAAGGTCAAGTCATAGTGTAGTTTATTAGTTAGATAGAATATTGAATACGGTACTGCAGATTCAGTATCATTAGTTTATTATCTGTAACTCCGTAGAGTGTGTGAACTTCATTTTAGTTTAGTAGTGTAAAATAAATTAGTTTTGATTCAATCTTCTTATTTGCATATTCTTTGTCAACACTACATATCTGGCTATCTTGAAGAAAAGGCAAGGAATGTAACAGTGCTGAGCTTACATTTCCGAAGAATCTGAAAGTAAGACTGGATGCACACTTTCTTTGAAAAAAAAAAAATTTATTAAAGTTTTTTAACACAATTTTTCTCCCTTACAAACAATAACCCCCCCTCGTAACAAAAAAAAACGAGAAATCGCGCAGAGCAAGATATATACATGGCAAAATGATATATTTACACAGCTTTGTACACTGGCCCTCACCCGTACATGCCAGTTTCCCCAACCCTTCATGTTATCTCTTGCTCATCCACCCTCCCAGGCAGTCCCCCCCTTTCCCCCCCTCCCAGGACGTCGTCCCCCCCCCCCCCCCCCCCCAAGGTTGCTGCTGCTGCTGACTGACCTTCCTCTAACGCTCCGCGAGATAGTCTAGGAACGGTTGCCACCGCCTGTAGAACCCCTGCACAGACCCTCTCAAGGCGAATTTAATCCTCTCCAACTTTATGAACCCAGCCATATCATTTATCCAGGCCTCCAGGCTGGGGGCTTCGCCTCCTTCTACATTAGCAAGATCCTTCGCCGGGCTACTAGGGACGCAAAGGCCAGAATGCCGGCCTCTTTCGCCTCCTGCACTCCCGATTCGTCCACTACTCCAAATATTGCTAGCCCCCAGCTTGGCTTGACCCGGACTTTCACCACCTGAGATATTGCTCCCGCCACTCCTCTCCACAACCCCTCCAGTGCCGGGCATGACCAAAACATATGGACATGGTTCGCCGGGCACCCTGAGCACCTTCCACATCTGTTCTCTACCCCAAAGAACCTACTCAACCTCGCCCCCGTCAAGTGCGTTCTGTGGACAACCTTAAATTGTATCAGGCTGAGCCTGGCACACGAGGAGGAGGAATTAACCCTACCTAGGGCATCAGCCCACAGACCTTCCTCGATCTCCTCCCCCAGCTCCTCCTCCCATTTACCCTTCAACTCTTCTACCAGCGCTGCCCCCTCTTCTTTCAACTCCTGGTATATTTCCGACACCTTGCCCTCCCTGACCCATACACCCGAGATCACCCTATCTTGAACTTCTTCTGCCGGGAGCAACGGGAATTCCCTCACCTGTCGCCTCACAAAGGCCCTCACCTGCATATATCTAAAGGCATTTCCCTGGGGTAACTCAAACTTCTCCTCCAGTGCCCCTAGACTCGCAAACGTCCCGTCGATGAACAAGTCCCCCATTCTTCCAATCCCCGCCCGATGCCAGCTCTGGAACTCCCCGTCCATCTTCCCCGGGAAAAACCGGTGGTTACCCCTGATCGGGGACCACACCGAGGCTCCCATTGCACCCCGGTGACGTCTCCATTGGCCCCAGATCCTTAGCGTTGCCGCCACCACCGGGCTCGTGGTATACTTTGTCGGGGAAAGCGGCAGCGGTGCCGTCACCAACGCCCCCAGGCTCGTTCCTTTGCAGGACGCCATCTCCATCCTCTTCCATGCCGCCCCCTCTCCCTCCATAACCCACTTGTGGATCATCGCCACATTTGCTGCCCAGTAGTAGCTCCCCAGGTTTGGCAGCGCCAACCCTCCTCGGTCCCTACTGCGTTCCAGGAACCCTCTCCGTACTCTCGGGGTCTTATTCGCCCACACAAACCCCATAATACTCCTGCCTACTCTCTTTAAAAAAAGGCCTGAGTGATCACGATGGGAAGGCACTGAAACACAAACAGAAACCTCGGAAGGACCACCATTTTGACCGACTGCACTCTACCCGCCAGCGAGAGCAGTAACATGTCCCATCTTTTGAAATCCTCCTCCATTTGCTCCACCAACCTCGTCAGATTCAGTTTATGTAGGGTCCCCCAACTCCTGGCTATCTGGATCCCCAGATACCGAAAGCTCCCCTCCGCCCTCCTCAGCGGTAGGTCCCCTATCCCTCTTTCTTGGTCCCCCGCCTGTAATACAAAGAGCTCACTGTTCCCTACATTGAGCTTATAGCCTGAAAACTCCCCAAACTCCCTTAGAGTCTGCATGACCTCCACCATCCCCTCCATTGGATCCGCCACGTACAGCAACAGGTCATCCGCATATCCCGACACCCGATGCTCTTCTCCCCCTCGGACCACCCCCCTCCATTTAGTAGACTCCCTCAATGACATGGCCAATGGTTCGATCGCCAATGCGAACAACAGGGGGGACAGGGGGCACCCCTGCCTCGTCCCTCGGTACAGTCGAAAGTACTCCGACCTCCGCCGGTTCGTCACTACACTCGCCATCGGGGCTCTATAAAGGAGCTTAACCCAATTGATAAACCCTACCCCGAACCCAAACCTACGCAGCACCTCCCAGAGGTCCTCCCACTCTACTCGGTCAAAGGCCTCCTCCGCGTCCATAGCTGCCACTATCTCCGCCTCTCCCTCCTCCGATGGCATCATTATCATGTTTAAGAGCCGCCGCACATTGGTGTTTAGTTGCCTGCCCTTGACAAATCCCGTCTGGTCCTCGTGGATTACCCCCGGGACACAGTCCTCGATCCTCGTGGCCAGCACTTTTGCCAGCAACTTTGCATCCACATTGAGGAGCGGAATCGGCCTGTACGATCCACATTGCAGTGGGTCCTTGTCCCGCTTTAGGATCAAAGAAATTGTCGCTTCCGACATTGTCGGGGGCAGGGTCCCCTCCTCTCTTGCCTCATTAAAGGTCCTCACCAGTAGCGGGGCCAACAGGTCTGCGTACTTCCCATAGAACTCCACCGGGAATCCGTCCGGTCCCGGGGCCTTCCCTGCCTGCATGCTCCCCAAACCCTTGCTCAGCTCCTCCAACCCAATTGGTGCCCCCAAACCAGCCACCTCTTGCTCCTCCACCCTCTGGAATCTCAGCTGATCTAGGAATCGTCTCATCCCCTCTTCCCCCGCTGGGGGCTGGGATCTGTACAGCTCTGCATAAAAGACCTTGAATACCTCGTTTATTTTCATCGCACACCGAACCGTGGTTCCCCTTCCATCTTTGACTCCCCCTATTTCCCTCACTGCCATCCTCTTACGGAGCTGGTGTGCCAGCATCCGACTAGCCTTTTCCCCATACTCGTAGGTCGCCCCCTGCGCTTTCCTCCACTGTGCCTCTGCCTTCCCTGTGGTCAACAGGTCAAACTCTGGAGTCTGGAGCTGTCGTCTTTCCCCAAGTAATCTTTCCTCTGGGGCCTCCACTCTCAAAATCTCCCCCACTAACCTCTCCCTTTCCATACCCTCTGTCTTCTCCCTATGAGCCCTAATGGAAATTAGCTCTCCCCTGATCACCGCCTTCAACGCCTCCCATACCACCCCCACCTGCACCTCCCCGTTGTCGTTGGCCTCCAAGTACCTTTCGATACACCCCCTCATCTTCCCACACACCACCTCGTCCGCCAGCAGTCCCACATCCAGCCGCCACAATGGGCGTTGGTCCCTCTCCTCTCCCAGCTCCAGTTCCACCCAGTGCGGGGCATGGTCCGAAACGGCTGTAGCCGAATACTCCGTCCCCTCCACCCTCGGGATGAGCGCCCTCCCCAGAACAAAGAAATCTATCCGGGAGAAGGCTTTGTGTACATGGGAGAAGAAAGAAAATTCCCTGGCCTGCGGCCTTGCAAACCTCCATGGGTCCACTCCCCCCCCCCCCCATCTGATCCATAAACCCCCTAAGTACTTTGGCCGCCGGCGGCCTCTATCCAGTCCTTGATTTGGAGCGGTCCAGTGCTGGATCCAACGCTGTATTGAAGTCCCCTCCCATTATCAGGCCTCCTATCTCCAGGTCCGGAATGCGCCCCAACATGCGCTTCATGAATCCTGCATCATCCCAGTTCGGGGCGTATACGTTTACCAACACCACCCACGTCCCTTGCAGCCTATCGCTCACCATTACATATCGCCCTCCATTGTCCGCTACAATAGTCTTGGCCTCAAATGACACCCGCTTTCCCACCAATATTGCCACCCCTCTATTCTTCGCGTCCAGTCCCGAGTGGAATACCTGTCCTACGCATCCCTTTCTTAGCCTGACCTGGTCCACCACCTTCAGGTGTGTCTCTTGGAGCATGGCCACGTCCGCCTTCAGTCCCTTTAAGTGCGCGAACACTCGAGCCCTCTTCACCGGCCCATTCAGGCCCCTCACATTCCACGTTATCAGCCGGATTGGAGGGGCTCTCACCCCCCCCCCCCCACACACACACACACGACTAGCCATCTCCTTTTCTGGACCAGTCCCGTGTCCACACCTCCCTCACCCTCCAGTCCCCCAGAGGGGGGACCCCAGTCCCGACCACCTCTTCTGTCTCCCAGTCCGTTTCGGCCAGTGCAGTAGCAACCCTTTCTCCCCTCCCCCCCGCTAGACCCCTGTGTAGCTTTTTTGCTCCCCCATGTCACTCCCGTAAGTCAGCTGACGCCTGCTGACCCCGGCTTCCCCCGCCGTCCCACTGACCTCCCTGCATGGGAGTCTCCCAATCCATATGCATTCCTTCGTTCCCCTTCCCGCCTTTCTTCCCACACGCGGGAAAACACCCTGTGCTTTCCAAAGCCCGCTCCGCCCCCCTCTGGCACAGCTCCTGTCGCGGCCTTGTCTCTCTCCCCCAGCCCATGTAACATTTCCTGCGCGTGATTGACCCCCTATATACAACAACCATCACACATCAAACCCCCAAACATCCCCCCCACCCTCACAAACCCTCAGTTAGAGTCCAACTTTTCGGCTTGTACAAAGGTCCACGCCTCTTCAGGCATTTCGAAGTAGTAGTGTTGGCCCTTGTATGTGACCCACAGTCGCGCTGGCTGCAGCATTCCGAATTTCCCTTCTTTCCGGTACAACGCCGCTTTGGCCCGGTTGAAACCCGCTCTCCGCTTTGCAACCTCCGTGCTCCAGTCCGGGTATATTCGGATCTCTGCATTGCCCCACTTACTGCTCCACTCCTTCTTGGCCCATCTCAGGACCCACTCTCTGTCCGTGAACCGGTGGAACCTCACCACCACCGCCCTTGGCGGCTCATTTGCCTGGGGCTTCTTCGCCAGCACCCGATGTGTCCCGTCCAACTCCAGCGGCCTCGAAGGGGCCTTCGTGCCCATCATCGCCTCGAGCATCGTGCTCGCGTATGCCCCGGCATCAGCCCCCTCCACTCCCTCAGGGAGACCCAGGATTCACCGATTCTTTCTCCTCGACCTGTTCTCCAGGTCTTCGAGTCTTCCCGCCCACCTCTTGTGTAGCGCCTCGTTCTGCTCCACTCTCACCGCCAGGCCCACGAGCTCGTCCTCGTTCTGACTGACTCTTTTCTGTACCTCCTGGATCTTAGCTTCGTGGGCCTTCTGGGTGATCCCGAGTCCTTCAATTGCCGAAAGCATAGGCGCCAACGTCTCCTTGCGCATCTCCTCGCGCTGCTCCTCGAAGCAGTGCTTGATGAACTCCTGCAGCTCCCCTTTGTCCCTGGCCACCGCCATTTTGTTTTCTTTCCCTCACTTCTCCCGTTGCTCCAGTGCCGCTCCTTTGGCCGTTACACTTCTGGTCCGTTTCATAGAAGTTGGAGGGGGACCTCTCTCTTCCCTTCCCCACGGGTTGCGTCAAAAAAAAAAAAAAAAAAAAGTTCCGTTGGGGCTCCTCTAACGAGCCCGAAAGTCCGTGGTAGCGGGAGCTGCCGAATCATGCGGCTTAGCTCCACATAGCCGCAACCGGAAGTCGAGAGGGAATCCTTTTGGCAGTGTTTGCTTCACCAGTCTGCCCCAAAAAGTCTATGGAAACTCCTGAAAAAGGTCTGAGAGTCGGTTCGAGACGGGAGCTGCCGATTGCGCGACCTACTCCTCCATGGCCGCCACCGGAAGCCTCGTCCCTGCTTCTTCAATGGCCTTGGTAGATCTTTTCACAGTTGTTCCCTCTGCTGCTAGAATTCACCTTTGATAGAGTCAAGTCAGATTGCAGCTTTAAGCTTGCCCTTCCCCCGCCTGCAAGCTGGAAGAGGCTTTTGTCTATTCCTGCAGCTCAAGCCAAATCTTTTACTGTTTCTGCCAGGTCTGGTAGCCAATAGACATAACATTCCTGGGGGACACTGTCAGGGGAATGCTGCAGTCTTCTTCCCACACCGGGAAATGTCAAACAAATGCCGTGGGGGCCCTGTAAAAGAGCCCAAAAGTCCGTTCTAAGCGGGAGCTACCGAATATGCGACCTAGCTCTGCATAGCCGCACCCGGAATGGATGCACACTTTCAAGGCGATAATGCTACTAATCTTTTCTCATCTCTGTTCCTTTACTTGGTGTGCAAATGTGCCATTTATGCAGGTCAATGAAATGTCTTAATTTGTATGTACACAAATAGATTCTGACATTTCTGCTCCTAGAGCATTGCCTTTTCTGGATACTGACTGAAAGTTGGAGTTGGTCGTCTGGGTGTAGATGACATTAACAAAGCATGTGTCACAGAAGCAGTTTTCCATTTTTACTTGGTTAAAACACAGCTCATTCGATCAGTGTTCAGAGATTAGTTTGAAGAGTACGAGTAAACCAAGAGTGAAGCAGATGGGAAATGCATTTTATTTTTGTTTCTAAAAGAAAGGCCAAGAAAGAGCTCTACCTGATTTTCCAGCTTTTTCAAAGCCATCAAAGTGTTTGGCCAGCTCCTCTACTCTTGAAGTGGAGTGCTGAATGTTTACTCGGGGAATATTCACTGCATGGACAAAGAGAGGTTTCCAACCCCAAGCTGTTATTCCACTGATGCCAAAATCACAACTCTGTACAAAATACATTTTTATGTTCCTGCCAAAATCACATTTTCTTGGCACATATGCTTACCTATCTCACAGGAAACTCAAAAGGTGAATATTCCTCTGCACTGCTCCATCTTTTCTAAGTGTCACAGTGGTCTTAGATTCTGAGGTAGGATGATAGTCAATGATTTCAACTTTCCAATTGGAACCTCCTTAGTTTCCAACATTCTTGGTGATTTTAACTTGAGAAGAACTCGGTCTTCCCCCTAAATACGTGGATGGGCTTGGAACTAATACTGCCCTTACTATGTTTCCCAGAAAAGACAGCAGGAGCCTAGAAAACAGCATTAGCACTACAAAGAAACCTGATCTGAAAAGAAAACTTGTGATGTTCTGTAGGGGTGTCTTATGCATGCCATCCTTTTCCACGTTGTGATTCAGCAGCCATCACCTTCCTCTATGCTGCAAGTAGCTTCAAAACATGATACGCCCTCTTATTAAATTAAATTAACAACACCGAATTGTGCACGCCTGTGAGACATCGGGGTACAATTAACAACCAATTTCACAGTCTATATCCTTGCAATAGTCCTGTATTTTCTTTAACTATTTATCCGAATTTCCTTTTAAAAGAACCAACAATTTCTGCCTCAAGCACTCGATGCTCCACAAATCCTCTAAATAAATTTCTTCTCATAATGTTCCTCACTTTTAATGATTTTAAATTAGTGATCGCTTGAGAAAAAAATCTCTATTTTATTCTATGAAACTCTTGATAATTGTAAACCATTTACTGGAATTGCACTTGTTTTCCCTTCCGTAATAAGCACGGTAGCACAAGTGGATAGCACTGTGGCTTCACTGTCTGTGCGGAGTCTGCACGTTCTCCCCGTGTCTGCGTGGGTTTCCTCCGGGTGCTCCGGTTTCCTCCCACGGTCCAAAGACGTGCAGGTTAGGTGGATTGGCCATGATAAAATTGCCCTTGGTGACGAAAAAGGTGAGGAGGGGTTATTGGGTTACGGGGATAGAAAGGAAGTGGGGGCTTAAGTGGGTCGGTGCAGACTCGAAGGGCCGAATGGCCTCCTTCTGCACTGTATGTTCTATGTTCTAAATATATTCTCAGATATCTGCATTGAATGGCATTTGCACGCTGTCTGCCCATTCTGTTAAGAAATCTACTCTGAGAAAAATGGGAAGAAATAAGGCAATGGTAATCTATTGAAACGCCTGAGGATTGTACTCTATATTTCCTGCAAACTAAAACATGTTAATATTTATCTAACGGAATGTCATTTATCTTATCATATGAACAGCTTATTCTTTCACCTCAGAAACAGTTAAGTACTTTCTTCCTCATTAAGTCCATGGCTTCTTTTAATGCCACTTTTAAACATCATTGCAGGCTTTTTATTCATAAGGCCACCAATATAAATTATGAATCATTTTTTGGCAGTGTTTAATTTATGGATTGTTTTAAAGTGTAGGAAAAATTGATGTCCCATGTACTTAAAAAGCACAGAATAAATTGAATTATTTTGCTATAATGTGCATCTTTTGCAACTTTGAGTAATATATTAGCTTGGCGGTTTCTGTGTGGGTCCATCTCATTAAAATATACTGAAATTTACAAGTGACACAAGTCGGCATACACCATCAAGATTGAAGGAAAACTTTATTTCCCTTCAAACGTGACAATTAAACCAGCCACGGTTGGAAACGGGTGCGGAGGCAGATGTTGTAGCATTCGCCTCGTTGATCGCCCGAAGGCGGATCCTGATAGGTTGGAGAGCAACCTCTCCAACCTGTGCCCTGGTGTGGTGGGGGGACCTGTTGGAATTCTTGACTCTTGAGAAGGTTAAGTTTTAACTGAGGGGGAGGATGGAGGGGTTCTACAATTCATGGGCATTATTCATTATGCGCTTTCAAGATAACATCGAACATTAGTTGGGGGGGAGGGTTGGGGGGAGGGGGGGCCGGTGTGTGTTAATGGTAACTGTGGGTGATTCCTGATTCCTTTTTGTCATTTGTTTATGTGAACATGCGGGCTAATGTTTGGGGTTTGGTGGGAGGATGGGATCGTTGTTATTGATATGGGGATTGACATATTTGTTACTGATTATTGTTTATTGATGGTGGGTGTACATTTGGGAGAAAATGTGAAAAAGGCGGAGAATAAAAATATTTTTTAAAAACGTGACTATTAAAGTTTCAGTTTATTCACCATTATTCATGTTCATTAGCCAAGCATGGCTTAAGAACGTACAATTGGGCAAGATTTTAAAGTTTTCATGCAACTAATACAGATGGCGTAAAAACACTTTATAAAAAAAAAAAAAAAAAAATCTTTTTTTTTTAACGTTTTTGAGTACCCAATTATTATTTTTGTCAATTAAGGGGCAATTTAGTGTGACCAATCCACCTATCCTGCGCATCTTTGGGTTGTGGGGGTGAAACCCATGCAGACATGGGGAGAATGTGCAAACTCCACACGGACAGTGACTTAAAAAACAATCCTTTATAAAGAAACAGAAAATGTACAATGGGCCTCAGTGGGGATGTGTGTATTCAACAAAAGAAAACAATTGCAGTTAAGCACCAAGGAAAATATCTCATCTTCTTTTGCATCTGAAAATCTAATTGTAATTGGAAGACAGCTACTTGGCAAATGCAATTGCAACAAATTCTTCTGTAAGGCTCGAGAATTTGATTGGGACCCCTGTGGAAATGCATTTTGGCTGAGGAATCAATAAATAATCAGAAAAGACCAAAGCGGTTTAAGCATGACTCACCTGCTGAAAACTCCAGAATCATTGAGTTCATTCAAGTGACTTGTGGCCTGATTGTATGTGTGCACCTTGCCAGATCAGTCCAGAAAATTCCAGGTTATCGTTTCTTGCGGGATTGTCAGCAATATATCTGTCTTTTTACATTTCCCCAGCTATCGAGTTAAAACTCTCAGTTTTGACAATTTGTGTTCTCTTTCCATGCATTTTATTCTCTCTCATTTATTCCTCTCCTTTGGGTCCTCAGAAACTCCTGATGCAAGGTGAGCAGATACTCTGCTCATATAACTCAGTTTTTGACCTGTCTGCCAGGAAAAGCACACGAGCAGTTGAAAGTAATCCACCTTTTGACTTCTCTGCTTTTGGGCGGGGGGTGAAACGCCTGGCCTTGTCTTGGTACTTTTACATGGGTATTTCATTTTAATTTCTGAACCATTTTAATAGAATTGGCAAATAAATTGTAGATTTTATAACGTAAACAAATTTCATTCATGGGAACAAGGTGTCGTGGGCTGTGCCATCCCTAATTGTCCTTGAGGTGAGAGGCTTGCAAGGCCATTTCAGAGGGCATTCAACAGTCTACCACAATGCTGTGGGCCCACATTAGGCCAGACCAGGTAAGGATTTCCTTCCCTAAAGGACGCGAGTGAACCAGACAGGTTTTTTTTTTTTACCACAGTCGACAATGGTTTCAGGTTATCACTAGACTTTTAGTTCCAGATTTATATTGGCAATTTATATCAAACTTCACCACCCGCTGTGGTGGCATTCAGACCCAGCACCCAAGATTACCAGTCCACTGACATTATGCCACCCACGATATTCAATTTTAATATGACCTCGTACATCAAAATTATAAGAAAGTTCAATAAAAATAAATGCAGGTTCATCATCTTCTGGAAGCAAAAAGAGAGGGATTTATCTTCATCAGGAGGTCTCGCGTATTAATCCATCTTTTCTCATACAGGATGTTGATGGATTTATGTTGCCAGTATTTTCTGCCTTCATTTCACATTTCCAGCAATTCATTTATTTTAAATTAAATCATCAAAATGATTCATGATTATCTGGGATTTTTACAATTTATATGACTCCAAAATCTTCTCTTTACAAAAAGCAATCCATCCACAAACCTATATTGCACGGAATCAAAATGAATCAACATGCTTTTGTTCAATTCCCATCGAGACCAACCCATATTTTAAATTGGATGGACATGGACTAGTTGTCTTTCATTAATTCGTGTCAAGGGACATACTTTACGTTTAATTGAGCACCACCATGTTTGATGAAGGTTTTTCATCATGGGGGCACGGTAGCACAGCGGTTAGCACTGTTGCTTCACAGCTCCAGGGTCCCAGGATCGATTCCCGGCTTGGGTCACTGTCTGTGCGGAGTCTACACGTTCTTCTCGTGTCTCCGTGGGTTTCCTCCGGGTGCTCCGGTTTCCTCCCACATGTCCCGAAAGATGTGCTGTTAGATAATTTGGACATTCTGAATTCACCCTCCGTGTACCCGAACAGGCGGCGGAATGTGGCGACTAGGGGCTTTTCACAGTAACTTCATTGCAGTGTTAATGTAAGCCTACTTGTGACACTAATAAAGAGTATTATTAGAAGTGAGTGACATTAACACATCACTGTACTCACCTGTCCATTAAACTTGCAAGTGTAGCAAAACCAATTTGCTTACTTGGGAGAAAAGTTTTTTTGTTTTTTTATTTCATTTTTATTCAGCTCAGTAAAATTCATTCAAAAATAGTAACATCAGGGACGGCACAATGGTTCGCACTGCTGCATCACAACACCGAGGACCCAGGTTTGATCCCGGCCCTGGGGCACGGTCCGTGTGGAGTTTGGACATTCTCCCTCTGTCTGCTTGAGTCTCATCCCCATGACCCATGGAGTGCAGGGTAGGTAGATTGGCCATGCTAAATTGCCCCTTAATTAAAAAGAAAATAATTGGACACTTTAAATTTAAAAAAAATAAAAATGAAAAGAAATAGTAACCTTCTTGTGTACATGACTTTCCTTCACACAATGACCACCTTTGCTTCAAGATCTACTGGAATGGTGCCAGCAGGGACTGCAGAAACGAGGGTTGTAATCCTTCGAACAGAGAAGGTTGCGGGGAGTTTTGATAAATGGGTTCAACACCATGGGTGATTTTGAAATGGCGAATAAGGAGGAGCTGCTTCCAGTGGCTTAAGGACTGATAATTGGAGAACACCATTAAACATGATTGGTACAAGAACGAGAGGAAACAATAGAAAATATTTCTATTTATAGAGCAAGTTGTTGTGATCTGGAGTGCTTTGCCTGAAGGAATGTTGCAAGTCGATTCAGTGACAACTTTCAGAAAGGAATTGGGTAAATAATTGAAGTGAAAAATCAGCCACCGGGCTACTGGAGAAAGATCAGGGACTAATACCGTGGGAAGCACGGTAGTACAAGTGGCTAGCACTATGGCTTCACAGTGCCACAGTCCCAGGTTCGATTCCCGGCTTTGGTCACTGTCTGTGCATGGTCTGCACGTTCTTCCTGTGTCTGCGTGGGTTTCCTCCGGGTGCTCCAGTTTCCTTCCACAGTCCAAAGACGTGCAGGTTAGGTGGATGGGCCATGCTAAATTGCCCTTAGTATCCAAAAAGGTTAGGAGGGGTTATTGGGTTACGGGGATCGGGTGGAAGTGAGGGTTTAAGTGGGTCGGTGCAGACTCGATGGGCCGAATGGCCGCCTTCTGCACTATGTTCTATGCAATTGAAATCTCTGCCAAAGAATCGGCATAGACATGTTGGGCTGAATGCCTTGGCTCTGCACTGTGTTAATCTACGATCCACTGCCCTGTGATTTATGTGAGAAACTATATAATAACAAAGACCATTTTCAATACTTTAAGGCCGTTAAAACAATAGTTATAATAAAACGTTTATTTTTGAGTGGTGGGTATATTTCATTTGCCAGAACTGTATCATGTAACTGATCATCTCCGGTTGACTTACTAGAGGGATGATTCCAAATTGTAATGTCTAAGATCATAGGTGCTGCGTCAAAGGATGATGGATCCTCATGGCTAATTTTATTTCCTTGCAGTGAAAGGTTCTTTGTAAAACTGAATAAGAATGGATTGCCGAAATTTCCAGAGAAAATGGAAAGGCAATGCACACTGTTTGTTGTAAGTATAACATTTACAGTTAAACTTTTATTACATTATTGATTAGCAACTAACAGGACCAATATTCTCTGGTTCGGCCTCTTTCAATTGTTAAGTTAACATGTCTGCAATTCATACCATCTCCGCCTGTAGCCCTTGAAAATGTTATTTATTCTGATACCTAACCTTCTGCTTGAGTGGAGAGCTTGTTCTGTGATCCATGATGCTCTGAACTTTAAGAGGAAAGTTAATATTTATGTCTGTGGTTTGTATATAAAATGTAACTTTAGTGGAAAAATGAGTTCCGAATAGCTAAATCCAGGCCAAAAGCCCCCCCGCCACCCCCCCCCCCCCCCAAAAAAACCAAAAGGTAAGAAAATTGCATGTTACATGACACTGAAAATGACTTGCTTTAAAATAGCATTAACTAGTCACTTAGCCTACAAAGGTGTATCGACCTATTTCATGCTACCCTTGAATCATCAGTTCACAGATAATATTCTGAATTAAAAAGATAAACTATAAAAAAAAAGCATTTTGTATAGATTTGTCATGGAGGAGATAACTTTTAGTACATTTTTAATCTTATGAGATGCATTGCAGTTTAATTCACTTCTTGAACTATTGACACAAACCCTGGAAGTTTGTGTTCGAACCAGCAAATATGTGTTTACTTTATTGGAGATCGACAATATTAGATTGGCATCTCTTGGATAATGCTTTCTTCCCCATGTCCCAAATAATTCTCACACCAGAGGTCAAAGAAATCTTGTGCTGAATTTCAGGAAAAAGTCAGAGGAAATTCTTTCTCAACTCTTGAGGCAATTCAGCAAGCTTCAGGAGGCCATCTTGTCTATTACATATCATCAGATGCAATTAACCCCACCCCCCCATTTCTTGCCACTGATCTTGACGATCATAGGAAGAAAGGTCTTTAAAGGGCTTTATCTAAGGCCATAAAAGACCATCTCCATTGGGTTGACTTTAAAGATTACAAACCTCCTTTCTTACTGAACGTATGTGCTTAACCATCACCCTCTTAAAGTTTTGGAATGTCCTTTGGCACCCTGGCTTGCTTGGATCGACTATGCCAAATGTTTACTGCCTGCTGAAAAGAGAGTCGAGTAGCAATTTGTCAGCTAGCAAGTGCAGGCATGACGTGGTTGAAACGCATCCAGAGAGTTCAGCCAGAGACTCGCCCACAATTGGCCCTTCTCCATGTCTCATCCTCTTCACTGTCCATGTCTGCCTTATCCGTGTTCTCCTACAAAAACTCCTGCCCTTCTCTCCCATCTCTCCCTTGCTCTGCTTCTTCGCCGTCGGCCCCCGCTCCCCGCCTCGTTGTCCTCCCCTTGCCCTCCTTTTTCTCACTTCCTGCATTCCTGTCACCAAAAGAAGGGAGAGAAAGTTAGCCGTCGAACATCATCTTGTCATGTTCATGCACCAGATAGTTTGTACTTAACTTGATATAAAAACATAAGAGCAGCAATGATAGGGGGGGGGGGGCACAGTGGTTAGCACAGTTGCTTCACAGCTCCATGGTCCCAGGTTTGATTCCCCGTTGGGTCAATGTCTGCACGTTCTTCCCGTGTCTGCGTGGGTTTCCTCCGGGTGCTCCGGTTTCCTCCCGCAGTCCAAAGATGTGCAGCTTAGTTGGATTGGCCATGATAAATTGCCCTTAGTGTCCAAAAAAGCTTAGGTGGGGTTACTGGGTTATGGGGATAGGGTGGAGTTTTGGGCCTGTGTCGAGTGCTCTTTCCAAGAGCCGGTGCAAACTTGATGGGCCAAATAGCCTCCTTCACTGTAAATTCTATGATGCTTTGAACTTTTAAAATAATACAGCTTCTTATACTGAAATAGATATGCGATCAGCTTCACTGGTTGATAGTTTACCCCATCCTTCCATTAGTTGGTGAATCACAAGATACCTATTGTCAGCCTCGAAGTAAATTGCCATCCCACAATTATTGTCTCGCTCAAGGAAAGCAGAAGCGACTGAGATGTTTTTAAAAAAAATTTTTAAATTCAGTTTCATTCGCTCAAGAAAAATGTTCCAAGTTTCTATTTCAGAGTTTCAGAAACATTGACCAGAAAGGTCAATTCAGCCAAATGATCAATTTGTTTTAAACCCTCAGTATAAAGCTGAGAAGACCCAAATGAGTGAGTAATTCAGTAAAACATTGTAAAATATTCTTCAAATCTGCTCTGATTTCCGTGTAATTTCCCCGAACAGGTGCCGGAATGTGGCGACTAGGGGCTTTTCACAGTAACTTCATTTGAAGCCTACTTGTGACAATAAGCGATTTTCATTTCATTTTCAGGATTTGGGGAGCAGCGACCTCCGAAAGGACATATATATTACTGTTCACATTATAAGACTGGGTAAAGTAAATTTAAAAAAATCAAACAACTTGTAATTTTTTTGAACTTTTTTTTTCCCTGAACGCTATTATGGCAAAAAGTGACTGCATGTTCTTCTGATATGATCCCATAGGTCGCATGGCAGCAGGAGAAAAGAAAAACTCCTGCAGCACCCAATATCGGCGACCGTTTGGTTGTGCAGTCCTGAGCATTGCAGACTTGCTGCAATCTGAAAGGGATACCAGGGATTCCAAAGAGGACTACATGCTTAAAGTCTACATGTACAGTAACATTTCTCTCTCTCTTCAGTCTTCTTTACTAAATGATGAGGTTGGGTGAGCACGGCTGCCTCAGTGTCCGGGACCCGGGTTTGATTCCGGTCTTGTGTGACTGTCTGTGTGGAGTTTGTACGTTCTCCCTGTGTCTGCGTGGGTTTCTTCCGGGTGCTCCGGTTTCGTCCCACGGTCCAAAGGTGTGCAGGTTAGGTGGATTGGCCATGATCAATGCACGAGTCTACAGGGATAGGATGAGGGAGTGGGCCAAGGAAGGGTGCACTTTGAGAGGATCAGTGAGGCTCAATGGGCTGAATGGCCTCCAGTACTATGATTCATGACCTGAGATTCCCATCTTTAAAAGTTGCTTAAATAATCTGTGTTCTTTTGGGCTCTTGTCCAAATGACTTGGACAGGTGTGGCTCATATTTGGCCCCTAACTACCTGTAGGAGAAGATTTAATTCCATTGTTTTAAAAAAAGGCAACCTGCAGAGTTTCGGCAAGCATGTTCATGCTCAATATCCACAAACAGCAAGGGTTTTCATCTGGAGGATGAAATCTGACTTCACTGCAACGTTAAGAAGCTGCAAGTTTAGGAAAATAGCTCAGTGAGATACTTTCTGCTTATGAGTTGCTTCGCAAACAGCAGCATAATCTATGCCTCAAATTACTTGCGCTGATAGCAAGTAGAATTGACTATGAATTTTAATGTATAAGGCTGTCTGTACCTTATCCTCTTACAGGATTAACCTTGCGAAGCCATCATTCAGTTGTAGCTTGTTACTTGGATTTGGTTGTTGGTGAATTTTCGGGGAAGTGCGCATCGAGGCATGGTGAGATTTGCTTCAAGCGAATCTAAGGCAGAATGCAATTTGGAAATGCTACAAATACACAAATCAATTATCTAGCAGAATTTGACAGAATGGTGGGTTTGGTGGCCTATGCTGCTTCGGTGAGCTGAGAGTGACTACACTTGACATCAAGCAGCATTTGACCGAGTATGGCATTAAGGAGCCCGAGCAAAACTGGAGTCAATGGAAGTCAGCGGGGAAACGCTCCACTGGTTGCAGTTATACCTGGCACAAAAGAAAATGGTTGTGGTGCTGAGAGGTCAATCATCTCAGTTCCAGTACATCACTGCAGGAGTTCCTCAGGGTACTGCCCTAGGCACAACTATCTTCAGCTGCTTCATTAATAACTTCTTTCCATCAGAAGGTCAGGAGTTGGGGATGTTTACTGATAACTGCACATGTTCAGCACCATTAAGACCCCTCAGATACTGGAACAGCCCATGCCCAAATGCAGCAAGACCTGGACTTGGGCTGACAAGTAACAAGTAACATTTTTGCCACACAAGTGCTAGGCAATGACCACTCCCAACAAGAGATAATTTAACCATTGACATTCATTGATACTATCATCACTGAATCCCCCACTATCAACATCCTGGGGCCATCCATTGACCAGAAACTGAACTGGACTCGCCATATTAATACTGTGGCTACAAGAACAGGACAGAGGCTAGGAATCCTGTAGTAAGTACCTCACCTACCGATTCCCTAAAGCCTATCCATCATCTACAAGGCACATGTCAGATGTATGATGAAGTACTCTTCATTTGCCTGCATGAGCTCGACATCCAGAACAAAGCAAACTGTTTGGTACCCATTCCGCAAACATTCACTCCCTCCACTGTTCACTACCAAACAGTATGTGTATCATCTATACTCAGGAACTCACCAAGGGTCCTTCAGCAGCACCTTCCAAATCCACGATCATTAGCATCTAGCAGGATGAGGGCAGCTGATACCTGGGAATGTCACCACCTGGAGGTTCTCCTCCACGTCAATCAAGGCATCTCCTCAGGCGCATGAGCCTTGCACTGCCCAGCTGCTGAGGACCACTCTACAATGATGCAGCAGACATCTAAAAGATGATTTGATATGCACTTCTGTCTTGCAAATATTGTTGACTAATTTTAAATAAATTTACATTTAAATTATTACAGAAAAGATTTAGATTTATTGTTTATTGTTTTGTTTATAAAGATTTTGCACAGCTTTCAATGCTTCGTACTACTTTGGGATTGATTTCCTCATCATAGTGCTGTTTAGCTTTCGAGAGGTTGAAAGAATAATATAGAATATTTGATTAGACTGTTAACATTTCTACCTCAAATTCTGTTGCAAGAAAACAATTGTGTAATTTATAAAACTATGCACTACTTCATGATTGTCTCCCTCAATGCTGAGTTATCTATTCTGGCTCACCACCCTTGTTACGTCTTGCGTGTTGCTGTTATATACAACAAGATGTAGATTTCTCCGCATGTGTCTGCAGATATTAAAACCGATCACTTTGCAGTAGTTTAGTCCTGTTGAGTCATCCTGATGAGGATTTACTGCATTTTTCTGCTCATCTACATTAACACTAATGTTTTTTGTCTGATTGTTATCGCATCAAATAAATGTTCAATTGTTGGTTTCAATCTTTTGTAGCGCCACAATGTAGGGGAGCAAGTGGCGTTGTGGTATTGTCACTTAACTAATAATCCAGAGACCTGAGTAATGCTCTGGGTACCTGGGTTCGAATCCCACCGTGGCAGATGGTGGAATTTGAATTCAGTAAAAATCTGGAATTAAAAGTCTAATGATGACAATGAAACCATTGCCGATTCTTGTAAAAAAAAAAAACATCTGGTTCACTAATATCCTTCAGGGAAGGCAATCTGTCATTGTTACCTGGTCGGGCCTACATGTGACTCCAGACCCACAGCAATGTGGTTGAATCTCAAGTGCCCTCCGGGATGGACAATAAATGCTGGTCTGGCAAGCAAAGCCCATATCCCAAGAAAAAAATTAATGGTTGCAGACTTCCTGATTTCTGCTGCGCTGGCCACTTGTCTGGCAAGTCACCACCCATGTGTCTTCGGGTCAATGTGACGATACAGGTGAATGCTTATTGCAGATTGAATGTTGTGGGGTGTGGCAAACCCTTGTCACCTTATCTGGGGCATATTTTAGGATAACCGCCTGCCGATATACACTAGAAGATTGCTTTCTGCTCTTAATGGTGATTTGCATTCTTGCCAGGTTGCCACATGTGCATGATTGCACCTTTCCTTAATTAAGTAATTAAATAATTGTTGATGCAAAATGGTCTCATCAGCTATAGTTTCAGTGGACAACCCTGACTTTTAGGATCTACCTATTTGTTTTACCAGCTGGATCAGTCATGGATGGTAGAGTGGCGAAGGACAAAGTCATTGTGACATTGCGACAAAGACATATCCTGATGCACTTTGTTACCTTAAAAAAAATTTTTTTTTTAGAGTATCCAATTCAGTTTTTTTTCCAATTAAGGAGGAATTTAGAGTGACCAATCCACCTGCCCTGCACATCTTTTGGGTTGTGGGGGCGAAACCCACGCAAACACGGAGAGAATGTGCAAACTCCACAAGGACAGTGACCCAGAGCCGTGATCGAACCTGGGACCTCGGCGCCGTGAGGCAACCGTGCTAACCACTTGCGCTGCACTTTGTTATCCTTTCAGGATCTAAGTTGGGCATTGCCACGAATTAGCATGCTGAAAGAGTATTATTAACCCTTCTTGTTGATGAAAGTGATGCATCTCTCAAATGGAGCCTTTCACAAAACCAGTCCTATCGAGGACAAACCTGCCCCCTGAGGAAGCCAGCTTTTGGAAATGGATCTATACTTTTGCTGTTTAGGAAATATGGTAATTAATGAAGTCCGATGAGCTGCAGACAATGGCAGCTATCACCTGTTAAATGTAGTTCCTCACAGTTCCTTGGCTGATTTTCCCCAGGGCCTGAGATATGAAGCACAGTCATTGTGATTGTCCTCATCATCATTGCCTCTGACAGTGCCCGACAGAAGGTGAACTGCAGCTCCAGGTATTCCAGAAAGGATTTCCGAGTCAGCCAGTTAAATTACTTGTTGAAGTGTAGTCTACGCATGCACAGATCTTTCAACAGAACGTTGAATGAGAGGGTGGGTCGCAAGATCAGTTCAGTCTCTAGTTTCTCCCTCTGCTTCTCCTCCAGATAACCCACAATGAGAAAGAAGGGGGGATGTGCCACGGATTGGCCTTTTCAAAGCTCCTAATGCAGAGAAAGAGATGGAGGTCCTAATAGCAATTGCCTTGAAACACCTATCCGATCCAAGATGGTAGAACTAGCCGGTCAAAACTTGGGGGGGGGGAGGGGAGAGAGAGGGGGGGGGGGGGGGGGGGGGGGGAAGAGAGAGAAACTGAGCAATTCCAAGATGGCTATGGCGAAGTCAGGTCGATCTCCTGGATGGATGATAAAAGAAGGGAAATATTCACATCAGTCTATGTCACCCATACTGCTATTCTCTGGACTAAGTGGCTATGGCCAAATAATGGGACAAGTCCAGTAAATTAGCGATCAGCTAATGGTGGGGGGCTGAGCAGCAAGAACCAGCTTACCAGTTTAGCTGAGTCCACCAGGGGCGATGCACATGTCCCAATAAATAATGGTAAAGCATGAGAAATGGCACAACTCCGTTATTCCAGAATTTTCTGGAATCTGGTGTATAAATGAAAGCACACACTGTTAATGTGTTATTAATATGCCACAGGTTTGTAACATTTTTGCCTCAACCTTTGTTCAAAGATTAGTCACAGCCAATCTTTTACTACTCTTTACTGTTATGTATTTCCAGCAGGTAGCGTTTTTTTGTTTCCAATATGCAGAATTGGCATTTAAGCCATCCAGAAAAACATCAGTGGGCATTAATTCAAAGTTCTGAACAGTTGTTAAGCGGAGGTTTTTGGGTTTGCACTGCCATTTGTTAAATCCCCAGGACTCATGAAAAATGTGCTGTTCTTTTAAGAGCTCAGCAAAAAGTTAATATTTTTTTTACAAATG
Organism: Scyliorhinus torazame; assembly: GCF_047496885.1. Lineage (NCBI taxonomy): Eukaryota > Metazoa > Chordata > Chondrichthyes > Carcharhiniformes > Scyliorhinidae > Scyliorhinus > Scyliorhinus torazame. Next base: position 137,476,675 of record NC_092725.1, read on the forward strand.
AGTGAAGAGGCCCAGAAGAAGCTGGGTGTTGTGTATCATTTCCTCCTTGTGAATTCTATTTAGCTGATGCAGAGAACAGATGTAACTAGTCATTGCTGAGTTCCTTCCACATGGAGCACAATTGCAGTTCAGTAGTTAAAGATGCATTGTGACCTTCATGGTCCCCATTACTTGAGTGGAGAAGCCCCGTTGGGGTGGCATAGTGGTTAGCACTGCTATCTCACAGCACCACGGACCTGGGTTCGATTCCCACCTTGAGCCACTGTCTGTGCGGAGTCTGCACCTTCTCCCAGAGTCTGTGGGTTTTCTCCGGGTGCGCCGGTTTCCTTCCACAGTCCAAAGATGTGCAGGTTAGATCGACTGGCCATGCAAAAAAATTGCCCCTCATGATGTGCAGGTTACGGAGATAGGATGGGGGAGTGAGCCTAGGTATGGTACTCTTTCGTCAGGTTGGTGCAGACTTGATGGGCTGAATGGCCTCTTACTGTATTGTTGGGGATTCTGTGCAGAAGTAAACAACACTGTTTTTCAAACTTTTTAATTCTCATTTGGTACCTTTTCAGAAACAAGCTTACTCTTACTTTGTAAATGAAATCAATTTTCCTGATGAATGATAAATTATGTGGAATGTTTAAACTGTTGGGGGATGGGTGGGGCGGAGTTTACTGTTTCAATAAAAGTTGTGAACTATATCCAAGAATTGAGGGAGAACTAATCGAGCTAGCCTTTCAGTAGCACTATTGAATCAGCCCTCCAGTGCCGCAAACTTTATTCTTCTAATTTAGCGACAGAGCAGAAAACCAATGAAAGGGAAGAAGAATTTCAGGCTACTTAACCATAATTAAAAAATTAAATACAAAATACTTAATTTTCAGTGATTGTGAAGGAATCCAGCTGTTTACTTACAATGTAAGCAAATTGTACGAGTAGCAGGGGTTTTGGCAGAACTTGCTTAATTAATTTTTTTGTTGTCTTTTTAAAATTTAGAGTACCCAATTCATTTTTTCCAATTAAGGGGCAATTTAGCGTGGCCAATCCACCTATCCTGCAAATCTTTTGGGTTGTGGGGGTGAAACCCACACCAACACGGGGAGGATGTGTAAACTCCATGCGGACAGTGACCCAGAGCCAGGACCGAACCTGGGACCTCGGCACTGTGAGGCGGCAGTGCTAATCACTGTACCACTGTGCTGCCTGAGATTGTTTCATTAATGACCAGAATCCCACTGAAGCACATTCTTCGGGCAGCTTCATTTTGGTTTGCTTATATTTTGCATATTTGATAGTGCAATTAAAATTCTATTGTTTTTAAACTAGCCGGTCATGTATAAGTATAGATAAACACACTTAACATGGACAGCACGGTAGCATAGTGGTTGGCACAGTTGCTTCACAGCTCCAGGGTCCCAGGTTCGATTCCCGGCTGGGTCACTGTCTGTGCGGAGTCCGCACGTTCTCCCTGTGTCTGCGTGGGTTTCCTCCGGGTGGCCCGGTTTCCTCCCACAGTCCAAAGATGTGCGGGCAAGGTAGATTGGCCATGCTAAATTGCCCTTGGTGTCCAAAAAAAATGTTACGTGAGGGTTACTGGGTTACAGAGATGGGGTAGATACGTGGGCTTTAGTGGGGTGCTCTTTGTAAGGGCCATTGCAGACTCGATTGGCTAAGTGGCCTCCTTCTGCACTGTAAATTCTATGATTCTATGAAGGGTGGTGACACTGTGCCCTCCCCTACCAGGTTAAGGAGGTGGTTTGTCACTGACCCCAAAGGACATTATCTAATCCCAGCCACTATCATGGCTGGCTGGTTAAGTATGTGTCCAGTATCTTTAAACAATTTTAGATGTTTACAAGCATCTTTTTCGGATTCCCTTTTGAACCCATACATTTCATTTCATTCCAGGTGCAATACCGAAAGTGAATGGTACCAAATACATGAAAATATTATCAAGAAGCTAAACGCACGGTACAATCTGACAAGTTCAAATGCTGGTGAGTGGAACATTGTTAATGTTTTGTGTCTCGCTCAGGTTTTTCCATCCCTTTCTTTAGGAATACATAACGTGACATGCTAAATGCCCATACCATTGGGAGCATTCCCAATAGAGCTAGATGGCATAAGCAGAACAGAGATACACTCCGGGTCCACGTCTAAACCTGCATAGAAACTGTAGAAGACAAAATAATTTTGTTTTGCAATACTCCGGATGTAACCACCAACTTTCAGATTTAGTTCCAGAACAAAATGTTATAAAGTAGTAATTCCACAGTATTGCTCCATCAAAATACATCAAGTGACTGTACTTGGTGCAAGTAAGTATACAGCTCTTATGCAAATAAGCTCTCACTCAGTAGCTTTCAAAAGAAAATACACATTACCTCTCAGTTGGACTGAACAGCACCTTCCAAACCTACACGCTTCAATAGTAAATAATAATCATTCTTGTCACAAGCAGGCTTATAGTAACATTGCAATGAAGTTACTGTGAAAATCCCCTAGTCTCCACACCCTGGCGCCTGTTCGGGTACACGGGGAGAATTCAGAATGTCCAATTCACCTAACAAGCATGTCTTTCGGGACTTGTGGGAGGAAACCGGAGCATCCGGAGGAAACCCACGCAGACACGGGGAGAACGTGCAGACTCTGCGCAGACGATGACCCAAGCCGGGAATTGAACCCGAGTTCTAGTGCTGTGGAGCAGCAGTGCTAACCACTGTGCTACCGTGATGGTCTAGAAGGTCAAGGGCAGCAAATGCATGAGAGCAGCACCACCTGCAGGTTCCCCTCGCCATCTGATTTGGAGCGACATCCATTGTTCCTTAAGTGTCGTTGGGTCAAAATCCCAGAACCCCCCTCCCTGACGGCGCTGAGGATGTACCTACATCACATGGACTGCATTGTTTAGGGATGGTGGCTCCTTTGTGGGAGGGGGGGGGGGGGGCTTGAATACTGAACTTTTCAGCAATGTCCACATCCAAAAAATAAATAATAATTATGAAGGATAGGTGTTATTGATCTCAGAACCGAGCTGATAGAGTGGAATCTTCCTGCTGCATAAAATATTTGTATGAACTAATTTGGGACAGTCTCAACCCAGTTACTCATGGGTTTGGATTGACCCAAAAAATCTGTGCTCACCCCCCCCCCCCCCCCCCCCCCCCCAACCACCAGTACTGCAAAAGGAGATACTCTCCTCACATTAGGGGTATATTTCACTTACACACAAGAGTCGAAGCAACGTTATTTTTCAGTTGCTATTTTTAATTGGGATCGCTTGATGTCGAGACTGGTTCCGTAATTTAGAAAATCGCAAAGAGCGAGTTATGTTCTTGAGCTAATTGATCAGAAAACGCAACAAAGGATACATTTTTCTGAGGTTATTCTGTGACATGAGCAAAATAAAGATATTTAGTTGGTAAAAGGAGACATTTTATGTTGAATGTTTTTTTTTCTTTTTATAAATTTAGAGTACCCAATTCATTCTTTCCAATTATGGGGCAATTTAGTGTGGCCAATCCACCTAACCTGCACTTTTTTGGGTTAGCTCAGCACACCATCGAGGGCCGAAGGGCCTGTTCTGTGCTGTACTGTTCTCTGTTCCATGTTCCACACGGACAGTGACCCAGAGCCGGGATCGAATCTAGGACCTCGGCGCCGTGAGGCTGCAGTGCTAACCACTTGCGCCACCGTGTTGCCCTTGTGTTGAATGTTGAAGAACAAATGGGATTAGCACAGGGGGAAGGGAGGAACGGCGGCATCAACTCCCTCCTGCACTGTATTAAAAAATGGCTGGGGATTTGTTGGAGTGTGTAATTAACAAGTGAATGCCGGACTCAATTCTGTTCTGCTTCTTGGTATAAATTCCGTATTCAGCAATTGGCACGTTTGGCTATCTGTTATAGTTCAGTAATTAAAAACAAGCGATTTACTTTGTGTTTAGAGTTTAACATCTATGAAATGGTAACATGGTGTATTTGGTATTGACAATATAAAGCAGCAGAAACAGAACGCACAAAGGGTTCCATGGTAACAATTTAGAAAACTGTCACTTGTTCTCAAAAGGGAAGGGATCTGCCCAGTGTTGTGCTTTCAGCAATGATGATGCCCCTGCTTCGTTCCTTTTGGAAAGAACATAAAACTGTTTTGAACAAACAAAAAACCCTCCACTGGTGATGGAATGTTTATAATGATGATAAATTATGGCGATTGGTCTTTATTGGGCCTTGCTCTTTTAATAATGTAGCCTCTACTCCTTTTATGCGCACAGAATTAAAATTCAAAATTTTCTGAATATTTCAATTTTTCAGTCAACACATTTCAGGTTTTACGATGTTTACAATTTGAAGCTGAATCTTTTGTCGTAAAATCATAGAATGACGCTGGGCAGAAGGAGACTGTTCGGTCCATGTCTGTGATGGCTCATTGAGCTTTTTGATGAGTCTCGCACCCTTGCACTTTTCCCTAGCCCAGCATTTTTCAGTTTCAGGTCTTTATCCAACTCCCTTTTGAGAGTTGTTATTGAACGTGCTTCCACCACCCTTTTGGGCAGTGCATTCCAGATCCTGACTTAAATAAAAATTCTCAAGTTGCCTTTGTTTTGCTTTATTGATCACTTTAAAATCTGTCCTCTGATATCTGCCTGTTCTGCGACTGGAAATACATTCACTTATTTACTCTATCAAAACCCTTCAAGAATATTTTCTCCATCAAACCTTCTCTTCTTTTTCTTTGCTGTACGAGAACAACAGCAGTTGCTCTGGACCCTCCACACTAACATCCTGGGGGAGGCTCGGAATCCTGCAGTGAGTAATTCCCCTCCTGACTCCTCAAAATCAGGAGTGTGTTTGAATACTTCCCAACTTGCCTGGATGAGCGCAACTCCAACAACATCGAGAAGCTCAACGCCATCCAGGACAAAGCATCACCGCTTGATTGGGGTCCCATCCACAAACATTCACTCCCTCCACCGCCGACGCACAGTGGCAGCCCTATGTACCATCTACAAGATGCATTGCAGCAACCACCGAGGTTCGTTCGACAGCAGCTTCCAAACACAGGACTACTCCCCTCAAGAAGGGCAAGGACTGCAGACACATGGAAATACGATCACCAGGAAGCGCCCTTCCAAACCACTCACCACCCCAACACTGAAATATATCGCCATTCCGTCACTGCCGCTGGGTCAAAATCCTGGAACTCCCGCCCCGAACAGCACTGTGGATGTACCTATACCTCAGGGACTGCAGCTGTGCAAGAAGGCAACTCACTACCACCTTCTGAAGGGTAACTAGAGATGGGCAATAAATGCTGCCCTAACCAGCGACACCCACATTCCGTAAATGAAACAAAAATAGACTTTCGATGGCCAAGGGAGCGGATTGTTATGGGGGACTGACCAGAATGGGGAGTTGAGGCCACATTCAGATCTTATTGAATGGCCTGTTCCTGCCTTCTAATAATTGTGGACTTAGATTTGAGAGTAACTTAAAAACTTTGTAGGTATTCTGTGGCCCTCTTGAATTATACTATGTTCCCACATAATAATGTTTGGCTTATACTTCAGAACATGAATGTGTACACTTTTGTTTCAATGCCCCCCAATTTCAACTCTTCCCTAGCTCCGCAAAAACCTTGCGTTACATTGTGATCATTGGACGCCGATTTTCTGAAATACTAACTGAGCTGTCTTCTTCACCTACTTCCTCCTTATTAAAACTTTTTCATAATTGTCTCGCCTGACAGGGTCCCATACTGCCAGCCTTGCCTAGCTGTGCTGGCTATGGTGCCTTAGTAAATAGTCTTTTATGCTTTTGTTTTTAAACCCCTTTATGACCTCGCCTGGCTCAATCGCCACCATCCCCTCCAGCTACATGTCCATGCTTGAGCTCCATCCTCCCCAGACCAGGCTGGCTCCCTGCGTGAAAAATCAATTGTCCAGACTTGAATGGGAATTGGAACAGGTCCAAATTGAGCTACTCCCAGTCAGTCTTCAGCGTTTTCAGCGTCGCAATTTGCAGATGCTATTTCAGCAATTTTATGTTTTTCCTCTAAAGCTTGTTCCCTATGTCCCTCCATTTTGCTGCATCCTTCTCTACTTTCAGAAGTCTATCTGCAGCCTTTATCTTTAATGTCCTTTCTGCTCCGAATATGAATTCAATTCCTGTCTTAAAAAGTACTTTATGAATGTGAGGAATGCTGCAGGAAAAAAACCACTTCTATATTTTGTTGTCACAAAATGTAAATTTAATTTAACTCTTCTGAAGAGAGATGGTCACGCCAATGGTAAGCACCAAATGAAATTAAGCTCTAGGGGAAAGATACAGTTGATACTCCTTGAAGAAAAATTACACAAACTTCATCTTTATAGCAATACATTATCACAGCCATGCGAGATGATAAGACGGATTGTACACAAGGTACACCGGGCCCTGTACTAAAGCTATTCCCCACCCTGCACACAAATAATGTCGCTTTATAAGGCCTATAAATAAAAATTACACAACACAAACACCGCGCTAAAATTTTGAAACCAGGTCAAATTCTTTTCAAATAGTCCCAATCTGCTCTTTTCAATTTCTGGATGTGTGTCAAACCTGACAATATTTCTGTACCTCGTTGGAAATATAATCTTTCAGGTATTCATTTTCCATAAACTGTTTCATCGCATTTTTAAAAAAAAACTCCACTCACATTTGCATTGCTATACAATTATTATTTTTCTTTGATTTATCATAAATGAAGTATGGAAAGTCATTAATTGTTTTATGGTTTGATTTGCCATATGGTGAGGGAACAATTGCTGCTGTCCTCTGCTATTCTCCCTGTTGGTGACCAGCATGGAAGCTGCATTCCAGCTGAGCCCACTTCGTTCATTCCCGGAAGCTAAGCCATTGAACATTTGGCTTATTTGGCATCAATATCTTTTGGCATGAGGCAAGATGGAGCAACCCTGTGATTTTGGAGCTGACTTTACATTTCCTGTTTTGTACGTGCATATGGGTTTCTCATTGCATGAGTCGGCAGTATGTAACAATTTTGAGACCAGGAGTAGCTACAGTATGTCTTTAATATTATCCACTACTTTGAAGTGACATTTCAAGCACTACCGAAACGGTGAACATTTTGACCAGGATTTAGTGTGTGTACTGATTCTGTTTAACTGTGGCGATTGGGCCAATTCGGAAGACAGTTACAGTAACGGTAAACATGATGTGGCGAAGCCGGCGTTGGACTGGGGTGAGCACAGTAAGAAGTCTTACAACACCAGGTTAAAGTCCAACAGGTTTGTTTCGAATCGCTAGCTTTCGGAGCACTCACCTGAGGAAGGAGCAGTGCTCCGAAAGCTAGTGATTCGAAACAAACCTGTTGGACTTTAACCGGGTGTTGTAAGACAGTAATGGTAATGTCACTGTTCTGGTAATCCAGGCTAATACTGTGGGGAATGGGTTCAAGACCTACATGGTAGCTGGTGGAATTTGATTTCAATTAATAACTCTGGAATTGAAAGCTCGTTTCACTGATGGTGACCATGAAGCTATCACAGCTTGTTCTAAAAATCCATCTGGGTTACTACTGTCCTTTCGGGAAGGAAATCTGTGCTTATCTGGTCTGGCGTATATGTGACCTCCAGACCCACTGCCCTCTGAAATGGTTTAGCAAGTCACTGCGTTCAAGGGCAATTCAAGATGTGCAACAAATGCTGACTTTTGTTATGCATGCATTCCATGAAAGAGCAAAAAAAAAACTACAAATCATACATGAAGGCAAATCCTCCATTCTCATGCTTGTTAAAGTTGATGTGGTCCCGGCCTTGTATTTGGAGGGTCCAGGCTTCATTGCCACTCTTAGGAAGGAATAATACCAGTTCACTATAGATTTCATGCTTTGGTATTGGCATAGACATGTTTTTTTACTATCTGCATTACTGAGGAACATGGTGGTAGCACAGTGGTAATGTCGCTGGACTAGCAATCCAGTGGCCCTGGCTAATTCTCTGGCGACATGGGTTCAGTTCCCATTATGGCAGCTGGTGGAATGTCAATTCAATTAATAAGTTGTAGAAATGGTAACCATCACTCATATTCTTATTCAGTCCAGCATCCATGTGACTCCAGACCCACTGCAATGCAGTTGGCTCTTATCTGCCCTCTGAAATGGCCTGGCAAGCCATTCCGTGTATCAAACTGCTACAAAATCTAAAATGAATGGAACCGGAAGTTCCATATTAGAAGCAGCACTGTAGTTGTACCTACATCCCAGGAATGAATGAATAAATTGAATGCGATTTCAAACTGTCCAAATGGCTTGTACTAAATATGGAACCTATCTTGCCAATCCCAATAAAAAGGGTAGCCTCAATTACTCACTGCATCAAATCATAGTCTCCTTCTGCACTGTAGAGACTCTATGTCAGGCTGTTGCTTAACGAGTCTGTGAGTCAGCTCTCCCAACTTTGGCACAAGCCCCCAGAAGTTAGGAAGGAGGAATGTGGCTGAGTTTGCCATTGTCGTTTCTGGTGCCTGGTTCGATGCCGGGTGGTCCATTCTGTTTCATTCCTTTTTTGTGTTTTCGTAGCTGTTGAATACAGCTGAGTGGCTTGCTGGGCCATTTCCGAGGGCATTTAAGAGTTAAACCACATTTTTGTGCGTCTCGCGTCACATGTAGGCCACACCAGGTAAGGTTGGCAGATTTCCTTCTTTAAAGGACATTAGTGAACCACATGGGTTTTTACAACAATCGACAATCGTTTCATGGTCATCATTAGACTTTTCATTCCAGATATTTTATTGAGTTTAAATTCCATCACCTGCCATGGTGGGATTCGAACTTGGGTCCCAGATCATTAACCTGGGTCTCTAGTTTACTAATCTAGTGACAATGCAACTGTGCCATCATCTCCCCAAATACGAAATGCATATGGAACGTTCGTGAAGGACTGGAGAATAAAAGTAGAGAAGTAAGAAGCATTGTTGCAATTGCACAGGGTGTTGGTGAGACCACATCTGGAGTTTGTGTGCAGTTTTGGTCTCCTTATTTGAGGATGTGGTTGCATTGGAAGCATGTTAGAGGAAGTTAACCAGATTGAATCCGGGGATGAAGGGGTTGACCTATAAGGAGAGATTAACAGTTTGTTTATTTCTCGTTGAAGTTTATAAAATACTAAAAGGGATTGATAAAGTCAATGTAGACCAAATGATCCCCCTTGTGGGGCAATCTAGAATGAGAGGTCACAGGTATAGGTTGAGAGGCAGCAGATTTAAAACTGAGAAGAGGAGACACTACTTCTCGCAGAGGGTGGTGAATTTGTGGAGCTCGTTGTTCCATAGTGCGGTGGAGTCTGAATCATTAATGGGCAGCACGGTAGCATAGTGGTGAGCACAGTTATTTCACAGCTCCAGGGCCCTAGGTTTGATTCCCGGCTTGGGTCACTGTGCGGTGTCTGCACATTCTCCCCATGTGTGCGTGGGTTTCTTCCGGGTGCTCTGGTTTCCTCCCACAGTACAAAGATGTACAGGTTAGGTGGATTGGCCATTCTAATTTGCACTTAGTGTCCAAAAAGGGTAGGTGGGGTTACTGGGTTATGGGGTTAAAGGGGATAGGGTGGAGGCTTGCGTAGGGCGCTCTGTCCAAGGGCCCGTGCAGACTCGATGGGCTGAATGGCCTTCTGCACTGTAAATTCTATGATCCTATGATTAAATGGTTTGAAGAGGGAAATAGAGATTTTTTAAAAACGGGTTAAAGGGATATGGGGAACAGGTGGGGAAGTGGATTTGTGACCAGCTGGAGATCGGCCGTGATCTGAGTAAATGGCGAACCTGGCCAAGGGCTGTATTGCCTCCTTCTGATTCTAATTCCTATGTTAACAGCCGGCCCTGATTGGGACCGGCATGATTGGTAGTCCCGGTTGGGATTTGTGTGCTGTATGCTGCCTTTGGACATTTTCTTTTGGTTATAAATAAACCTCTGTTTGAATCACCTTCTTGGATCTGCTGAACTTTTACACTAACCACAAGGATCAGTGCTTGGGCGCCAGCTGTTCACAACATATATAAATAATTTGGATGTAGGGACCAAATATTCGCAGGTGACACAAAGCTAGGTGGGAATGCGTGTTGAGGAAGATGCACAGAATTAGTGAGTGGGAAAAAACATGGCACATAGAATATTATGTGTAAAAATGTGAGTTTGTCAACTTTGGTGGAAGGAACAATTGTGTAGAGCATTTCTTGTATGGTGAGTGATTAGTAAGTGTGGATGTACAAAGGGATCTGTGTGCCTTTGTCCATAAGTCTCTCGATGGCCTCCTTCTACACTATGGGGATTCTACGGCAAAGTAACATGCAAGTGCAGCAAACAGTTGGGAAGGTTAATGGTATAGTCGCCTTTATCACCGAGGATTTGAGCACAAGAATAGCAAAGTCTTGCTTCAATTGTACAGAACCTTGGTTAGATCACATCTGGCATACTGTGTGCAATTTTGGCCCCTTAATGTAGGAAGGAGATTATTGCCATAGAGGAAGTGCAACAAAGATTCACCAGACTTGTTCCCAGGATCGCGAGCCTGTAAAATGTTTCCCTTGGGAATCTGAAACAAAGGGACACATTATCAAAATAAGAGGGAAACCACTTGGGACTAAGATGAGGTGAATTTTCTTTATTCAGAGGGTTGTGCATCTTTCGAATTCTGTTGCTAACTTTCCGGTTGGTTCAATTGCTCTGTTTTATTACCTTTGCTCTCGAGTCGCCAGGTATCTTTATGATACCGCCACGAGGTTCAAGTCCAAGTGATGATCAATAACTCAGTACACCAATTAGTAAGATTCAAATCAAAGCACATTTATTATACACAGTAATCGCTACTCGTGCACAAATTCTATGTCTAAGCTACTTCTACAACTAACAGGCCTATACTTATCTTCGGACTGGCCCACCAGGTCAGGGGAACAAATGGCCTTTCGTTCGGGTTCTGAGTCTGCGGGATTCGAAGTTGGTTCGGATTGGTAGCTAGGAGCGCCTATCTCGTAGCGAGCGTTGAATTAAGACTTGCTCCTGTCGGCGATCACTGCACCGGTCACGGTCAATGTTGGTTCGTGTTGCTGGGTGACCCGGGCAGGACGAAGAGAGAGAGTGATTTGAACTTGGGGCTTAACTCTTATAGTCCCCAGGGGCTTCCCGCCTTTCGGGGCGGACCCTGTACCTGGTCCCAAGTGATTGGACTTTGTCCCAATTGCTTGGTTCGATTTCTCCAATACTGGGGCAGTTCCCTGATCGATGGGCGGTCTTGAGGTGTTCATTCACTTTCTTTGTGTTGGCTCCTGCTGGCGCCGGGGAGTCTGGCTTTGCTTTGTGTCCCAAATGTTACTCATTGTTCCCGGGGATTGCTCATCAGTATGTAGATGGCTGCTACATTGTTATGCTGATGGTCGCTGGTATCGATGTTGTCTGGCCTTTTGCAGAGTTAAATACACAGCATACCTGCACCTGCTGGTTTCTGTCTGGGTTGGCTGACTTTCCCATCAGCCTTTGCCGTTCGCCATTTTAAATCGGGAGTTGGCCAATTTAGGTGGCTACACTTCCCAACCCCAGAGGGCTTTGGAAGCTGAGTCATTGGGAATGTCTGGAGCAGAGATTGCCCAATGTCTAAATACCAATAACATAAAGGGGTATAGTGGGGATAGTGCGGGGGGGGAAAGTGGATAATCAACCCTGATCATATTGAATGGCGGAAAAGGCTCGATGGGCTGATTGACCCGCTCCTGCTCCTCTGATCCTGTTACTTTGAAGAAGAGTAGAGGAAGTGACCCCTGATGTCCCAGCCTCCATCAACATCACTGAAAACAGCTCATGTGAAGAATAGTCACATGAACTCGAAGCATTGACTCTGTTTTTCTCTCCCACCTGAGTTTTTCCAGCATTCTTTTGTATTTCAGATTTCCAGAATCTGCAGTATTTTTCCTTAAGCAGGTTTTCTGGTCATTATCACGATAGTGTTCCATTTACTGAAGACAAATTAGCTGCTGTATTTCCTACGTTACAGCAGTGACTACACTTTGAAAAGTACTTTAAAGTGCTTTGAGACTTCTAGTGGACGGTTAAAAAAAATAAAGTATTGACCTCTTTCATTCATTTCATCCTCTCTCTTCTCTTCCTTCATGTTTGGTATCCACTGCACCCCTTCCATTGCAAAGCACTGTGCAATGTTTTGTTGCTTGAAAAACCAAAGCACATTTGATATTGAAAACTTTAACCGCTGTTCCACATTCAAAAGCTGTCTGATGTGCTAGATATTTTCAACATCTTCAAATGAGTGGAAAGGCGAAATGCACAGAAGGAGGCACATTAAATTTGTGCTGATTCTTCACTGGAACCATTAAGCTAATTTATTAGTTGTTTCTCCATAGGTCTGTCTCCTCCTCTATGGTAAATTTTCATCTACTCTTTCCTTTAAAAATTTGCAGTGGTCCCTCTGAATTATTTCATGCGACAAAGCATTCCATGCTCAAACACCTCTCTGCCATTATAAACATCTTCTGATCTCTGCTTGCTCTTTAGTGACCATTTTAAATTAAATGAACCTTTTGTCATAGCCAGAGTCTTTCCCCTTGGGCTTCTCTGCTGCACAGAATAATGGAGCCAAAATATTTCACGCCATGGAAGGAGGACATTCCACCATTTATGCCTTGGAAATCAGAAGCACAAAGGCACTTGGGAGTCCGTGTTCAAGATTGTCTTAAGGTTAACGTGCAGGTTCAGTCGGCAGTTAAGGAGGCAAATGCAGTGTTCGCATTCATGTCGAGTGGGCTAGAATGCAAGACCAGGGATGTACTTTTGAGGCTGTAAAAGGCTCTGGTCAGACCCCATTTGGAGTATTGTGAGCAGTTTTGGGCCCTGTATCTAAGGAAGGATGTGCCGGCCTTGGAAAGGGTCCAGAGGAGGTTCACAAGAATGATCCCTGGAATGAAGAACTTGTCATATGAAGAACGGTTGAGGACTCTGGGTCTGTACTCGTTGGAGTTTAGAAGGATGAGGGGGAGTCTTATTGAAACAGGATACTGCGAGGGTGGATAGAGTGGATGTGGAGAGGATGTTTCCACTTGTCAGAAAAACTTAGAACCAGAGGACACCATCTCAGACTAAAGGGACGATCCTTTAAAACAGAGATGAGGAGGAATTTCTTCAGCCAGATGGTGGTGAATCTGTGGAACTCGTTGCTGCAGAAGGCTGTGGAGGCCAAATCACAATGTCTTTAAGACAGAGATCGATAAGTTCTTGATAATAAGGGGATCAGGGGTTATGGGGAGAAGGCAGGAGAATGGGGATGAGAAAATATCAGCCATGATTGAATGGCGGAGCAGACTCGATGGGTCGAATGGCCTAATTCTGCTCCTATGTCTTATGGTCTTATACCTTTGTTGGCTCCCTCTTAGACAGCTACCCATTTAGTCACCTTGCCCTGGACTCTCTGAATCCATCTTAACACTGTTTTCAGCCGCTTTTTGAAGTGGTTTATAATCATAGAATCTCTGCAATACAGAAGGAGGCCACTTGGCTCAGCTGAGCTTCACCGACACCCTGAAAGAGGGCCCTACGTAGTCCTATCCTCATAATCCCACCTAACCTGCACATCTTTGGAGTGTGGGAAGAAGCCATAGCACCCGGAAGAAATCCACCCAGATATTGGGAGGACATGCAAATTTCACAGAGACAGTCACCCAAGGCCGGAATTGAATCCAGATCTCTTGTGCTGTGAGACAACAGTGCTAACCACGGTGCCACCCATCATGATGTAAGCATTTTCTGTTACTCCTTTGAGTTCCTCAAATGCTGTGAAATGGAATATTTGTGTAATATATCTTGCTTATATTTTCACATTGTATCCTAGATTATCTAAATTCCGTCTGGCTTCTATTTTCTAATACCAATCTGCAGAATGAAGTGATGATTTACTTTCTTTGCTGTAATTTTCATCTAACCTGGGTAGTGTATGAAAGTGTGTATGCAAAAGGATATATTTTTAGTGACTCCTTGAGCTTCCATTGTTACAGGAACCTTAATATACGAGCAATATAATTGTTGCTGAAGCATTTAAAGTTTTGTTTCCAGGAAGGCATACTGCTTTATATTGTACTGTACTATTTTTGCATGTTTGGGGCTGTCTTGTGAGATACTAGCTGTTAATTACTTCAGAAAACCATTTGCACCTCTCACACTATGATGCTTCACCAGTGATGTATCTTCTGTAACATTAGGTTGCTGTGTTCGTGGAAGACTGGGTATTTGTGTCATAGATGCAAATTGGAATTGCACTAATTCCTTTAATTACTTCTGCAGAACTGCAAGATTCCTATTAAACTTGCAACAAAAGCTGGATACGCTAAAATGCAAAATAGGACGGCATGATCCAAAACTTCACAACTTAACATTGGCTGAACTGACATGGAAATAATTTGTCTTTTTAGTTTGTCATCTTTTCATTTTGTTCATTGCTGCTTGTTTCTTTTTGATCTGTTTGCCCAAGTTCTCCACGCCACGAGTGGGGGAATTGGTCCGAGGTAGGGTGCTCATTTGTCGGTGCCGACTGGATGCACTGTAGGTATTCAATGATACTATGATCTGAAGTGTAAGCACTTCTTTACTCTCCACAGTTTCTGTCGGATCTGCTGAGTTTCCAACTTTTTCTGTTGTATTTCAACTAAGGTTGGATAAGAAATGTGGCCTTGCCAAGGTCACCCACAGCTCGAGAGCAACTAATTAAACAAACTGGTTTTGAATGCTCTACATTTTGCAATCTGAAGATGCACGACAATGGAGAATCAGAGGATTTGAACAATCCGAACTGCCGTAGACATAGACGTACATAGACATAGAACATACAGTGCAGAAGGAGGCCATTCGGCCTATCGAGTCTGCACCAACCCACTTAAGCCCTCACTTCCACCCTATTCCCGTAACCCAATAACCCCTCCTAACCCTTTTAGACACTAACGACAATTTAGCATGGCCAATCCACCTAACGTGCATGTCTTTGGACTGTGGGAGGAAACCGGAGCACCCGCAGGAAACCCATGCAAACACTGGGAGAACGTGCAGACTCCACACAGACAGTGACCCAAGCCAGGAATCGAACCTGGGATCCTGGCGCTGTGAAGCAACAGTGATAGCCACTTGTGCTGCCCTCCCGCTGTATTTTGCTTCTCTGTCTGAATGGTGTGTGACCTGGCCGGGAACTTGGAGATGTTGGTGTTCCCAGAACATTGTTACTTTTGTTGTCTTGGCGAAAGAGATAACTGAGGCAGATGTATTGTAGATTCTTTCTCCAGTTCTCACCTAGCTTCTTGAGTTCTGCTTCAAAAATGCCGACAGTGTGATGCAGGTGGCTGCATGACCACAATGTTAATCTGTGCTCTGCTGTTTTCCACAGTGTCCACTGTATTGTTGTGGAGTGGAATTCCTCTTGCATTGTGAAGATTGTCGGGTCAGGTGTGTGCAATCTGCGGCATCTTTACTTTTGGGGAATCCTGCCACCCAGGGGAACCGAAAATGTCTTTCATTCTGTTGTCCCAGGGAAAATGGTGAAATTGTTTACCTCCTGGATATATTTCTAAACTTCCCAGGAATTGCAGCTTGATGGCAGCTTGTAAAGCTCCTTTGATATAAGTTTAGAGTTGTGGTGATTTTGACCGCCACTGACCATGTTGTTAGTTATAGTGGAGATTACCTGGAGAGGAGCTTCTGGAAAACAGCACACCTGCGTTAACATTGCTTACCTCTGATACAGTGGCAGTACATCGAGGGCGCTTGCATAAAACTGGATAAACTGCTCCTGCTCCTAGTTCTTATGTTCTTATGTTCTAAAGGCTAATCTCACCAGCCACTTCTCCAGCTAGCTCAATAATGGAATTCCAATGAAAATGCCCAGTTTATAAATTAGGAATTACGTGACTAATAATACCTCAGCCTTGGTTGAAGATCCAAATGATGATTCCCCCCCCCCCCCCCCCCCCAATTGAATAATTGCATGACAAATCTCCGATTGCAGTCACATTTCCAATGGGTAAAATGGCAGATTTCCTTTTAAGTGATAAACTGCTCACCTTGCAAGACCCAGTGTGGTGAAATTAATGGACACCACGTTCCAGAAAGAATTGTGGTAGTTTGCACACATTATTTCTCTCTCCTGCATTTTGCACAAATGTACGTGTCTGCTCTTTGGCTGGAGAACTTAGCATTGGCAACTTAGATCCACATGGTGAGGAGTTTTGCTGCCTCTTTCTTCCTTCAGTAACAGAGTGTTCCATTTAATTATAGTTCACAGTTCTGATCAGCTAGGCAAACACTAAAGGGCTTCTCAGCAATAAATCTGTGCATTTGATTAAAGTTTAAATAGATTTACAGAGATGCTGCAAAGTGCAATTCAGTGTAAATAAAGGGTGAAGCAGCAGAATGATTTACCAAACTTTTGCGCTTATTTTTGAGGCTTAAAATAAAAATCTTGCACTTGGAGTTGTTTGAAAGCAGAAGACTTCATAATTCTGAGTTGAAAACTGTCTTGATGCGAACATAATTTCTGATTAGCGTGCGGTAATATCAGATTTGTACCACTTGCTCCTTGTGTGTGTAACATTGGTGCCGACATGAGTCCATTCCTAGATCAGTATGCAATGCTTGGATCTGTGCTGTAATAATCAATCTTAAGTATTCTGAACCCTCATGTAATTCCCATTTAGCTATATGTTTTAGACTGTACCGGGCATCAACTGTTGTACCAAAATGTGTGCCAGCCCAGTTTGACAAAATCTTATCTAATGGCATGTTCTGCATTTGTGGAATAGGTACCCGAATATTTACAGGTGACAAATATGCAGAATTATAACCTGGAGTGTTGGAACCTGCATCGCATTAGTTTTAAAACTGTGTTTCACCTTTTTGCATTGGGAGTTGTTGCATCTCACGGAGGTATAATATACGTTTTGATCCCTACTAGCTATTGCAGTACCGCAAGCACTAGTTTCCTACTGAATCTTTCAATGTATGACTTAATTTTTTTGCCGTTATCTTATAGCTTGAAACCATCTTTTGATTTAGTGGAATGTTATGTGGACACTGTCAACAAAATCGCTCGACTTAATGAGCACTGATTACAGAATTTCTGAAGGGCATTTTCAATATAGTAAGGGCTTACGGTCATATCCAGAGTGCCATGTTTTTCATTCCAAATGTGAAGTGGAAATTATTGGAAAAACGTGATTTACCATTTTAATTTTCTTGCACGTACTTCGAGTTTTTGGGTGAACTTTGTGCTCACCTGGGGCAAATGACACATTGAGGGTAGTGCCCTTTGTCAGTATTATCTGTTCTTTGTGGATTTACAGCATGACATGGGTGACACGGTAGCACAATGATTAGCACTGTTGCTTCAGAGGGCCAGGGTCCCGGTTCAATTCCCACTTGGGTCACTGTCTGTGCGGAGTCTGCATGTTCTCCCTGTGTCAGCGTGGGTTTCCTCCGGGTGCTCCGGTTTCCTCCCACAAGTCCCGAAAGACTTACTTGTTAGGTGAATTGGACATTCTGAATTCTCCCTCCGTGTACCCGAACAGGCGCCGTAGTGTGGCGACCAGGGGATTTTCACAGTAACTTCATTGCAGTGTTAAAGTAAGCCGACTTGTGTATACTTCTGTCTGCCCCAACAATAAGCCTTAACTCTAGCATTTCCAAATTAAGACCCATGGGCCATTTGTGACTTGTAAATCAAAGGTCTGCTGTGCAGAGTTTGTTATATGGAAATTAATGGAAACATTGCTTTAAACTCTAAGCGACCAGTATCGTTGCACAGTGCATGTCTTAACAAAAAGCGATAAGCACTTGATCGAAGTGCAGCTTTTAGATGTACCACTCCTTAGTTCCATTACAAAGTAATCTTAACTGAGGAATAATCCTGTTGGGATGATTTGTTGTCCACAAAGACCACAGTGCAACCATGAAGTTCTGGGTTTCTTTTCCAACTGAACTCCTGTTTAATTGCAGAAGATTTTCTTTTCGAGGAGTGAGCCAATTTCGATAAAATGTCAACATGTTCTGTGTCTGTTCTTTGTTAAAGGTCTGTCGGTTGCACTGCAGCTGTTGCATGGAGATATTGATCAGATCCGGAGAGAGTACCCGGTATTGTTCACGAGAGGTGTGGCGATCAGCAGAAAATTGGGCTTCTCTGATATTATAATGCCAGGTGGGTTTTGAAAACAATAACGCTGAAGCAGTCCCAGGAAGTTTTCCATTTCATTTTCTGTCTCCGCAAGTCGGCTTGTGGATATCACAAGATCTTGGAGGTAATTTAGCTGCGTTTTAAAGCAGGACAGTGGTGTACTGGTGTTGTCACTGGACTAGTAATCCATAGACCCAAGGGAATGCTCTGGGGACCAGGGTTCGAATCCCACCAGGGCAGGTGATGGAATTTGAATTCAATAAAAATCTGGAATTCAAAGTCTAAAGATGACTGAAACCATCGTCAATTGTCACAAAAAAAACATCTGGTTCACTAATGTCCTTTAGGGAAGGAAATCTGTCATGCTAACCTGGTCTGGCCTACATGTGACTCCAGACCCACAGCAACGTGGTTGACTCTTATATGCCCTCTGGGATGGGCAATAGATGATGCCCCAGCCAGCGACGTCCACATCCCATGAACGAATAAAGAAAAATATATTTATTTGCTCTGGAGAATTTCATGCTATACAAAACATGACAAAAAAATCAATACAGAATTTGAAATTTTTTTACTTGAAGTATTACCTTTTTATTATTACTAGTTGGCTTCAAGATTTTGAAATACTTACATTATTATATATATATATATATATATATGTATACACTCAGGATATTCGGTGACAGTTGGAAGATTGTGCTTTCAGGACCCACTCCTGAAGAGACTTCACGCAAGCAACAGGTCAGGAGTGTGATAGAATACTCTCCACTTGCCTGGATGAGTGCAGCTTCACTTGAAAAGCTTGATACCATTCAGGACCGAGCAGCTTGTTCGATTGGCACACCTTCCACAAACATTCACTCCCTCCACCCCCGACAAACAGTGGCAGCCCTGTGTACCACCTCCAGATGCACTGCAGGAACTCGCCCATGCTCCTAAAGCAGCACCTTCCAAACCCACGACCGCTACCATCGAGAAGGATACGGTCAGCAGACACATGGGAACTCCTTCACCTGGAAGTTCCCCTCCCACGTCACTCACCATCCTGACCTGGAAATATATCATCGCTCCTTATTGTCGCTGGTTCAAAATCCTCGAACACCCTCCCTAACAGCATTATGGGTGTACCTATACCGCAGGGACGGCAGCGGTTCAAATAGGCACCTCATCATCGCCGCCTACTCCGGGATGGGCAATGAATGTTGAACTAGCCAGCAACACTCACATCCTGTAAATTAAAAAAATTAAGACTCCAGTGCAGCACTGAGCGAATGCTGCACTGTTAGATATCATATCCTTCAGATCTTCCCCCTCAAGTGGGTGCTCAAGATCCATGGCACGATTCAAAGAAGGGCAGGGCATTTTCCTTGGTGATCTGGTCATTATTTAGCCCTCGACCAATGTCCATTTAAAGTATAGATCATCGGGTGGTACGGTGGCGCAGTGGTTAGCACTGCTGCCTCATGGCACTGAGTACCCGGGATTGATCCCGGCCCCGGGTCACTGTCTGTGTGGAGCTTGCACATTCTCCCCGTGTCTGCGTGGGTCTCAGCCCCACAACCTAAAAATATGTGCAGGGTAAGTGGATTGGCCACACTAAATTGCCCCTTCGAAAAAAATAATTCGGTGCTCTAAATTTATATTAAAAAAAATAAATAAAACATCATCTAATCATTATTTGATTGAAGTTTGTGGATCCTTGCTGTGTGCAATTTGGCTGCCATGTTTCCCTACGTCACAACAGTAACTTCTGGTTGCGCGATATAGAGGAAGCCCACATGGAATTTTTCCTGATGATCCTTTTAAAGTTCTTAATGCACCACTATATTGTTATTTGCCACCGCGAAAATTAATTTAAACACTCTGGGAACAAAACAGTTTTTAAAAACTATGTCCAAGATTTTAAAACACAGGCTGGAAAATATCTAATGATAAAGATACTCCTGCCGAAATGGTTATAGCTAAGATGACGGCCAACTCACTCACACTCCTAACAATCAAAACTGAGTGAAATTCTGGTCATTGGGCTCGACAAAGTTTGGTTCTGGAGCTGAAAAATTAATTGGAAGAATCATTGGATCCTATTAGGTCCTCCCTTGACACCATTCTTTGAGATGTTCACTCTCTCACCAGCACTCTTACCAACATCAAGGCGGCCCTTTTAGACCACAGCAACAGGGTCAGGACACAGAGTCCACGCTGGCTGCAGAGATTAAGGAGAGCGTGTTGTTGCGGGGTAAAGTCAATGACCTGGGAAACTGGTCAAGGTGACAAAATCTGTACATTGCTGGTATACCAGAAGGGACTGAAGACCGAGCCCCAATACAGTTTACATCGGAGTTATTCAAAAAAGTGGAAGGAAAAACTAGACCAAGCCCACCGTACCCTTCAGCTGAAACATTGTCCTGTGACACCTCCCCCTCCCAAGAGTCATTGCAATCCAGTTCCATCGCTACAAAGACGAGGAGCGTGTTTTACGGTGGGCAAAGGAGCACTGCGATGTTACTTACCTGGGCCACTCAATCACGATCTGCCAAGACATGAATGTAGACCAGGGACGAGGCATGCAGCATTCAACAACATCAAGTCCGCACTGTACAAGTCAGGAATTAGCTTCGGCATGATTCATCCCAATGGAGAAGATCACTTTTTTGACACACTAGATGTGGTAGACTCTTCTTCAGCGGCACACACTACTTGAAGGGCTTACCAAATGATTTTATTTTTGGTTATCATGTTTTTGAATACCTGTAAATGCCACTTAATACATTCAAAATTTAAGGTCACGTTTGAATGTTTGTTTACACTAGAGCTCTTACTATGCGGTTAGAACAAGCACCTTTCCAATGGCATATCATATAACATAGCTCATTTGTTAGGATATGACCATTAACAAGGTTGGTTAGTCAACAGATGTCATTATTGGGTGAAAATATTCACAAGTTGACCTTTAAATGAGTAAAGAAGCAGTTTATTATATCAGAGGTCTGGGAGAAAGGCCTTGGACTCCGCAGTCTTAATCATCGCACTTTCTCGCTTGAGCTAGGGTTCACATGGGGTTAATATACAGATTCAAAAAGCGGAATTAGTTTGTAATCACATTTACATACAGACAATCATGTTTATTCGCCTCACAATTCATTGCATGCAACTAGTCACTTCTCCCTTATCTCAGTCCATGCCAAAAATGGTTATTAGTTCATAAACTAGAGGCCTCTTCCTGTTATTGCTGGCTTCTTAGTTTGTTGGAGGGAAAATTCTGTTTCACAACGTAAAGGCATTTCTCCCAGAGCTCTGATATAATAAACTGCTTCTTTACTCATTTAAAGGTCTGCTTGTGAATATTTTCACCCAACAATATGGCACTGCGAGCAGGGTCAGATATAACTTTGCAACATGGTTATGAATTTGGTATTTTTTGTAAAACACATTCGGTATACATTGTAAAACACAGAATTTTCCCTCCAACATCACCTACTGCTCGTCTTGTTTCCAATGGCGAGCTTGGGATTTGATTCATAGTTTTATTTAGTTAACGGTTTATTATCACACTTTGATTTTTGTACTTGTGTTTGGGAATGTGATGATTGATCTGGGGTTAGAGTGGGATGGGAGGGATTTCCTGCGTTGACAGCGATCAAAGCCCTTGTTGTATTGGCATTTTCATTATGTAATGGATCCTCTTACCTTAGCTTTATTTTCCATTCGATTTACAGATTATTTTATAAAGTCTTCAGATACGTATGACGAGCTCAAGCAGCCATAGTGGTACAGGGCTCTCGATCAGATTAGTCACATGGAATGTTCGGGGATTAAATGGCCCAGTAAAACATTCCCAAGTGTTTTCACATTTCAAAGGCCTCAACATTGATGTTTCATTTCTTCAAGAAACGCAGCTTCACGTTAAAGATCACACCAGATTACGTAAAGCAGTGTTTATCAAGCTTTTTTCCTGGAACCCACGCTGGCCGAACTTTGCGACCCACATTGGCTGACCTTCGTGACACACGCCATGTTCACTTAACTTTTTAATGTGAAAGGGCAGCCTACTTTGTCCTCAAGATTTCACTTGAGTCCAGTTCAAAGGAGCAGAGGGCAATGCTCATATTGGGTGCAGGCTTCAGCCAGTTCCCTTATGAAATAAAAAAATCCAACCTCGCATGTAAGTCATCGTAAATGCCAAAATCAACAAAATGCGTGTTTTACTCTCCACTGGATACTCCTGCGAGATACTGCACCAGAATGCTGACAGTCTTAAGGGCTTTTGGCGTGTTTTGAATGTGGTATTACAAGTAAGCTACAGCAGCGTAGCCTTTTAGTTTGGAGTTAGCTCTAAGTTAATAACTGACTCTGCGATCTGACCCGAAAATGAATTTTTCATACAAATTCTTTCAAATTTTGAAACGTCTCATTTGCCGTACCTTCCCTGTATGTAACACACATGGGTTTTGCATCCTGATTTACATTAGCACAATTGATAAAGCCATACCTCAAGAAATCATCTTTATACTGCTTTATTCCTGATTTCAGCTTCTTAATGGGCTGTTCATTGAGGCCCTGAAGCTCATACCAGTACTTCCTTGTCCTGCTGTGGATTCTCCTGAGCGCATCTCTCCAGCAAATTTAGCTGTGAAATCCTGGCCTGTGTCTCTGGCCCTCGTTTCCTTATTACAAAACAATCCATTTTCAATTCTTCTTAGTCCTGTGGCCTTGCTTGCTGGCAGATGCAAAATGGAGGAATCTCTCCTCTGTGATTTTGTGCCCAATGCACAGACATACAGGGCGCGTGACGTCAGTAAACGTGTCGGCCACATGACCTGCACTCTGTCGCCGCTTCTGGAGGGAAGGCTCCATCGTTTTTAAAAATAAAATTGGTCCTGAGAGAGCATGCTGACATCAGAAGGGGGCGGTCTATCCCGCTGGGCTCCAGGCCTGCGCACTGCTGGATTTGGGATTGAGGGGGCATTATTGAGAGCCGGCTGCGGCCAGCATTTTCAAAAGCTATTCGCGGCCGTTGGGTGCTTCTCCTACGACCGATCGCTCCGCGACCCTCCCAACTTCCCCGCATGACCCACCCGCAGGTCACAACCCTGATATAAAGCATAGGTTGGCCAGGTGTTTAATTCCAGCTTTAACAGCAGAGCGAAGGGGGCGGCAGTTTTGATTAACAAAAGGTGGACGTTATACAATAGTTAGTGACACACTTTTTCCAAACCTCTGTAGTTCTGGTGAACATGGATGCGTCTAACTGAGATGATACAAAAATACACTTCTACCTTCCCTTCCTAATCTAGACACCCACTATCTAATTTTCAGAGGGGATTTAAACTGTGTTATAGATCTAAAGCTGGATTGCTCAAGTCCACAGACGTTCATCCTCCAGCATTTCCAAGGTTCTTTTCCCCCTTTGACTAAAACGGGTTGTGTATTTTGTTGTGGGCCAGGGTTTAACAACTCCAAAGTATATCATGGAATCCACCTGACTTCCAACCTTTATGTTGAATTTGGCTAAGATGAGCACAAGTGGTGATATTCAA
Source organism: Scyliorhinus torazame (assembly GCF_047496885.1). Lineage (NCBI taxonomy): Eukaryota > Metazoa > Chordata > Chondrichthyes > Carcharhiniformes > Scyliorhinidae > Scyliorhinus > Scyliorhinus torazame. The sequence goes on from NC_092725.1 coordinate 137,500,408, forward strand.
CGGACTTCTTAGGCGCTTTCAATTAAAAAAACAAACTTTATTCTACGAATTTAGTTAACATTTGTATAAACACACACCGTAAGAATTTTTATCAGCTACAAACATAAAGACCCCACATAGCTACGATAATCTATGTATAACCCTTAATGATTTCCCCCTTAACTGTTCCAATTCAATAACAAAATCCAAGTTAAACCAGAAACCCCTTTTCAAAGGTGTGGCTCAGCACACAGCCCTCTCACTGGTTTAAGACGTGTTAGTGACAGTCTGTTCCCCTTTTGAAACAGCAGATTTTAATTCCTTCCAGAAAGCAATTGTCGCTTTTAGGTTACCAAGCAGTGTGGAAACAGCTTTTAAAATGAAGATAGAGCGACACTTCTTTCAACCGGTACAGTTCAAAACCAGTCCAAACTAAAGCGAAAGTAAAACAAACTCTCAGAGCCACAGCCCAGCTCCACCCATACAATGACATCACTGAAGCCATGTGATAAGCCAAAAACATTTCTTAAAGTGATACTCCCATGACCGGATTCTCCACCTGGTCACAAGGGACTTATCCTCCTGCCATATTCACCATGCTAACTCACACATCGACTGTATAATTGTTTGGGCAGAATTCTTCTCCCCAAAGCCTGAATGCAGGTTTTGGTTCCCGTTCTCATGTTTAAGTCCTTTCATGACAGTTAAAGCTGCCACATACTCTACCGTAGTTGGATCTGACCACTCGCCCCACTCCCTTGACCTAGCTCTTAAGTCCAATGCTGATGGTCAGCATCCATGGAGATTTGACACAACCATACTATCTGATGAGGAATTTTGTAAATCTATATCCATGAGTTTAGATACTTTTTATTAAAACAAACCCCGATACTTCATCCGAATGATTCTGGTATGAGAGGGTTGCCCCGTGCTGAGATATTGAGTGCATTGGGCTTATGTTGTCTGCAGTGATCGCACTGACACTTAAAAGATCCTTTGGGTCTTGACAGAGTGGATCTCAGAAGTTATTTTATGACTGGTACATGTAGAACTACGTGGCATAGTCTCAGGATAACAGGTCAATCATTTAAGATTGCTGAGCTGGTGCTTATTATATTCAAGGCTGAAATGGAGAGATTTTTGGAGTCTCGGCATATCGAGGAATTTGGGAGTTGGGCTGGAAAGTAGAATTGATGGCAAAGCCATGACCTAACTGAATGGCAGCACAGGTTCAAAAGGCTATATGACTTGTAGCTGCCTTTATTCTTATACCTCGCTGCCACTCTAACTTTGACCAACTGTATTAATATCTCCTTACGTGGCTCAGCATTAAATCTTTAATTGGTAACACTCGCAGGAAGCTCTTTGGCACGTTTCACTATGTTAAAAGCATTGCCTGAATGCAGGTTTTGGTTACCGTTCTCATGTTTAAGTCCTTTCATGATCTTGTCTCCTCCTAGGTGGGATTACTGGGATCGGTTGGAGGTGTGGAATTAAGTGGGGTGCTCTTTCCAAGGGCTGGTGCAGACTCGATGGGCCGAATGGTCTCCTCCTGCACTGTAAATGCTATGAATACCTCTAAAGTTCTCCCACTTTGCAACCATCTGCTCTCTTTTCCCAAATTCCGCACTCCTTCAAACCTGCACACTTTTCCCCATTTCCATTTGTTCCTTGTATTCCACTCTCTTGACGAGCATTTTGCCATCCCTCCTAATGTCGTCTTCAACGGCTCATTGTCTATTTTTCCTCGAGTGCATCGTGAAGTGCCTCGGCAAACTTTCGATATTTAAGTTGATATAAATGCAGGCTGCTGTTGAATATGTCAGCCAGGCAACAGTGGACTACTGAGGGAATTCAACATTGCTGGAAATGCTGTAGCCCGCATGAGAAAGTAAATCTAGGTTTTACTTGGTGAAAATGAAAGATCCCTTATCAGTAATTGAAGAGCATGAAGGTTCAACCCAGTTTTCTCACTAAAATGTTGCCCTCCGCCCACATCTCCGAAGGTAGATTTACTGTTCCTTTCATTTGTGGGATCTTAACTTGTTCTGTGCTGATTGGTTGCTGCGTGCATGACAGTGACTGCATTGCACTTCACAAAGTAATCTATTGTTAGTAAAACCTATTGGGATAACCTGAGGGTCTGGGAAGAGTTTAATTTCTGGTTTGCTCAAAAATGACTTCTTGCCTTGCGTATGACAGCAGTGACAGAATTCCATTTCAGGCCTTTAAGTGGGCAGCATGGTAGCATTGTGGTTAGCACAATTGCTTCACAGCTCCAGGGCCCCAGGTTCGATTCCGGCTTGGGTCACTATGTGCGGAGTCTGCACATCCTCCCCGTGTGTACGTGGGTTTCCTCCGGGTGCTCCAGTTTCGTCCCACAGTCCAAAGATGTGCAGTTTAGGTGGATTGGCCATGATAAATTGCCCTTAGTGTTGGGTGGGGTTACTGGGTTATGGTGTTGACCTTGGGTAGAGTGCTCTTTCCAAGAGCCGGTGCAGACTCGATGGGCCGAATGGCCTCCTTCTGCACTGTAAATGTAAATTTTGTGTTCAGCCTTCTTCTGACTTAATCTCCAGGAACCATTCAGGCGTGCACCAAAGTATGTCGCCCAATTTTATCACCAACTCTGTTTCCCGAATGACCACTTTAATGTTTTTATTTTGTCAGATAGCTAAGTTTAACCGAAATGATTTCTCTCAGCTAATGTTAATTCGAAAATTCTAGCGTAAAAACTATCTACTGGCGACCTAATTTTCCTTAAAGGAAGTAATTGCTTCTCCATCTGTGTCATGTTTCCAACCCATAGAGAGCCAAACATTGAATTTTACTGCAGAAGCTCCAGTGAAACATATATTTTTTTAAGTATGTTGGTTGAACTTTTATATAATAACAATAGATCTGTTAGAAGGAGGGGGGAAGGGAGGGCACAAAGTTCAAGTTACAAACAAATGCCCAATAAAAATTACAAATTAAAAACCTAAGCACTATAACTAAACCCCCTAACAGCTGACGGTGTCAGTGATCCTTAAAAAGGAAATAAAAGGTTACCTTCTGAGGTATAACTTAATTGAGGTGTATAAGACTATCTATCCCTCTCATCGAGTGGATGTTCAGCGACTTTTTCCTCGGGTGGATGTAGCTGTTACAAGGGGGCATAACTATAAGGTTCATGGTGGAAGTTATAGGAGGGATGTCAGAGGTAGGTTCTTTATTCAGAGAGTGGTTGGGGCGTGGAACGCACTCCCAGCTATGATAGTGGAGTCAGACACTTTAGGAATTTTCAAGCGGTTATTGGCTAGGCATATGGAGTGCACTAGAATGATTGGGAGTAGGTTGATTTGATCTTAGTTCGGCACAACATCGCGTTCTATGTTCTATAACTTCCCCCACCGACCTCCTGATGGTGTATTAAAATTTTTAGTGCGGGAATGCCATTAAATCACCCAACTAGGCAGAAGAACTGGGCTAAGTAATATTCACCTCTGGGCTCCCAATGAGGCAAAGGCGACAACATCCCCCCCACCCCCCCAGAGTGAAACCGCCAGTGAGTCCGAGACCCCAAATATGGCTACCACTGGACGTGGCTCGAGAACCACCCGAAGAATCTCCGACATAGTGTTGAAGAAGGAAACCCAGAACCTGGCAAGTTTGGGACAGGACCAAAACATGTGTGTGGTTAGCTGGGGCAAGCGAACAACGATCACGCTGGACCCCCTTGTTTGGGAAAAACACACTTATTTTTTTGCCCTGATTAAGTGTGACACGTGTAGTCACTGTCCGTATGGAGTTTGCACATTCTCCCCGTGTTTGTGTGGGTTTCACCCCCACAACCCAAAATTTGTGCAGGGCAGGTGGATTGGTCATGCTAAATTGCCCCTTAATTTAAAAACAAAAAGTGTGTCACGTGTAACACTTTGAATTGGATTAAACTCAGCCGGGCACAAGAGGACTTGGAGTTGATCCTGAAGCGGGCCCCACTCCCAGACCTATCAGTAAGCACAGGGCCCAGCTCCCTCTCCCATCTTGCCCTCACCCCATCCAATGGGACGGGATCCGAGGAGAGAATATAACCATATAGGTGAGATAGATCCTCGCCAGGTTGATCTAAGGCTATAACCTCCTTCAACAAGGAGGAGGGTGGGGCTGAAGGAAAAACCTTGTGGGAAAAGTCACAAATCTGAAAATAATGTAAGACGCTGGAATTGGGCAACTGAAATTTGTCAGCCAGCTCCCTAGAGCTGGCAAATCAGACCCCAAAATGCTCAAGTCCCATCTGTCTTCCAAGATTTAAATGAAGGGTCAAAAACAGAATATACGAAGAGGTGGTTGGTACAAAGTATGATGTCTTCATCTGTCCAAAGTTCTGCATTTTGCTCCGGTAAAATTTAATCAAATAAACCCCCCCGAACTTGTAAAAAAAAATGAATGACTAAAATAAAATTAAATGAATAAGATAAATGAATAAAACCCCCCCGACTTGTAAAACAAAAAGCTGCAACCGTTTAAAAAAAATAAAAAAGTGTCCGCACTGCTCATGCGTGCCAGATCATCGGTGCGCATGCGCATAGCTTTGCGCATGCGCCCCGATGATCTGGCACGCATGCGCAGTGCGGCCGCATTTTTTTTACATGTGTGCGGCCGTTTTGAAGGACGCTTGCAGCCGGCATTATTAACAGCTGGCTGTTGCACGCAGATTTGCGCGATCGGGAGCGCTGCGACAGACAGCTCCGCGACCCTCCCGACACCCGCCTGCGACCCAGCTGCGGGTCGCGCCCCCGAGTTTGACAATGCCTGAGCTAAACTGAGTAAGCTCTTCTACTGGGCCGGGGGGGGGGGGGGGGGGGGTTCACCGGAAAAGACTCACTCCCAACTGGAAAGTAAAACCATACCTAGTTTACAACGCCACATTAGTGTTCAATTATCATGCCCAACAACCACGATGAACAGAGAAAGAGAACAATAAATTGATGATCAACAGAAAAAGAAAGAGTATCAGCGAAGACTCAAATTTAACCAAGGTGTTGGGAGCACATCCAAACCCCAAACATGAAGAAACATAAAATATGAATTGCCCGTTCACAAGGCCATAAAGTAGATTAAACCGTGCACAATTTGAGCTTTCAAACGAAGGAGTCTGCATCTTCCGGCACATCAAAAAACCATCCAATCTGAATCTGACTCCATTTCTATACAAGATGCCTTTCACTCCTTTGAAGGCAGCTCTTTGTTTTGCCAGGCCCGCACTCAGATCTTGATACAGCATGATGGAGTGGCCCTCCCATTTGATATCTCTCTGCTCCCTAGACCAGCGAAGGACCTGTTCCTTTTCCTTGAAGCTACAAAATCGTCCAATAACCGCACAAGGTGAATCGCTAGATCGAGACTTTGGTCGCAGGCAGCTGTGGGTCTGGTCTAATTCTGCGGGGTATGTGAACGCACCCTCATCCACCATCTTGCAAAACATGCCCGAAACATATTCAGTAGGGGTGCGGTCTTCCTCCCCCTTTGCCAATCCCACAATGCAAATGTTCTGCCTCCTGTATTTTGTAGGTCACTCAATTTAAACTTCAAATACTTATTACATTCGACCACCCAAGTAAGATTGGCCTCTAGAGAGGTGATCCGATCACTGTGGTTTGTTAATGCCTCCTCAATGCCTTTAATTGTGGCTCCATGCGCCTCGACTTCTTATTCGTGCATTCTCAGACGAAACGAATGAGGGTCAAGGCCTCTTCAATCGATCTTTTAAGATGTGCAGCCGAACTTTGACGGTGTGCGCTTACCAAAATTCTAATGAGATCCTCGGCCGTTCGTGGAATGCTGTCTTCACATTGAGGGTATCCGCCACCATGTTGTGAGACCTGCCCCCCCGAGTTTAATGGGGTAGATTTTGAACAGATCTTGGAACTCAAAACTGACCTGAAGATAACATGTTGCAAACAGGATGTTTATTCATTCATTCGTTCATCATGAGATAACAAATTTCACCAGTAGAGGGCAGCGAGCTCTCGTTATCACAACAACTGCGTGGGTGGTTTTACATGAATACAGAATTGAGATACGCTTTGTGTGTGGGAGTGCATTGAATCTACTTCTCCCTTTGGTAATGATATCCTTATACTTTTTGCATTGTAACAAAGAGGATTAAATTAAATAGTCAGAGAAGACTCGTTCATTCAAAGCTTAATGGGTAAATAAACCAAATCTTTGATATAGGGAGAGCAGGCTTTGTACCGAGTAAATGATTTCATTGGAGACTGCACCAATGCTGCTGCAGTGCACGTCAGCACGCCCCAAGTTTGGGAGTGTGATAAATCAGCAGGGATCTCGCTCCTGATTGCAGTCAAGTGAATCCGAATAGAAAATTGTCAAGTGAGGAACGCGAAAGTCAAAGTCGGGATTGCTTTTCAGAATACAAGGGGGATTGCTCACGTTGGCCTGGTTTTGGTCCAACAGGGAAGAAGCATTCCATTATTTAATTCTCAGAATTACGGGGAAGTAAATAAGTGATGTGATGCTGTTAATGAAAAGACACTGAAGGGTGCAGATGGGGATAGAGACCCAGGGAATCAAATGCAAGTAAAAGGCCAATGGGGAAATTGGGATTTTATTAGTATAAGTATAGAGTACAAGGACGAAGTAGTGATTAAGAATTGATACATGATATTAATTTTGTCGCAGTTAAAATATTGCATGCAGTGTTGGACACACCGTTACAGAAAGTACATTGAAGCCTTTGAGAGCGTTCAGCAATGAGGTGCCAACCTGGTGAAGCTCCAACACAGGACTCCTTGTGTGCCAAACAGCATAAGCAGCAAGTAATAGACCGAGCAAAGAGAGTCCACCACAAACTCATCAGACCTAAGCTCTGCAGTCTTGCCACATCCAGCCGTGATGGTGGTGGACAATTAAACAACTCACTGGGGGGAGGAGGCAGTACAAATAACCCCATCCTCAATGCCTGTAGAGACTTAATTACCTGCAAAGACTCGCATTCAAAGTATCGTCTTGCATCATTGACTTTGTCCATATATGTGTTTCTGGAACCCACCCCTTCATTCACCTGAGGAAGGAGCTGCGCTCCAAAACCTAGTAACTCGACACAAACCTGTTGGACTTTAACCGGGTGTTGTAACACTTCTTACTGTGCCCACCCCAGTCCAACGGTGGCATCCCCCCATCCTCCTCAATGATGGAAGAGCCCAGCACATGTGTGCAAAAGACTAGGCTGAGGCACTCGCAACAATCTTCAGCCAGAAGTGCCGAGTGGATGATCCATCTCGGTCTCCTCCGGAGGTCCCCAGAATCACAGATGTCCGTCTTCAGCCAATACGATTCATTCCACTTGATATCAAGAAACGGCTGAAGGCACTGATACTGCAAATGCTGTGGGCTCTGGCAATATTCCAGCAATAGTACTGAAGACTTGTGCTCCTGAACTTGCTGCACCCCTAGCCAAGCTGTTCCAGTATGGCTACAACACTGGTATCTACTCAGCAATGTGGAAAATTGCCCAGGTGAGTCCTGTACACAAGAAACAGGACAAATCCAACCCAGCCAATTACCACCCTATAGGTCTACTCTTCATCATCAGCAAAGTGAAGGAAGGAATCGTCAACATTGCTATCAAATGGCACTTGCACAGCAATAACCTGCTCATGGATGCTCAGTTTGGGTTCTGCCAGGGTCACTCAGCTCCTGACCTCATTACAGCCTTGGTTCGAACATGGACAAAAGAGCTGAATGCTACAGGTGAAAGAATCTAACCATCTCCCCATGACATTCAATGGCATTACCATAACTGAATCCCCCACAATCAACACTCTGGAGGTTACCATTGATCAGAAACTGAACTGGATTAGCTAGATTAATACCGTGGTTTCAGAGCAGGTCAAAGGCTAGGAATACTACGGCGAGTAACTTGCCTCCTGACCCCCCCCCCCCCCCCCCCCCCCCCCCCCCCCAAAAGCCTGTCCACCATCTACAAGGCAGAGTCAGGAGTATAATGGAATACTCTCCCCTTGCCTGGATGAGTGCAGCTCCAACACTCAAGGAGCTCTACATCATCCAGGCCAAACCACCCGCTAGTTGCTACGCCTTCCATAAACATTGAAACTTTCCACCACCGACAAACAGTGGCAGCCGTGTGTACCATCTCCAAGATGCACTGCAGGAACTCGCCAAGGTTCCTTGGACAGCACCTTCCAAACCCACAGCCATTACCACTTAGAATAACAAGAGCAGCAGATACCTGGGAACCACTTTACCTGAAGGTTTCTCACCACCCCCACTTGGAAATATATCGGCATTCCTTCACTGTCGCTGGGGCAAAATTTTAGAACTCCCTCGCTAACAGCACTGTGGGTGTACCTGCACCTCTGGGACTGCAGCGGTTCAAGAAGCAACTCGCCACCACCTTCTGAAGGGCAACTAGGGATGGACAATAAATGCTGGCCTAACCAGCGACACCACATCCCGTAAATTTAATTTTTAAAATAGGATTGTGCTAAAGATGGGAATTTGCAGGTTCGAAGAGAGCCGTCAAATATTGGGACTATTTTCACTGAATCACGGGAGACTAAAAGCAGATTTGATAGTGGTTGAGTTTTGATGGGAATGAGCAACGAAATACTGTTTCCGAGAGGAAGCACTGATACAGGAACATCAATTCAAACCTGATCGTGGGGAGAGTTTAGGAGAAATTTCTGCATACAACCATTGTAGCATGAAATGCTTTCACATGTGGAATGGTGAGATCAAGAGGATGACTTTAGTTCTGGGAAAATTGGATAAACATTTGAAGCTGACAGAGGTACACGGCATTGGGGGAACACAGTTCTGTGAACTGGTTTGGATTGCTCCGCGACAACATGGAATGATCTCCCTCCATCTTCTCTGTAAACCTGTATGGTTTTAGATAATGGAATGTCCAATACTTAATAAAATGTATCTCTTAATTTTTGCATACTTTGTCTTCTTCACCCAGGCGACATCAGAAATGATTTGTATGTGACGCTGGAGAAAGGGGAATACGAGAAAGGAGGCAAGAGTGTGGCCAGGAATGTGGATGTTACCATGTATGTTTTAGATAGCGAGGGGCAGGTTCTAAAGGTAAATAAAATGTTTTTCTTTTGTTGCATTTTTTTTCATCTCCATCGTTTAGAACAGTGCAAAATATGACCAGGAAAATACTGCCTTAACAGCTTGTGCTTTGGGGAGGAAACGTGTGTCGAGGCTGACTAGTATATTGGCACCACTGTATACCGTGCCCACAATTTCCTACACAATGGCTTCCTGCTTGCCATGTCGAACAGTAGAATCCTGGTGCCTCCCATTGCTGGAAGGAAGAAAAAGATAAGAACGTGAAGCAGTAGTAGGTCATTCAGTCCCTTGAGTCTCTTCAGTCATTCAATTAGTCATGACTGTACCATAACTCCAGCTACCCACCTTGATTCCATTACCCTTAGCAAACTTGTCGAACAACAATTGATCTTTCTCACTTTGGAAATTTTCTGTCAGCCTGGCTCAACAGTGGTTTGTGGGAATGTCATTTCTAACGTCACTCCTGAATGGCCTGTCTCATCGCTTTAAAGTTATGCCCCCAAGGTCTTCCCACCCATGGAAGTAGTTTCTCTCCATTGTGTCAAATCCGTTAATAATAATTCTCTAAATTAGAACTACCCTTAATCTTCCTTAAGGAATTAAAAGCCTTGTCTATGCAACCTATCCCCACAATTCAACCATTTTTTTTAGTTCTAGCATCATTCTGGTGAATCTAGGCTACATTTCCATCAAGGCCTTCCTGAAATCTGGTGCCTCAGATTGAATGTCGTTACAGTGACCCAATTTTCTAACCAGAGCTCTGCATTGTGACATAACTTTGTAAGCTTTGTATACCAGCCCTCTGGAGATAAAAGCCAACATTCCACTCGCCTTTCACATTATATTTTGGAGATGTCCATGAATGTTTAGTAACCTATGACCCTGGGCACCCTAGATCTCTCTGCCCATCCACAGTTCCTAGCTTTTCACCATTTAGAAAATGCTCTGATCCAACTTTTTCGGGCCTAAAGTTCATTTTGCTAATTGAACACCTAAACGTTGCAACTTTTTCTACCCATTTATGCTTTTTACTGTGCCACCTAACTTCGTATTGTCAACACACCTGGATATACAGCTCCCTATTTCCTACATCCGAGTATTTTATAATTGCAGTGAAAAGTTGCGGCTCCAGCACTAATCCTTGGACAGCATGAGTCACATCCTGCCAATTGGTAGACGCCCATTACTTTCACTCTGTCTCCTACCTCGTAACTAGTTCTCTACCTAAGACAATTGGTTGCTTCCAAAACCATGTCCTCACATTTCATAACAGTCACTTTTGTGAAACCTTGTTAAATGCCTTTTGAAAATCCATATAAATGAAATCCATCGACAATTCTCAGCACAATACCCACCTCCTTGAAATAAAACTCAGCGATGATCGTTGGACATGGCTTGCCCTTTCTGATCAACTCATATTTTCCCACATGCTTAGTCACTTAGTCCATAATGATAGATTCTACTAACTGCCCACAACTGATGTCAGACTAATAAGCCTATGATTTCCTCGATCATTTCTCTCACCTACCTTTTTTGTTAAATTTAGAGTACCCAATTCATTTTTTCCAATTAAGGGGCAATTTAGCATGGCCAATCCACCTACTCTGCACATAAGAACTAGGAGCAGGAGTAGGCCATATGGCCCTTCGAGCCTGCTCCGCCATTCAATGAGATCGGGCTGATCTTTTGTGGACTCAGCTCCACTTTCTCGCCCGAACACCATAACCCTTTATTCCTTTACTCTTCAAAATTCTATCTATATTTATCTTGAAAACATTCAACGAAGGAGCCTCAACTGGGCAGTGAATTCCATGGATTCACAACCCTTTGGGTGAAGAAGTTCCTCCTAAACTCAGTCCTAAATCTACTTCCCCTCATTTTGAGGCTATGCCCCCTAGTTCTGCTTTCACCCACCAGTGGAAACAACCTCCCCGCATCAATCCTATCTATTCCCTTCATAATTTTATATGTTTCTATAAGATTCCCCCTCATCCTTCTAAATTCCAACGAGTACAGTCCCAGTCTACTCAACCTCTCCTTGTAATCCAACCCCTTCAGCTCTGGGATTAACCTAGTGAATCTCCTCTCTCTCTCTGCACAACCTCCACCGCCAGTACGTCCTTTCTCAGGTAAGGAGACCAAAACTACACACAAACTCCAGGTGTGGCCTCACTAAACCGTATACAATTGCAGCATAACCTCCCAAGTCTTAAACTCCATCCCTCTAGCAATGAAGGACAAAACTCCATTTGCTTTCTTAATCACCTGTAAACTACCTTTTTACAACTCATGCACTATGGCACTCGGGTCCCTCTGCACAGCAGCATGTTTTAATATTTTATCATTCAAATAATAATCCCTTTTGTTGCTATTCCTACCAAAATGGATAACCTCACATTTGCCAACCTTGTATTCCATCTACCAGACCCTAGCCCATTCACTTAAACATCTTTGGGATGTGGGGGCGAATCCCATGCAAACATGGGGAGAATGTACAAACTTCACACGGACCCAGGGCCGGGATCGAACCTGGGACCTCGGCGCCGTGAGGCAATCACTTATGTTTAAGTAATGGGGTGCCATTGACAGTTTTCCAAACCAGGGATTCAATCCCTGAACCAAGACAGTCTTGAAAGATCGTGATGGGGCTGTTTAGCACAGGGCTAAATCGCTGGCTTTGAAAACAGGCCAGCAGCACGGTTCAATTCCCGTAACAGCCTCCCCGAACAGGCGCCGGAATGTGGCGACTAGGGGCTTTTCACAGTGACTTCATTGAAGCCTACTTGTGACAATAAGCAATTTTCATTTCATTTCATTTCATTCAATTTCCTCTCCTACTTTTAATACCTTGGGGTGGAAATCATTAGAACCTGGCAATTTGTCTATACTTAATGCGTTTCTCCATGTTTTTACTTCTGTTGAACCCGATTTTCACCTGGATTTAGTTTTCCTTGTATTTTATCCTCGTCCTCTTTTGAGAAGACCGATACAAAGTAGCTATTTAGTAATTTCCTCATTCCCAATTGCACCATCGTCTACATCTGTGATTAAAGGACCCACATTAGTCTTCAACATCCTATGGGGTGGCACAGTGGTTAGCACTGCTGCCTCACAGCGCCAGGAACCCGGGTTCAATTCCGGCCTTGGGTGACTGTCTTTGTGGAGTTTGCACATTCTCCTCATGTTTACATAGGTTTCCTCCAGGTGATTCGGTTTCCTTCCAGTCCGAAGATGAGCAGGTTAGGTGGATTGGCCATGCTAAATTGCCCGGTGGTGTCCAAAAAGAGAAGGTGGGGCTCCTGGGATACAGAGATAGGTTGGGGGCATGGGCCTTGGTTGGATGCCCTTTTGAGAGGGTCGGTGCAGACTTGATGGGCTGAATGGCCTCCTTCACTGTTATGATTCTAGATCCTCTTTATTATAATATATTTGTGAAAGCCTTTAATGTTGTCTTTCCTATTCTGCACAAGCTTTTCTTATATTTCCTCCCCACAGCTCTTGCTGCATTCTTTGGATGCCTTTGCTGTTCTTTATATTTCTCTCAGTCCATGTGGAGCTCCACTGTCCTTTGCCTTCCTATAATCCTTACCCTTTAGTTTTTTTCCACACTTGCGTTGCTAACCGAGGTTGCTTAATTTCACAGCCAGAGCTCTGATCCTCCAGAATGGACAGATCTTGTATCCTACCAAATGCATTATTGAAAGTCTGTTCAATTGTTGTCAATTCCTACCTCATTCCTACAATGGCAGCCTTGTCTAAATAATATGTCTTGATTCATGACTCTCTCGAGCCCCTCAAAATTATCTCTCAAGCTATCAAATTCGATCACATTATGATCGCCGTTTGATGGGTGTTCCCTTGCTGTTGAACCATTGACTAATTCAGACTTATTACTCTATATTAAACCCATAATGGAGGTCAAGTTCTCGCAAGCTTTTGTTCCCACTCTGATATATTTTTAATAATGTATGTTTCTGAACTTGTCCTCTATTTCATTTGTTCATTTTTGATCGATGTGATCTCTGTTGCAAAATTCTCTCATGTAAAAAGGTTAACCACAAATAGACACTGATAAAATTTGAAGAATTTTTCTATTTAAGTAAAGTATCAGGAGAATATGCGTTTCATGTCTGTCAGATCAGATGCTGTCTGCAATCGCTTTCCTATCATTACGTCTGTTTTATACTCTGAACTCTCCTGCAGTTTATTAGATTGTGTTCTGATTAGTGCAAAAATATAGAAGCAGCATAATTGCTTGACCTTCGCTGTTTCCCTTCCTCTTGCAGGACTGCATTTCACTGGGATCTGGAGAAACTCCAGTGAGCGAACATCACTCCTTTGTGCTTTATCACAACAATAGTCCCAGATGGGCTGAGCTGCTGAAGCTTCCTATTCCTGTGGATAAATTTAGGGGTGCACATGTCCGCCTGGAATTCAGGCACTGTTCCAGTAAGCATCATTATTACATCATTGACGTACGCACTGAAAGCTCTGTATGAATAGCTGGATTCTACAATCCT